>NC_138224.1:58262626-58582626 GCF_964197995.2 Scardinius erythrophthalmus
ATAGGACTGACCTGAAGAAAAGTGCTTTATCTACTGAAAATGCAGGGACACTCACTTACTCGATCTCACACAATACTCTACTCTATAAGCTTCAATGAGCAATATCAGTGAGAACACATGTTTACATTTACATTTACATTTATTCATTTAGCTGACGCTTTTATCCAAAGCGACTTACAATTGCTATGGAGCTACTAGGGGTTAAGTGTCTTGCTCAGGGACACATTGGTGTCTCACAGTGGATTCGAACCCGGGTCTCTCACACCAAAGGCATGTGTCTTATCCATTGCGCCACACCACCCCTACGTTTACGCTGCTAAGAGTGGTTGCTAAAGCTGTGTAGTGATACACCGCTGGGTGAAGCGCTTGATCATGAATAAAACACAGCGATTGACCAATCAGAATCAAGGACTGGAACTAACCCTATTATAATGCTGTATAACTGCTACTTTAATGATGGCATTATATTACTCTAGGTGTTTTTAAGAAGCTGTGTGAGTGAAAGACATTCATCAGGCGATCCCCTCAGGGTTATGAGCTGAGTGCTGTCATTAACTGATCTCCTGGGGTGTCCTGCAGGGGGTGCTGTCCTCGGAGCAGGAGGTGTTTGAGCTGGTGCCGGATGACGAGCGGCAGTGCTGGAAGTGCAAGACCACCTGCTTCCTGTCAGCGCTCACCTGTGTGTGCAGCCCTCAGCGTCTGGTGTGTCTGCGTCACGCCGCTCACCTGTGCAGCTGCCCCGCCCGAGACAAGTGCCTGCGGTGAGAGTCCACACACACCCGCTGATGATGACCTGTGTGTGTGTGTGCTGCAGGATCTGATGACCTGTGTGTGTGTGTGCTGCAGGTTCAGGTACCACCAGGACGAGTTCCCTGTGATGCTGTACGGGGTGAAGTCGCGAGCGCAGTCCTACGACACCTGGGCCAGGAGGGTCTCGGAGGCGCTGGCGGCCGATAGCAGGAGCAAGAAAGGTCAGACACAACACGCCCAATGACTCAGTGATTCAGTGACTCGTTCATAAACAACTGACTCCTTTCTGAATGAATCAGCCGTTTCAACGAATCGTTTGAATAAATGACTCAATGACTCGCCTGTCGCCTCCTACTGGCGGTTTAGGGTTATGTTTAAAAGTGTCATTCTTTCCAACATTTCTTATTTGCATATTCAAAATATATTTAAAACAATCTCGTAACATTATTTAACCCAGTTGTAATTTTTCAGTGTATAAGATTTAATTTGATTTGTATCAGCCTCATAGTGTCTTATTGCGAACAGACGACAGGCTTGAGCTGTGGGTTACACACACGTGTCTCTGGTGCTCCACAGATCTGATCGAGCTGAAGGTGCTGATGGAGGACGCGGAGGACAGGAAGTACCCGGAGAACAACTTCCTGTTCCGCAACCTGAGAGACACAGTGAAGGAGGCCGAGACCTGCTCGTCTGTAGCCCAGCTGCTGCTCAGCAACAAGCACAGGCACAGGTGTGTGTGTGTGTGTGTGTGTGTGCTCGTCTATGGCTCAGCTGCTGCTCAGCAACAAGCACAGGCACATGTGTGTGTGTGTGTGTGTGTGTGTGTGTGTGTGTGTGTGTGTGTGTGTGTGTGTGTGTGTGTGTGTGTGTGTGTGTGTGTGTGTGTGTGTGTGCTCGTCTGTGGCTCAGCTGCTGCTCAGCAACAAGCACAGGCAACAAGCACAGGTACACGTCACATGAATGTGTGTGTGTGTGTGTTCAGGAGGGAGCGTCCTGACAGCAGTGCACAGAAGGCACGCAGCAAACTGACGGTGGAGGAGCTGAAGGTGTTTGTGGAGCAGCTGTACCGCCTGCCCTGCGTCATCAGCCAGGCCCGACAGGTCAAGGTGAGTCTGACCCCTGACCCCTGCACTGCTGACCCCTGACCCCTGCAGCGAGTCCTCACGTGTGTGTGTGTGTGTGCTCACAGGATCTGCTGGAGAGCGTGCAGGGCTTCCACGAGCGGGCGCAGGCGGCGCTGGCGGACCGCACGCCGGACTCCGGGAAGCTGGCGGCTCTGCTGGCTCTGGGCTCGGGGCTGGACCTGGAGCTGCCGGAGCTGCCGCGGCTGGAGCAGGAGCTGACGCAGGCGCGCTGGCTGGACGAGGTGCGGCTGACGCTAGCGGATCCGCCGCGCCTCACGCTGGAGCTGATGAAGCGGCTCATCGACTCCGGAGTGGGTCTGGCGCCGCACCACGCTGTGGAGAAGGCCATGGCCGAGCTGCAGGAGCTGCTGACGGTGTCCGAGCACTGGGAGGAGCGGGCGCGGGCCTGTCTGCAGGCCAGGTGACTCTCTCTCTCACACACACACACACACACACACACACATCAGGGCTTCTGCACGGCCTTCTTTAATCAGGTGTCACAGCACAAAGACTGATCTTCAGGGTTCATACAAGCTTCTTGAATTTGACTTTTTGAAGTTTAAAGTTTATTTTGCCCCTATCACAAGATGTAATATAAATATAAATAATATAAATCTATGGTTTCCCCAGAATGTGGCTGTGAAATTTCAGTTCAAAAATCCCCCCAGATCATTTATTATAGCTTTTTGAGAGTGAGCAAAAACATGTGTGTCCCTTTAAATGCAAATGAGTTTTAGCTCCGCCTCCGTTCAGAAGAGGGCGGAGTCTTTACACGTCAAGTCAAGTCAAGTCAAGTTTATTTATATCGCGCTTTTCACAACACAGGTTGTATCAAAGCAGCTTCACAGTAATAAATTAAAACAATACATCAATGTTTGTTTCTAATGGAACGTCCACGTTTGATAATGCTGATCAATAGTATCGTTGATTGATTAGTTAAATTAAATATCCAAATATCCAAATATCCCCAACTGAGCAAGCCAAAGGCGACAGTGGCAAGGAACCGAAAAACTCCATCAGGTGACCTAATGGAGAAAAAAAAACCTTGGGAGAACCCGGGCTCAGTCGGGGGCCAGTTCTCCTCTGGCGTTTATGAACTAGAGGTCGGATTTACTGTAGGATTAAAAGTATTATATGAATGCCTGGCTGAAGAGATGCGTCTTTAATCTAGTTTTAAACTGGGAGAGCGAGTCTGAGCAACGAACAGTATCAGGAAGACTATTCCAGAGTTTTGGTGCTAAATGTGAAAATGCTCTCCCTCCTTTGGTGGATCTGGATATCCTAGGTATGACCAGAAGCCTCGAATTAAGTGACCTTAAAGAGCGCGATGGATTATAGGGCGATAGAAGATCCGTTAAATAGACTGGAGCTAAGCCGTTTAGGGCTTTATAAGTCAGTAACAATACCTTGTAATTAATACGGGACTTTATAGGTAACCAATGTAGTGATGATAAAATCGGTGTTATATGATCATATTTTCTTGATCTAGTAAGAACTCTAGCGGCGGCATTTTGGACTAACTGTAGCTTGTTTATTGAGGATGCAGGACAACCAGCTAATAAAGCATTACAGTAATCTAGTCTCGAGGTCATGAATGCATGAACTAACTTTTCTGCGTCAGAAACTGATAGCATATTACGTAGCTTAGCAATGTTTCTAAGGTGGAAAAAGGCTGTTCTTGTAACATATGAAATATGATTTTCAAAAGACAGGTTGCAGTCTAATATAACACCCAGGTCTTTTACTGTAGAGGATAAAGTAACAGGACATCCTACTATGTTAAAGTTGTATTGTGAGAGGTTTTGTGGGCGGTTTTTTGAACCGATAAGTATTACCTCTGTCTTATCTGGATTTAATAAAAGAAAATTATGCGTCATCCAATCTTTTATATCTTTAACACACTCTGTCAATTTGATAATTTAGCGTTTTCATCCGGCCGTTATGAAATATAGATTTGAGTGTCATCAGCATAACAATGGAAACTAATTCCATGTTTCCTTATAATATTTCCAAGTGGCAGCATATATATTGAGAATAATAGAGGGCCTAACACAGATCCCTGCGGCACTCCATAGTTTACTGGAGTTATGATCGATTTCTCTCCATTTAAATAGACAATATGGTAGCGGTCAGATAGGTATGATCTGAACCAGCTTAATGCTTGTCCTTGAACACCAGTATAATTTTGTAGCCGATCTAAGAGTATTGTGTGATCTATAGTATCGAACGCAGCACTAAGATCAAGTAAAACTAGTATTGAGATACAGCCTTGGTCAGAAGCTAATAGTAAATCATTTGTGATTTTAACGAGCGCAGTTTCAGTGCTATGATGCGGCCTGAACCCAGACTGAAACTTTTCATAGGTGTCATTTTCTTGTAAGAAAGAGCCCAGTTGAGCGGACACAACTTTTTCTAGTATTTTAGACATAAAAGGTAGATTTGAAATGGGTCTATAATTTACTAGATTATTCGGATCTAATTGTGGTTTCTTAATGAGAGGTTTTATAACTGCCAATTTAAATGTTTTTGGAACATAACCTAAAGATAAAGACGAGTTAATAATATTGAGGAGAGGCTCTTCCACTAAAGGTAACACTTCTTTCAATAGTTTAGTTGGTATAGGATCTAGTAAACATGTTGTTGTTTTAGATGAAGTGATAAGTTTATTTAACTCTTTTTGTTCTATAGTTGTAAAGCACTGTAATTGTTCTTGCGGTGTGATAATTGAGGCTGAATTATAAGGCGCGATTGAGGATTGAACGTTTACAATTGTGGTTCTGATGTTTTCTATTTTCTCAGTGAAGAACTTCATGAAATCATTACTACTAAACTGTAATGGAATATTTTGTTCAGGAGACATCTGTTTATTTGTTAGTCTCGCCACGGTGTTAAATAAGAACTTAGGATTGTTATGGTTGTTTTCTATTAGTTTGCGGAGATGCTCAGCCCTGGCCGCTTTTAGGGCCTTTTTATAACGTGACATTTACATTTACATTTTTACATTTATTCATTTATTCATTTAGCTGACGCTTTTTATCCAAAGCGACTTACAATTGCTATATATGTCAGAGGTCACACGCCTCTGGAGCAACTAGGGGTTAAGTGTCTTGCTCAGGGACACATTGGTGTCTCACAGTGGATTCGAACCCAGGTCTCTCACACCAAAGGCATGTGTCTTATCCATTGCGCCACACCACCCCTGGTGTGACATACTGTCTTTCCATGCGATTCTAAAGACCTCTAAGTTAGTTTGTTTCCATTTACGCTCTAAATTACGGGTTTCTCTCTTTAGAACACGCGTAGTATTGTTGTACCATGGTGCTTTACTTTTCTCTCTGACCTTTTTTAATCTAATGGGCGCAACAATATCCAATGTTCCAGAGAGAATGGTGCTCTCATAGTGCTAGTTAATTCCTCAAGTTCATCTGTTTGTTTGGGTTCACTGAGCAGCTGAGACAGATCCGATAAGCTAGACAGATCCGATAAGCTACACGAGCTTCAGAAACTCCGGCAATAACAGAACAGGCCAATCTCCCTCATCCAGAATCCCAGAATAACCAGTAGCGAGTGCAGCCTTACGGAGAGACTCAGGAAGAGCTTCTGAATGTTAGAGGAGACATTTCTGTAGTTGTTGTGGAGTTACACTGATCATCTCATCATCATGTTGAACTCTTCCACAAGTGTCCACAGTTCCTGAGGTGTTTATAAGACAGCGGTGACATGTTCTGGTCAATAGTGTTCAGTGCTCGTCTGTGCTCAACCACAGAACAGCTTCAGGCTCTGCTGGATCTTCATCAGTGCGTTAGAACTGGTCTCTGTTGGCGCGTGTGGAACCAGATGTCGGCTGGTGTGTGTAAACGTGCAGATTAAGGACCGGGAATATTATAATAAGATATTATTATACGTCAGAAGGAGAGCGAAATCTGCTTATTTTATTACATGCTTGCAGAGAAAGGCTCACCAAAACAACTTTTCACATTTTCTGGGTTGGTAGAAGCACCAGGGACACGATTATTAGCACTTAAACACGGGAAAAGTCATGATATGTCCCCTTTAAGTCCTGGAAAACCATTGAAGCATTGACTGCCTTCTCTGTGGAGTGTGTGTTGGCTCCCCCATGTGACGGTGGTGTCTTTGCTCTTCTGCAGGCCTCGCCACAGCCTGCTGACGCTGGAGAGCATCGTGACGGAGGCCAGGAACATCCCAGCGCATCTGCCCAATGTCCTGGCCCTCAGAGACGCCCTGCTCAGAGCCAAGGAGTGGACGGCCCGAGTGGAGGCCATTCAGGTGACCGTGTGTCCCGCAGTGACCTGGACATGCTAGTTTACTCACACATGCTGACTCCGCTGTAGCTGTAGCCTGTCATGTGACGCGTGTCTCCGTGAACAGAACGGCAGCAGCTACGCCTACCTGGAGCAGCTGGAGGGTCTTCTGGCTCGAGGTCGCTCCGTCCCGGTGAGGCTGGAGGCGCTGCCACAGGTGGAGGCACAGGTGGGGTCGGCCCGAGCCTGGAGAGAGAGAACCGCTCGCACCTTCCTGAAGAAGAACTCAACACACACCCTACTGCAGGTGACACACTCTCTCTCTCTCACACATATACACACACCTTATTGAGAGAGGGAACCCTTTCGCACCTTCCTGAACCCTTAGAACCCGATCTCAGAAACAGATCTCCGAAACCGATCTCAGAAACCGATCTCAGAAACTCAGACTCAAACTCAGAAGACATAAGCCTGAGAGGTAATGCATATATGATGTGCTTTCTGTCTCGATCTCTGTCCAGTGTGGGTAAAACAATGATACTGCTCAAGGTGAGGTACAACACAGATATCTTTATTAAATAACTTTTGACAGATCAATAATTTGACAACTTCTTGTGAGAAGTGATTTCACAAACAGCTCTCTCTCTCTCAAAATGTGCAAACAGCTTAAAATCATCACATGGCACCATAATCCAGTTGCACAGCGTATAATTAGCACAACTTTATAAGTCATGCCAGTTTGACCATTCAAGCGTTCTGCACTCTCTGAGAAACGGCACACCTCATGCACACTTTCTGCCTTGAACACAGGATGCTAGCTAACTGCATGAAAAGCTTTGAGAGGGTGTGTATTGTGCAGAGCGCTATAGAGATGAATGTGAGTTTCCTTCAGGAGTAGCTGCATGTTGATGTGAGGTAGTGTTGACCTGCACTCACCTGTGCTGGAACTCTTCCAGGTGCTCAGCCCGCGCGTGGACGTCGGCGTGTATGGCTCCAGCAAGAGCAAGCGCAAGCGTGTGAAGGAGCTGCTGGAGAAGGAGCGCGCCGGCCTGGATCTGGAGGGAGCGAGCGACCCGGAGGAGGGCGTGGAGGAGGTGCGTGACCCCGCCGCCGTCGTGGCCGCCTTCAAGGCCCGCGAGCAGCAGGAGGTGCAGGCCATCCACTCGCTGCGCGCCGCCAACCTGGCCAAGATGGCCCTGCTGGAGCGCACGGAGGAGGCGAAGTTCTGCCTGTGCCGCAAGCCGGCCGGCGGCTTCATGCTGCAGTGCGAGCTGTGCAAGGACTGGTTCCACGGCGCCTGCGTGCCCCTGCCCAAAGCCGGCTCGCAGAAGAGGCTGGCGGCCAGCAAGGAGGCCAAGTTCCTGTGCCCGCTGTGCCAGCGCTCACGCCGGCCCCGGCTGGAGACCATCCTGGCGCTGCTGGTGTCTCTGCAGAAGCTGTCGGTGCGGCTGCCGGAGGGCGAGGCGCTGCAGTGCCTGACGGAGAGAGCCATGGGCTGGCAGGACCGCGCTCGACAGGCCCTGGCCACCGACGAGCTGTCCTCCGCCCTGGCCAAGCTCTCGGTGCTCAGCCAGCGCATGGTGGAGCTGGCCGCGCGTGAGAAGACCGAGAAGATCATCACTGCCGAGCTTCAGAAGGCGGCCGCCAACCCTGACCTGCAGGCACGTGCCGTCTCACACACACACACACACACACACACACACACACACACGAGTGAGCCCTGACTAACTCTGTTTCGCTCACAGGGCCACATCCAGACCTTCCAGCAGGCCGGCTTCAGCAGGGCCACGTCTCCACGGCCCTCGGGGGACTACGACGATGAGGAGACCGACTCCGACGAGGACATCAGAGAGACCTACGGCTATGACGTCAAGGTACGTGATGAAGCTCACATCGCTAGTGCTCAAACCTCTAACACAGTTCAGAGTGGCATGGGTCCAGACATGAATGATTCCCCTAAACGAGTGTCTTGTTGAGGACCTTACAGTGAGGTAACCACTGTGGTCCTGAGGACCACTGTGTGTGAGTGTTCTGATGTAGTGCTGCTGTCAGGACGTTTATGGTGAACATCTCACCGTGATGTGGTGCAGTTCCTCTGTCATCTCAGTGTTTCTGTTCTCAGGACTCGGGAGAGGTGAAGCCGTACTTGTTCTGCGACGAGGAGATCCCAGTGAAGTCTGAGGAGGTGGTGAGCCACATGTGGCCGACGACCCCGTCGTTCTGTGCCGAGCACGCATACTCCTCCGCCTCGAAGTCTGTTCCTCAGAGTGAGACTCCAGCACACACACCTCCTGATCTCCTCCTCCGTCCCTGATCTCCTGTGCCCGGTTGCATAAAGCACCTTAAGTTTTTCCCTTAAGTGTGATACTTAAGGGGCGATTTCCCCTTACCTAAGAGAATAACTTAAGGGTGTTGCATATAATCTCTTAAACGGTTCTCTTAGGTAAGGGAAACATTTAAGTGTTTCACGACAGCGATCCTGGATTCTCATTATAAAAGTCTGTTGTTGCCATAGATACGCAAAACACTAACACGCCTGCGTCGCGTCTAGGACAACTGTATCACACACCAGACGCGCACTTTCTCAGTTTATGGCCAGCAATATTGTTATGTTTAAGGACATTATGGAATTAAGATAATGTCTGTACGTTATGTTATGACTGTACTGTTCAATTAAATATAATCGTTGCTATAAGTCTGCAGTCTGAACACTTTACCTCAGAGCGTCCGTTAACTGAATGAATTGAGAATATCACCTAAAAATCCAATACACACTAATTGTTGCCTACATTTATTGAATGGTAGCCGATTTATGCACGTGTAAAACATATCCCACTACTGAAAACTCCCAGTTGCAAAAAAACGCAGTGTTATAAGCATTTGTAACACCGCAGGTAAAGAGTGGTTGCGATGTGTGACATGGTCAAGGTCGCTCTCTAGTTTGTCAGCGATGTATTGCGCAAATATTGCGCGTCGATCAAATCGGTATTCTTGCAACAATTTTTCATCGCTAAAATGGTCCAAAGGGTTCTCCCTATCCCTAAAAATTCATCTTGGCACATAATGATCTTCAGCTGGTTCCATAAATTCATCCATGTCGTCTTATTTTTGTCCGCGTTACTCTTAAGGTTACGATTTCCAAACCTTAAGTTATACTTAGGGAAATGACCGTTAAGGGGTTTTATGCAACACTAAACTCTTTTTAAGGGATTATTTAAGTGAAAAAACAGCATTTAAGGGAAATTCTAAGTGTTTATGACGTTTCACTTAAAGAAAGCCTTAAGTAACACTTAAGGGTTTTTTTCTGCAACACCCTTAGGTTTAAGGGAAACATAAGGGCGAACTTAAGGGAAAATTACACTTAAGGTGCTTTATGCAACCGGGCACTGTTCTCCTCCTCAGACCTGACACACACACACACACACATCTCCTGTTCTCCTGATTTCCTGTTGTCCTCCTCAGACCCGGCCGGCTCCCGCAAGCAGCCGAGGAAGACCCCGCTGGTTCCCCGTAGCCTGGAGCCGCCGGTGCTGGAGCTGTCCCCGACGGCCACGCTGCAGCTGGAGGAGCTGATGATGGAGGGCGACCTGCTGGAGGTGTCGCTCGACGAGACGCAGCACATCTGGAGGATCCTGCAGGCCACGCACCCGCCCGCAGAGGACCGCTTCCTGCAGGCCATGGAGGTCAGAGACGCCGCCGTGTTTACACTGACACTGCTCCGGTCACTCTCACTCACACTGATTTCATTATTTCATTTGACTGGTAAAAGCCCTATACTGTTATTATTCTAATAAAATTTAATTTGAAGGCTAGAATTTGACACAGAAGATGATGCATACATCTAATGAGTTTTAAAAACAAAAATGCCCTTGTGTAGGTAACAATGCCAGTTTAAGGTGGCAAATATTATTCCTTTATAAAACAATTAATTGTTATCACTGACCACTGCATAGAATATGAATAATATGAATGTCTTCATGAGTTAGCTGTCTAAACCAGCCATGGTACCAGCACAAAACACACTCATCTAATTATTATTATCAGCAAAGCTTTGAAAATAGAATAAAAAAAATGTTTCAGTATTGCGTTCATTTTTATTTCAATTTAGTTGTTAAAAAGCCTTGATTTTGTCTTTATAAAGTGTGCTGCAGTCCTGTCCTGTGCTGCGTTCCAGTCCAAAATTGTCATGCGCTTCACTCACTAATAGAGATGCACCGATTACAATTTTCTGGGCCGATTCCGATTTCCGATTTTTCATTAAGTTTGACCTGCCGATACCGATTTTAGCCGATTCCGATTTAATTTTTTCTAACCACTTTACAGCACACACAAATATTTATTTTATATCTTTTCTGTAATAGAACATTTTACAATTTGCTTAGTACATATTGTTTTGAACAGATATAAAATAGAATATAAAATACGCTATAAAATAGAACTATATAAATTACTCCAGGTGTGGGTAATTCAAACATCTAAAGTGCAGTGTTATGGAAGAACCATTTCCTTTTCACATTCAATATCCAATAATTTTTTATATATGTATTTAGCAAACTAAAAGTCTGTATGAAAACAGGGAATGGCAATAAAATAATATATAAATACAAAATAAATAGCCTTGCAGTATAAAGATATTTCTCAAAGCACTCACACACAGGCCTATTGCAATCACTTGTACAAACTGAATAATAAAACAAGTTTAAATGGGTACATTTTCTATAAATATTAGTCTTCGTTTTCTTTTCTGACATAGCCTATTCCAGTTCTTGTTAAAACACGCAAATTCTGTGCATTTTGGGCGTTTTTTGTGAAACCCTATTTAGGCTATTTTATCCATCAAAAGTGTGCTTTCCCTTTAATTGAGCGTGAGCAGTGCAGCAAATAGACTCGGCGCCGAAACACGCGCTTCACTGCTCGCGACGCTCCTGCTTGAGACGCTCATGCGCTGCTCCCGCTCCCGTTGTGAATGCACTCATCGATTAACATGCACGCTGAAAAAAATACGCACTTGCGGTCTGAACGGACGTAATTCACGAGGTTTCCTACACGTGTGTTCCGTGTGCACGTGTGATTCTGATGTTGCGCGATGTTAATCATGCGGCGCCCGAGTGCATTTGACCGGCATAAAATCGGCATTTGTTAGACTGACCGGCCGGTCGCCGGTCCCGGCCGATCACGTGAAAGTCGGCCAATTCCGGTCACCAGCCGATCAATCGGTGCATCCCTACTCGCTAACTTCCCTTCGTCTCGTTCACCCGGATGTACGTCATTGTGAGTGCCCACTACTGGCGGAAACTGCAATGGGCTGAACTGGAACGTTCTAAGCCCTTGATCACTTGGAATCAGCTGTGGAGTTGATTTATTATTTATATTTTTCCCTTTAATAATTTGTTTAATGCAGCATCCAAATGTTTATAGGTGTGTTTGGGTTGTTTTAAATTTAAAACATTATAATAATTATATCAGTGGCGATTTGTTTAAGACTGCAAGGGATGCTCGGCTTCCCCTATAATGTCAAAAAAATTAACGGTCAAATATGTACTATTGTATTAACATTTTATTGACTAAAATGCGTTAGAAAACGTTCGTCTCAAAGAAGAGTTCGTTCAGAATCAGTTACATACAGCAGGTCTGCTGACTCGATTTCCTTCTCATACATAACCGTAGCGTCACAGCCAGTGCATTTTCCTGTTGAAGCCCAGCTTCCATTGACTTCTATGGGGCTGCTTCAAACAGTTTTTTTCAGCGCTTCGAAACTAGACGGTGATTGGATAAATGCTGCGATTATGTCCCGCCCATGGAAGCTCAGCTTCTCTGGGGGTGAACGGGGAGTTGGCTGGCCTGGACTCCGGGCTTCCGCGTGATGATTGGAGGGTCTGTCGAAAGGCTGTGTCTCCTTTTGATTGACAGCGATTTCATACAATAAAAAAAGTCGCTGATGTTGAAGCTGTTCGAGCTCAGTCCCATCGCGGATTTTTCAAAGACAAACTGCTGCAACCTATTTCTTGGTATTTGCTTGTCGAAATTGCTAGCCAATTTTCAATAATGGTGTGTTTAATGAACTCCAGTAATCCGCAGTGATGGGCAACGGCAAACTCAGTTTATTCATCAGATTGTGTAAGTATTGTGTTGTGTAAGTAACTTTAATTTTAAGCTAACTATATTCTTCTCCCAGTTCACCGGCCACTTACTTTCATGTATTTCGGGAGAAGTGGATGTATTCACGTGCTGTAACGTTAAATCCAACAGATCCGATTCTCTGAACAGTGGCACAAACTAACGCAATCGTTTTAAATGTGTTTAAACAACATAACACTTCCACTTGCATATATTTGACAATCGGAATATCAAATATTTCATGCCATAGCTAACTTTATTAATTTATTTATTTATAACTTTATAAATTTGTGAATATTTTGAATAAAAAAATTAAATAAAAGCAGATTTGTCACGTGACAAGCAATGACGCGTCACCATGGAAACTCACAGGGGTCAGCCAGAATATTTTAAATTTACGTTTAAAAGGGTTTAATATGAATACACATATTTTTTTTATAATACATTTCACACAATTATACATTTATACCTTTATTATATTATTACTTATTGTATTTTTTATATTATTATTATTAGTAATAATTTCAAAATAATTCTTAAAATATCTTATTATTAGTAGGCTAGCATTATTATTATACTTTATTATATTATTATTTATACTTTTATTATATTATTACATTCATTTTTCACAGAGCATTTTCTTGAAAAGGAACGTAGAATTTACGTATAAATGAATAATTTTTATGATGTAGGCCGAAAATGAGCTTCCCCTCTTTGAAAGACCAGCAGCCGCCACTGAATTATATATATTATAGAGTTGTCTGTGTGGTGGTAATTAGACGAGATATGTGGTGACGTCACAATCGTACTGCATTGTGGGACATATAGGTGCCTGAAGTGTACATTTGAAGCAGACTCGCTCCCTCGGTCAAAATCGAGGGAACGAGGGTGTGTCCATATAAACTTCCCTCGTCCAAGTGGAATGCACTTCAAAATGGCGGCAGGGATTCCCCCGAGGGGAAGTGCTTAGGGAAGTTTGCAAGTGCGTGTCTAAAAGTGGACTGGAACGCAGCACTGGTGACAGATTGAGGTGTTTAACCTGTGGTTCTCCTCCCTTCCGCAGCCCGAGGACTCGGTGCTGGACAAACCCGTGAAGCTGAAGCTGAAGGACGCGGAGAAGAAGAGGAAGAGGAAGCTGGAGCGAGCGGAGCAGCAGCTGCTGATGGAGGCCCGGCCCAAGCCCAGGGTTCTGGAGCTCAAGCCCCGGAAGAAGAAGCTGAAGCTGAGCCCGGACCGGTCCCGTGAGCTGAAGGCGCTGGCCAAGCGGATCGCCAAGCAGGAGAAGGAGCGCAAGAGGAAGGAGAAGGCGGCCGCCCGGGAGGAGGCGCTAGAGAAGAAGACCCAGACCCAGACCCGCAAGATCCTGGACATTCCCTCCAAGTACGACTGGTCCGGAGCGGAGGACTCCAACGACGAGAACGCCGTGTGCTCCGCCAGCAGCTGCCAGAGGCCCTGCAGGGACAAGGTGAGCCTCCTACACCGTTCTCCACCTTCATTCACTCATTCACTCCGTTCTCCACCTTTCACTCATTCACTCCGTTCTCCACCTTTCACTCATTCACTCCGTTCTCCACCTTTCACTCATTCACTCCGTTCTCCACCTTTCACTCATTCACTCCGTTCTCCACCTTTCACTCATTCACTCCGTTCTCCACCTTTCACTCATTCACTCCGTTCTCCACCTTTCACACATTCACTCTGAGCCACAGTGTTCTCCAGAGGCCCTGCAGGGACAAGGTGAGTCTCCCACACCGTTCTCCACCTTCATTCACACATTCACTCCGTTCTCCGTGTGTGTGTGATGATCCTCGCTGTGCCATCCATGCCACCTGGCCTCAGTGCCTGCCGTGGGGAGGGGAGTTCTGTGTAGTCTCTGCCATGCCACTAAAGTGACAATGGGGCAATGTGATCCAGACTCATTGGCGCTAGGCCTGTGATTTAACATGAATGAGTCCAATAGGTTAAAAGCTTTCTGAAGCTCAGAATGTACAAGTCATCGTGATTTCGTAGAGGAAGATTATATATCATGTGATATGAACAGGTGATCTCACCTACACCACTGGTGTACATCGCCATCTATTGGTTGACCAGTCAATACGTCTGCCTTGCAGAAATGGAAAAATTGCAGACATACTTTAATTCTGTAAAAGTGCAGATAGTTTAAATAGTGCAACTGTACTTAAAAACATCACACAATAATAATTGCACACAGTAATATTTCAAATCAATTACAAGTTTGAATTTTAACACAGATTCTGTATTCATTTATATTCTCATGGTGCAGACAGTAAAAGTAAAACCCAAACCATGTTGTTTTCAGATAAGTTACATAATTACAAGAGAGTGAGCAAATTATCAAGCACTATTTAATGATAGAGCATACTTGATCCCCTGCTCATTTAGTAAGTTTGCCCACTTACAAAGAAATTAAGGGTCAATCATTTTTATGTTAGGTTTATTTTAATGGATAAAGACAGAGTATCAACCAAAAAATCCAGAAAAAACACATTATATAAAGGTTTTAAATTGATTTCCATTTCAGGAAGTGAAGTGATAAGTTTTTTGATCCCCAAGCAAAATATTGTTTAGTACTTGTTGGGAAGCCCTTGTTGGCAAGCACAGAGGTAAGACGTTTCTTGTAGTTGGTCACCAGGTTTGCACACATCTCAGGAGGGATGTTGGTCCACTCCTCTTTACAGATCCTCTCTAAATACTTAACGTTTCTTGTCTGTGGCTTGGCAACTCAAAGTTTCAGCTCCCTCCACAGATTGTCTATAAGATTAAGGCCTGGACACTGGCTAGGCCACTCCAAGAGCTAAATGTGCTTCTTCCTGAGCCTCTTCTTTGTTGCCTTGGAGGTGTGTTTGGGTCATTGTCATGCTGGAAGACCCATCCACGACCCATCTCTAGTGTTCTGGCTGAGGGAAGAAGGTTCTCGTACAAGACTTTACAGTGCATGGGCCCCTCAATACGGTGAAGTCGTCCTGTACCCTTAGTAGAGAAACAGCCCCAGAGCATAAGGTTTCCACCGTCGTGCTTGACCGCAGGGAGGGTGTTCTTGGGGGTCATAGTCCTCATTACTCTTCCCTCCAAACACAGCTTGCTTGAGTCCAGTTGATCAGTTGAATTGATGCCAAAGAGCTCATTTATGGTCTCATCTGACCACGGTGCTTCCTCCACCTTCTCCCAAGCCTTCTCTGAATCATTAGATGTTCATTGGCAAACTTCAGACGGTCCTGTACATGTGCCTTCTTGACCTTGTGGGTGCTGCAGGATTTCAGTCCATTGTGGCGTAGTGTGTTACCAGTGCTCTGCTTGGTGACTGTGACCCAACTGCCTTGAGATCATTAACAAGCTCCTCCTGTGTAGTTCTGGGCTGATCCCTCACCTTTCTCATGATCATTTGTACCCCACGGGGCCAGATCTTGCATTGAGCTCCAGACCGAGGATAATTGATGGTTTTTTTTTCCATTTCTGAATAATCACACCAACAAAAGTCTCCTCCTCACCAAGCTTCTTGCTGATCTGTGGGAGGCAGAATTCTTGCTGGTCGGTAAGGGAACAAATAATTATTTCACTCCATCAAATGCTAATCAATTTATAACCTTTGTATTTTTCTGGATTTTGGTTGATTTTCAGTCTCTATCTATTAAAATAAATCTACCATAAATTATAGACCCTTGATTTCTTTGTAAGTGGGCAAACTTCAAGTGGGATCAAATAATGATTCCCCCTGCTTAATTGTTTCTGTTGTTTTATATGTCACCCATCCCTAGTGATTTGAGAGGTGCTTCAGTGAAGGATGACTTGTATTCCTCACACAGAGCATCATATGAGGAGTGACACTATATTTTAATAGTATTCTTTAAATATTACTGTTACTGTAACTCCATGTCAACTAGCAGTCGTTATAGTGTTGGTAGACTGATGCGTAATATCTGCTAACTCTTCATTGTGATGCTCCTCAGCATGTCCACACACTACTAACACTAGTCTTCTAATGCTGTGATGAGAGTTAGCAGAAAGGCTAAAGGGGCGTAACTCATGTCCACTGCTGTGTGTGTGTGTTCAGGTGGACTGGGTCCAGTGTGACGGCGGCTGTGACGAGTGGTTTCATCAGGTGTGTGTGGGCGTGACGTGTGAGATGGCGGAGAACGAGGACTACATCTGCTCGACCTGCTCGTTTAAAGCCTCCGGTGGTGCCATGACCCTAGTGATGTCATCAGCAGTCCCCCAAACCGACCCTCAGGAGGCCAGTTAACCACCACACACATTACACAGAAGACTTTTAACCCCCCACACACTCTCTCTCACACACACACACACACACACACACACACACACAGAGAAATGTATCACTTCCTGTCTCTGCTAGGTTTAGCTGGTTGTTATTGTAGTCCTGGAGGATCAAGACTCTACAGAATAAACATGGCTTGGGGAATCGGGAATCGTGTGTTTAACCCGAGTCCTCAGACACAGTAGACAAAGTGGACTTCCTGTTTGACCGGACAACACACACACACACACACGGTGTGGAGGATCAAGACTCTACAGAATAAACATGGCTTGGGGAATTGTGTGCTTAACCCGAGTCCTCAGTCACAGTAGACATAGTGGACTTCCTGTTCGACTGGACAACACACACACACACACACACACACACACACACACACACACACACACACACACACAATACTCTACAGAATAAACATGTGCTTTCTGGCTCCTGACCCGAGTCCAGTGGACTTCTGTTCGACCGTTTTTTCTGACTGAGGACGAGACTTATAATGGTTGTATTACATCTATTTATTCTGTAAATGGATTTTAAGCAGTTCATGATGGGAAGGTGGATGGTGGTTTCTCAGATTTTGTCAAATAAAGAAAGATGATTGATTGATGATGATGATACATGTCAAGTCTGTGTCACTGCTATAAAAGAGCAAAAGAAATGCTTATATCATTTGAGCTGATTGATTCCTATGACAGAGCACGTGAACACTAACAGCATGCATAAATCTGACACTTGCACACGGTTCATCTCTGGACACAATACAGGGCATTCTGGGCCGAAACTGCCGCCTTAAATCACTCAGTTTGTTTTGTTCATTCATGATGTTTTGGGGTGATGTATTCACTACTGTGGATAAAAACTCCTCCGTCTTAAAACTCTTTCACAGATTTGATGGGACTAACCTTGCAAAAGTGTTTAGAACAGTGATCTTTCATGATCTTACGTCTTTTACCCTCTGGTCATTGATGGGTGTCTGTAAGGGCAATTTTCAAAAGTTAATCAAACAGCATCAAAAGGCATAAGAAAACTTTCAGAGGCAAATTGTAATAAAGAGAAAAAGTTTATTCTCTGAGAGAATTCTGTTCACAGTTACCGCAGCTACCCGGTATCAGGAAGACAGAACCTAACAGACTCAACAATTTTAGTGTCTTCTCTGGCACTATACTCCCCAGTTTCTGTAACTTTCCTTACTGATATCCCCATATCTTAACCGGTTTGGACTGGCTTCTACCCCCCTGGGCAGGTCAAATTGTTCTTTGTCCCTGAGAAGCCAAAAGGCTTCCATTTATGACTTAAATAATCTCCTGTTCCCCTCCTGAGAGGGCATGGGGCTTCACTTTAATACTGAACGACCCCTGTATTCTCCTGACTGAACCATTTCTCGAGCCCAGGTCTTACATTCTCCCTGGCCCATCCGTTTTATTGCGTCTGTTCCTTCCTGTCCTCCGTCAGCTGCTAAGATACTCACAGAAATACATGATTCAATGAGATTAACAATGGTTCAAAACAAAGGCATATAAGAAATACTGAATTTTTCCACAATAGTGTCCAATCCTGCTGCTGGAAGTGTTAGGAGCCGTTTAGTTTTAACTAAAAATGAGGGAAAAAAATGTGTTTTTTGATTGTTCAATTACACGCCAACAGCGTTTTGTGGGCCTGAACTATACCGTGATCATCTCTGTAAACCACACAAACACTAATTTGTGAAAACTGTGATTGTGTGTTGAGTCTGTATGTGTGAGTAGTATTTATTTACGCCACCTACTGGCCTGGCAGCAGAATACAGCGTTTTTATTTGTTTACACGGATCTGTGCGAACGGGGATCGATTCGACAACGGTGTCGTCTCTACATGGAAAGCGGAAAGGTAAAACTCACGGTTGTAGAGTAAAGGTAGCCTGAGTTTATCTCCACCAGCCTCAGTCAAACACACCTGGGGGGTATTCCAGAAAGCAGGTTATGTGACATACCCGGGTAAGTTTAAGGGTAAGTTAGTGGATAACCTCAACTTTCGGTTCCAAAAACGGAGGTAACTTTCTGGGTATGTATGTAACCATAGGAACTTACTCTCTGAAGATAACCTGCTCGGTAGCAGGTTATGTTCCAGGGTTAGTTTGTTTCAGAAGGTTACTGAGCATGGCGTGCCGTTTTAAAGACGATCCAGTGGATGTGGAAGCACAGATAATACGAATTATTTTCCGCCGTGAGAGCGTGATACGACCACGTATCAATGTTTTCGTATCCAAATGAATATTTGCGGGAGCGTTGCCGTTTTTCAAAAGAATCGTTAATTTATCAAACGAAGATAATGGAGTTAAATATTTAACTCCATTTATTTAACTTTTTTGCGACAGTGAGTTTTTTGTATACAATAGGCGATGCAGAGCATGTGGGAAAGGCAACTGTGTGTAGGGCCGTTCGTACAGTATGCATTGCACTCAAACGGTTCCTACACACTTTTGTGCAGTTCCCTAGCCATAAACCACTGAGGGTCATTAAAGAGGAATTCCACAGAGTGGCGGGTTTGTCCATTCTATGATATTCTATGAAAGACCATTTTAGTTACATAGCACTATACTTAATCTATTCATACTGTATACAGTGACAGTCACAATAATTTAAAAAGTTTCTAATTATATAACTTTCAGTTTCAGGGTTCCCAAATGTGATTGGGTGCATTGATGGAACCCACATTCCCATTAAATCTCCTTCAGTCAATGAAGGAGACTATGTTAATAGGAAGTCAATCCATAGCATCAATGTGCAGGTGACAATAGATTTTTTGGGTGCTAAATGTTTGGGTGTTTAAACCATTAAATCACCCTCATTACTGGTCATATGTGATGCAACCCACCTCATCACTAATGTTGAAGCCAAATGGCCAGGGTCTGTACATGATGCCAGAATGTTTAGGGAGTCATCATTGTGCCACAAATTTCAACAGGGTATGTTTTGCCTTACACAGTGTTTTTTTGTTGTTGTTTTTTTTTATTATTATTTTTTTTATGCAATTATACACTTTAACTACCTTTATATGACACTTCAATGGTAACTTGCTGGGGGACAGAGGGTACCCTTGTCTGCCCTATATGATGACACCCTACCCTGAACCTGAGCCTGGACCACAGGCACAATTCAACCTGGCCCACAGCAGAACATGGACCATAGGCATCCTGGAGGCAAGGTTTCAGTGCCTGCGTGGGCTCAGGGTCAACCCAGAAAGGTCATGTGACATCACAGCTGCTTGTGTTGTTCTTCACAACATTGCCACACTGAGAGGTGAGAGGGCCCCCCCTTCTCTTGATGAAGATGGCCAAGAGGAACCCCCAGTGAACCCAGTAGACCAAAGAGATGGCAGGGTGGTACTAGACATGATTTGCCAAAATCACTTTAATTAAAACCAGTTAACAGTCAAGTTTTGTTCATTGTTTCTTTATTTCCTGTAACAAAAGACATTTGTATTTATTGCTTTAGATTTCATTCATCAACCAATGACAGATTACTGTTCACATACTGTTTCCCACCTTAAGCTGGTGCTCCAGCAATTCAAGTCTGGCCTTTTTTTAGGTTAAGCCTTTTCTCCTCCATTTGAAGCTGTATAAGATCCATCTCCATGTCACTTTTTCTGTTTTGCTTTTGAAGGTGGACCTTATACAGCTCTTTGGCAGGCAACTAGAAAGACAGAATAATTAAACATGACTGATAAAGTCTGTAATACAAACACAGACCAAATATTTAAATGAGGAAGGAGAACTGCAGAACATTTCTTACACTGCTAAGATTCTGTGTGGAGGTAGATGGACCCTCATCTGTATTCAAATCTCCTGCCATATTCTGTACAATGACAATGACAATTTATTTATTCTCTTATGAAAAAAAGGGGGAATTCATCCTATGCATCATACCTCTATGGGCCTCCCCACATTTTCTGTTTCTGTCACAGCAGAAGTGGTCTCTTCATCTTCAGCCTACAGTGAAAATAAGGAAGGATGCTTGGTCTAGCAAACAGAAACCTAAAGACAATAATCACTTACAACTGTGACAGAGTGTGGTGTTGCAGGAGGATCCAATAATACAATGTGGCCATCAGCAACTGCAAGATAATTAAACCAATAAGATAATCATGCATATTTAATACTCAATGTATATTCTTAAACAAATACAACTAATAAAGAAGGACATTAGGAACATCTAAGAGTACTAGTAATAAGATTACAGTAGTATATGCAGTCAAAGCAGCATGCATACTGCACAAGTGAATCAATGACTGTAAAATGCATTCAAAATGCCTATTTAAAATGGTGACAATGTTGATGATTTTCTTTATTAAAACACTGACAAAAACAGTGAAAACATCAATAAATCATAAGTATTAATATGGTACACCTACATTTTACTAAGCCACTTGTCTTGTTAGCTGAGTCTGATGAATTGCCCCTGGAATCCCATCGACCACAGGTCACCCTTTATTAAGGGCCAGTGCCAGCTCCTGGGCAGTTGGGGTGAGGGAAGGTGGAGGTGGACCCACACCTGTTTTACGGGCCTCAGCCTTCTTTCTATTGGCTACATAGAAAACTAAATTACATGGCGTCAGTAACAAGTTTAGAAAATATTACCTTGCTGGAGAATGTTTTTGTGTTTCATTTTGACTTGGCTCACACTTCTTCTGGCTCCAGAAGGATTACAACTGATAAAACAAGAAGCCAACATATTACTAGCCAATTACGTGCATTATTACTATAATATTAAGAATTGTATGGAGGCCAACAAGTAAATACTTGTCTATTTTTACTACATACCCCAAATAATTTTTGCCTCACAATGAAAGGGGAAAATAGCCCATTTATAATTTTATAAACTCGTGCATTTACTCTGTCCGTTATTTTTTGCCAAGCCAACTCTCTTTCTTTTGCTGATGCAGCAGTTTTGGTTTTTGTTTTGTTTTTTTATAATGGGCTTATAGTCTTCATAAGCAAGCATTAAAACCTCCAACTCAGTTTCACCTAAGTATGTAGCCCGATTTTTTTCCTCCCTGGGTTTCCATGGTGACTCCTGAAATCGGCGATCCATTGAAAATGTCTTTATGTACTCACCGTGCGCGCGCATTAACTCTGGGTAACCAGTAGGAGGTTGATTAAAGGAGTCATAATGTAGAAATTTCACTTTTCCACGAGAATCAATGTATGTTATGATTGCATAATGAATGTCTGGCCGGGAAGCCGATATTTAAAAGTGAAGCGTTTGTTTACCTCAGGGTTTGTAAAATAGGCCACGTGCACGGGCACGAAAAAACGAGATTTTGAGTTCCACCCAACGCTATCTCACGACCAATTCGTACGAATTCGTACGAATGATAAAAAGTTGGCTAATTCGTACTAATTCGTACGACCTAGCTCGTACGAATTTGTACGATTTGTCTAAACCCACGTGATGGGTAGGTTTAGGGGCGGGGTCAGGGGTAGGTCATTCGTATGAATTCAAACGAATTGGCCAATTCGTAAAATATGTACGATTTTGCAAAAATAGTACTAATTCGTACGAGTCAGGTCATATGAATTCGTACGAATAAGCCACCTCGTAGAATTTGTACGTTTTTCCGTGAGATCGGGCTCGTTCCACCCTGCGTTGTGTCCGCCCGTCTGTTCTGCTGTGCTGACGGCCATCTTTGTTCAGTGTTTCTGACCATTGTGCTGAGTACTAATAAAGAGCGTTATTGCATTTACATCCTGTTTCTGTCTTACGTAACAGATGTGGCTTCTGATCAAAGAATGAGACCGGAAATATATTATTTTATAGTATTCTAACTGTAATACATGCTGTTGATCAGCATTGCATTATAAATATACTTTATTATTATGGAAATACCTGAGATAGATTGAAGAGCACAGATAAAATATATTGTGGACATTGTGTGTTTGTGTTCATGTTTGATTCATGTTAATAATTAATATCCCATGTTAATAATTGCATGACTTTCACAGTAATTCAACATGTTTGATCAGTTAAAGCGTTTCTGTTTTATTCATCAGTGGTGGAAATGGGCAAAATTCACTGGGCGGACTCTATTTTGAAAAAAATAAAAAATAAATAGAGGTCATCTTTAGATGACCTTTCAGATGTTTAAAAACCTTTATAATCAATAATAACTAAATTATGTAAATTATTTATTTTATGTTTCATTTTACCCCCTGGGGTCGGCTATTGCAAATAATAAAAACAAAACGTTGTGTTTTTCATAAATTTACCCCTAAATACCCATATTTTTTCAAAATGATAACTGCAAATCCACCTTTCACTGCCTGGAATTCAGAATTGCAGTGATCCATTTGCGTAGCTTTCGCCATTCTGCACTCTAAAAAATGCTGGGTTGTATAACTTGTATTAACCCAATGTTGGGTCAAATATGGACTAACCCAACGTTGGGTTAAAAATGCAATTTAAAAATGGACAAACGCAGCCGTTGGGTTACATTTTTAATGTAACCAATGCAATCTGTCCATTTTTAAATAGCATTTTTGTCCATTTTTGATTTTGTCCAAAATGCAATTTGTCCATTTTTAAATTGCATTTTTTAACCCAACGTTGGGTTAGTCCATATTTGACCCAACATTGGGTTAAAACAACCCAGAGAGTGTGTAAAGAATATACTTCAGATTTGTTGTCAAATCTAATTGTGCAGTCACTCTCTTTCCCTTTTTATGTGTTTTTCAAACAAATGCTGCCACTCAGTCTTTTATGGGGATTTATGGTATTTTTATTATTTATTTGCCAAAACAAAAACTTTTATGATCAAAGACTAGTTTTACCTACAACCATATGGCTCCAGAGGATTACTCAATTTGTTTTATCTCTTTTAGATTTAAGTTTAGACATTTCTAAAAATCATTATTATATCAATACTATTTTGTTTTTGATGTAGCTGATTTATCTTTTTTTTTTAATTATGTAAGAGAGAGCAGCTTCACCATTCTTTCTTCAAAAAGAAAAAACTTTTAATATATTCTAATTTTGTCAAGAATTATAAAAATTCGGCAATAAGCTCATCATTGTGCTAAAATAGTCTAAATGTTTAGTTTTAAAAACAAATTTAAAAAGCTGGTTATGTCTATTGTGATGTTTCTGCGCAAGTTCAGCAGAGGTTCGGGTTTGTTCCGATCTGGGGTGCGTTCTCCGAAACTACCTTAATGCTACGTCGTTCTTAAGTTGTACATTAAGAAGTACCTTATCGTTAATACGTGTTTTCCGAAACCTTCTTAGTTAAGTATACCTTCTGTAAGTCACACGTTCGTAAGGTTGGTCTGGAGCGCTCTTAGCTATACCTTATCGCTGCTGACGGTTCATACCGCTAGTGGCCACCACTACGCAAAAAGCTTTTTTCCATCGCAGTTTAATTACACATAGAAAATGTTATATGAACATTTAATATAAAATCTGATTTAGTATTACAATTACATTTTTACTTTACTTTAAAATTTTACACATAAAATACTTAAGTTGTTATAGCCTACACCCAGTGTATGGAAGTGTTTTCATTAATAAAGTTTCCATACACTAATGGTTGTTAGCTTTTTTAATTACTATCCTAAGGCACATCAGCTGGCGAACCATTTGACAGAAAAGGCTATAAAGAAAGATGAGTTTACACAAACTTTATAGCTATGGCAGCGAGACAGCGAGTACTTGTTTAAAATCAAAGACGGCGCCGTCCGCGGAGCCAGTTAGTGTATGTCAACTACATGGCTGGTGGATAATCAGCATACGTTGTGGAGAACATTAACACACTTATGGCCGTAAGGGTTTGGGATTGCACACTTGCTAAATTATAAACACATACTCATATTTATTTCTGCATGTACATATTTCAATGAGCCCCGATAAATGCAGTTTGTACTATTTCTAAAACACTTCTTTATAAAGAACATTGTTTTCTCAATACTTTACCTATACCGCTGTGAAGGAAAGAGCGCACAATCGATCATCGAGGCATCGATATCAACCTATTCAGCGCCTCCATCATGGACAGCGCCTGCTAAGGTCGAACTTAAGTTGTTTAACATTGATGTTCAATAAATAATCATAGATGGTAGATAGTGTGTGTTTCCTTCAATTATTTTAAAATCAAGTAATGCACCCTTCATTCAAAAATCTCTCACTTGTAATATGTGAGCATATTTACTGTAAAAACTTGTCAGTGAACCATGAGGGCAAAAAAATAAAAAATAAATAAAATAATCGTTCATTAATCGTAATCGAGTTAAAATGTTCAATTAATCGAGATTTAGATTTTAGGCCAAATCGCCCAGCCCTAGTAGGAACTAGATTTTCTTTTAAAAAAATTATAAATACACTACAGTGGCTTCTGGAGTCGTTTTTGTGAGAAAATTTTACTTCCGCATCTGAAAATGGGCGTGACGGGCGTGAAATAGCACGAGAGAGAGTGGTCGATTCAAACAACAGGGAAATATGGATTGCAATGACATTTCGGACGCTGAGGAAATTGTTGACGGACCACAGCCATGTGCCACACAGCCTATGGACAGGTGTTGAAAATTAGCACATGTGCTATAACACTTTAAACAATGCATCTGGTTCGTCCAATGTTATTGCTATGTCCATATTAAATAAATAAAAAAAAAAAAAAATACAATTATGAGCCTGCTAGGCTGCCAAGAGAGCAGGGACAGGCCAGGATTAATGTTAGACAGAACATATTGGAACTTACAATAACAGAAACTAAGCTTTGATCAGGCGTTTGTCGTGCTCATTAATATCCGCCCAGACTAACGTTACGTGATATAACTTAGCGGTTTCTCATCGAGAGACAGAGAGATATTTATTCCTGATACAGCTTTTGTTCCATAGGTGCTTGTGTGGGAAATGCGAGGCAATGTTTACAGCTGAGGAAAGTCAGTGTTGCAGGGAGGTGGATGCATACTGGGCCTCAGTGGAAAATGCCCAACTTCCATGGTTGCAGTTAGTGTTACTACAGTAGAGCCATGGTGAATGTTGCTGATCTGTGGACACTGGATAGTTTGTTCATTCATTGCACAATGTTTATTCCTGGTTTCCACGTCAGCGCTGTTTGATCCGTTAATAACGGAGAAATGTGGATATTTCTCTCTAAATCTCGCAGCGATGTTATTACTTCAGTGGCGAATTCAAATGCTTTATTTAATGGATCCAGGGGTTAAAGTGAAAAAAAATCCTGGGGTGGTTCATTGGCACCATTTATTTTCAAGCATGTTAATGGCATATTTTTATGAATGAAGTCAAGACCAGTATCACTGATATAGCTAAGCTTGTGTCTCAATGAAAATTTATTTTGCCAAAATTTGAAACATTTATTAGGCTTAAAAAAACATAACTTTTAGTGAACTTAAAAACAATCCTCACTTAAACCCATAATAAATGTCATATTTACCTGTACCTTACCTGTCTAACCAATGTGAATTATATAGAAATTGAATACGTTTATAAAACAGTCCGCGCTGCATAAATTATAAGTGAAAAACAGATTAATCCTTAAGCGTTGAGCAGTTAGTAATTTTCTCTGTTCCCATTGTTCTTTGGTTAACTTTACTAACAGAGAGAATTGCTGTCACTTTAATACCCGCCGCTGCTGACAGGATCTCACGCATCTCTTTCTCAACTCTTTACTTCCATTTAAGATTGCATTTAACTCATTTGACTGTTCTTGTGAAGATACTCGATAAAACTGACATTTTGGCATAAATGTGTGTGTTATGGTTCGTTCAAGCGCGAAAGAGATGGCGTGCTGTCGACTGCGATACTGGCGTGCGTCTTTCTGTGTGTGTGTGTGTGTGTGTGTTTCAGGAGGACATTCACTGACAGCGCGTTCTCTTTTGTCTTCTCGCGCATTGATAGTTTAAAACATTTGCGTGAAGGAGAGCATGATCACATAACCCAAAGGATGACAGAAAGAACGGACGCTGCGATAAATATTTTAACACGTTAAAGCTGGACAAAAATTAATCGCATGCGCAGCACTAACGTTAGGCTATATAGGCTACTTGTCATTCATTGCTGACAGAAAATGCTGCGGTTTAAAGTGGACTCGTTTTCATGGTAGGCCTACACAGAATGTTTTTTTGTTTTTGTTTTTTTTGTAAGCTACACAGAATATTTAATTAAATATTAAAATTAAATATTTAGCCAAGTCTGAAGTTACCAAGCAGCAGTGTATGTTAACGTTAGCTCAGTTATCAACAGTGTTGGGCAAGTTACTTTAAAAATTTAATTAGTTATAGTTACTAGTTACTTCTCACAAAACGTAACTGAGTTAATAAATGAGTTACATCATTACAAAAGTAACTAATTACCAGGGAAAGTAACTATTGCGTTACTTAAAAAAAAAGTAGTTACTAGTAACGCGTTACTGCCCAACACTGGTTATCAACAGGTGTAGACCGTGATTATCCTGACCTGAGCTAATTTACTGAATCAACCAACTCACATATCCTTTCTTTCTTTTCATTCACGATGACATTAAAGTCAACTGTTGTTGTTTCTGGCGTTTCATCGCTGGCTGTGCCGCAACCGCTACTTGCTCATTAGAACATTCAGTGAGCTATTTTACACAGGCTCGGTCCTGCTCCTCCGTGGCATTGGCAATGCCGGCGTGCGGTTAAACATCATAACAAACGAATTCGAGGTGGGGTGGACAACGGGATTTTGGAAAGTGTACCCATAGGAAATTACGCCCGTGGTTAGGACATCATCCCCAAGCTACATGAACTAGCGCTCCTTCCACCGACAACGCTAACATGACGTATAAATCTCAATCACACTGTGTTGCCAGGCCCCGCCCTGCTTCTGATAGGCTTGTAACGTTAGTAAGAGCTGCGTTCCTTTCATATGATTGGTAGGTGAAATCAATCGACTCGAAAATATTAAACCGCATACAAGTTCCAATTTTTTTTTTTCTTCCTCACGGCCGCACGCCGGAGATCCGGCACGGTGCCGGAATACTTTAAGCCCTGTGGATCTCGCAGTTACAGTGTTGCTTGATCAGGCTCGCGCTGCACTGGTCCAAACTGATAAACGGTCCACACAAACACAATAACGAGTAACTTTAGCTCAGTTTCGTTCCGCTTACATTGCGTTTGCCAGTTGATGTTGTGCTCGCGCCTCCATCCGGCGGGAGAACCCGAAGATGCGTGCACTGAAGGAACCGCACCGCACCAGCTCTGAGTCTCACCCGGTTCTTACTTCGTTATCCCACGTTGAACTCCATCATATCGCCGGGATGATAATCCTCCGATCTGAAGTGAACGCTACACGCAACCGTGTTTTCCGAAGCCGACGCGGAAGAGAAATCCCGTCTCTTCACCTGCACAAACCCGCACCCAAAATATACCAATGACCATGCTATCCTGTTATCATAATAGTTAAATAAATTATTATAACTACGACCATTATACCATTATATTTGTCGCCTATTATTTAGCCTACAGGCTTCTCAAGGACAATCACACTGAAAAAACCTGGCATTAATGATTTTAAAATGTGAGACTTCTTTCAAAAGCATAAATCTTACAGACCCCAAACTTTTGGACAGTAGTGCATTGTATGTTTGAGGTGGTTTTGCTTACTAGTCATATGGTTCATAGCCGTGGAGATTTTCTTGGACAGGGGTGCAGCAGGCCTTCAGCATGATGATCTACAGTAGGAACATAACATGCAATTTCACAGAGCCAACAATGTTACATAGGATTTACAATACAGGGTTTATTACAAGAAACCAAGCTAGAGCAGAGGTGAACTGCAGAAAAGAGACAGAATTTTATATATATATATATATATATATATTAGGGGCGGAACGGTTCATGTATTCGTATCGAACCGAATCGGTACGGGCGTTACGGTTCGGTGCACGAATTTAAACGGAGAATACACGGTATAAAAATAAATAAAACTCGCGTGCAAATTAATGTAATGCGGAACTACTGTTGGATACGCGGGTTCTTTAGGGACACCTAATCTGTAACCCCGCCTTAGCTCTGAACTTTTCCCAAAGCTTTTCCCAAAGCATAGATATGTCTGAACCTGCGTTCGCTTAACGTTGACTTCGTGCGTCCTATTCGCTGTGGAGATCGTCTGTGTCGAATTTGACGCTCTATTTTCAGCTGGGAGTGTGTGTGTGTGCGTGCGTGCGCGCGCGATCGAACTGTGTGTGTGTGTGTGTGTGTGTGTGTGTGTGAGTGGGTTGGGGCAGAGCTGACTGCTACCAACCACGTCCATCGGTGGCGGATAATGGACAACCCTTCAGATATGAAGGTAAGCTACGAAATAAGCTGGGGGCTCCACTTGGTGGTCCCCAGACGAATAAGTAGTCGTGGACCAACAGCGGAGGTCTATCAGGTATGGAGGGACTAGTTGAGTGGCATCACTAGATCCGCTGCAAAAACTCCATTTATGCCAATGATACTCCTCGACATGGCGAGTACAGTCCGCCATCAACTAAGACTGCTGCCCCCACTGCTCTTTGGGTAGTCTTCCGTGAGCATCTCGTCTCCTCAAGACAAGGCCGCGTTGGGGACACGCGATAGGCAGGCTCAACAGACAGAGACCTGGCAGCCCCCTGCAACTCCACCATCCATCTGGTTGTCTAGAGTTCATCTCCTGCCACTGGATATTGGATTCTGGAGTGAAGCTGTGGAGATAGGGTCCGCGCACCCCTCTCTTCACATTAATCCACTCTCTGCGTATGCTATCACTTCACCGTACAAGCCCTTCGGCGACAGGGTAAATGTGACGGAGGCAGGTCTTGGATCGGACTGGCAGCCTCTAGCCTGAGCCCTGCACGGAGGCGGCACAAGCGTGATGGTCGTTGTGTGGATGGGTTGGAACAGCGTCCACCTTCGGCAGCTTCTTGTGTGACTGAGCAGCCCTCTTCAGGGTCTGCACTGCTCACCCCCAGTCGGGGGGAGGGTCTAGAAAAGGTGACCCAAACATTGCCTGTTCCCCACACTCCTGGGCGGCCCACCGCTGTCGTCAAGGCATCCCATTACGCGGTCGAAAATATAAATCAAAACTATTAATTTTGGCTACATGGAACGTACGCACACTTCTTGATGTGCAGATTGGAACTGACCGACCCCGCAGGCGCACTGCCCTGGTTGCGAGCGAGCTTAACAAATACAACATCGACATCGCAGCTTTGAGTGAGACCCGGCTCGCAGGAGAGGACTCGCTAATAGAAGTCGGACAAGGATACACCTTCTTTTGGAGGGGCCTTCCAGAAGATACCCGCCGTCTACATGGAGTAGGTTTTGCCATTAAAAGCAGACTGCTACAGAACATCCCAGAGTCTCCTGTGGGAATCAGTGAGCGGCTGATGACTTGGCGCATTCCCCTTGCGAAGGGTCGCTATGCAACCTTAATAAGCGCTTATGCACCAACTCTGGATGCTGAAGAAAGCATCAAAGACGCCTTCTACGAGTCTCTTGACAGAGCTCTCCACAAAGTTCCTCACACTGATAAACTTGTGCTTTTGGGAGACTTCAATGCCAGAGTAGGCACCAGCAACATGCTCTGGCCTGGGGTAATCGGGAAACATGGATTAGGCAACATGAACAGGAACGGCCTGCGACTCCTCTCCCTCTGCTCTGAGCACAAACTGGCCATAACCAACACAACTTTCCAAATGAAAAATAAATACAAAGCATCATGGATGCACCCCAGATCAAAACACTGGCACCTACTGGACTACATTATAACCCGGCAACAAGATCTACATGAAATCTCCATCACCCGAGCAATGCGTGGGGCGGAGTGCTGGACAGATCATCGGCTGATCAGATCCAAGATACACCTAAAGGTCCGTCCTCAACACACCAGGCACCAACCCTCAAGACGGCTCAACTCTCGAGCCCTAAAATCCCCTGACATCACTGCATTGTACCGTCGCTGCTTGGCTAATAACCTTTCCTCCGCTCTCACTCAACCCCTACACAATACAGCTGAAAGCGCATGGGCTAACCTAAGCTCAGCCATACAACAAGCCGCTTCTGACACAATTGGTTACACCTCCAAACGTCACCAGGACTGGTTTGACGACAGCTCCCTCGAAATACTCAACCTTCTGGAGGAGAAGCGTAAAGCCCTCTCTGCCCACCTCTCCAATCCACAATCTCCCTCTTTACGCTCACACTGGAGTAATATCCGTGCTGAGGTGCAACGACGGCTTCGCATAATGGAGAATGACTGGTGGCTTAGGAAAGCCCATGAAATCCAAGGTTATGCAGACACCAACAACTCTCAAGCTTTTTACGATGCAATAAAATCACTATATGGACCCCAAAAACGAAGAATCACCCCTATCAGATCTACAGATGGAACAATTCTGCATAAGGACAAACAAGAAATTCTTGAGCGTTGGGCTGAACATTTCAACACCCTCCTTAACCAAAACAATCCGACTGACCCCACTGTCCTGCAGCGCCTTCCAGAGCTCCCACCAGTGCATGAGCTTGATGACCCTCCCAGGTTCTCAGAAGTCCTGGCAGCAATACGAAGCCTCAAGGACAATAAGTCTCCTGGTCCTGATGGAATATCTGCAGAGGCTCTAAAGAAAGGCGGGTATCTGCTCACCAAAAATCTCCACCAACTTATCCAGATAATATGGGCACAAAAAACTGTTCCACAAGGCTGGAAAGACTCACACATTGTTACCATCCACAAGAAAAAGGGTGATAAGTCCATCTGTGGAAACAGTCGTGGCATATCCCTGCTCTCTGTGGCAGGGAAAGTATTAACAAAGGTCATGCTGTTCCGTCTTACCAAGCACATCACAGAGAGAATCCTTCCTGAGTCACAGTGCGGCTTTAGGAAGGATCGGTCCACCTCCGACATGATCTTTGTACTACGCCAATTGCAGGAGAAGGCTAGAGAACAGAACAAAGACCTGTTCATTGCCTTCATCGACCTGGCAAAGGCTTTTGACACCATTGACCGCCAAGTCCTTTGGGTCATTCTGGAGAAGTTTGGGGTGCCACCAAGGTTTCTGGAAATCCTACAACAGTTTCATGAAGGCATGCAGGCTCGTGTGATTGTGGGTACATCGCAATCCCCCTCCTTTCCTGTGCAGGTAGGAGTGAAACAGGGGTGTGTACTGGCTCCAGTGATCTTCAATCTCTTCCTGGCAGCAGTCACCCTCCTCTCCCGCAATTCCCTCAGCCCCGACGATGGTGTTTGCCTACAGTTTCGTCTGGACGGGAACCTCTTTAATCTTCGCCGCCTGCAAGCCATCACCAAGACCACCACCACCACAATTCATGAACTGCAATACGCTGATGACTGTGCCCTCCTAGCCCACAGTCCTACCGCAATGCAACACACACTGGATGTTGTATGCGCAGTCTACCAAGCTTGTGGCCTACAAGTCAACATCAAAAAGACTGAGATCATTGCACAGACCAAGGCCCCCACCCCTACACCTCCTGAATTCTACATCCATGGCACACCAGTAAAGGTTGTGCAGCACTTCTGTTACCTTGGAAGCATCCTAACACCCACCTGCCTCATAGACAACGAGATCCAGGCACGCATAAACCTCGCCTCCTCTGCCTTTGGTAGACTTCGATCTCGAGTCTTTGTTAATAAAGATCTCCGTACCTTCACCAAAGCGGCCGTCTACCAGGCAGTCTGCATTTCCACCCTGCTGTTCAGTGCAGAAGCTTGGACTCCCTACCGCAGGCATATTCGGTGTCTCGAGAGCTTTCACATCAGATGCCTCCAGCGCATACTAGGTGTCACATGGAAAGACAAAATCCCCCACGCGGACATCCTACAGCGCACCAACTCCAGCAGCATGGAGGCAACCCTTGCTAGGTGGCAACTGCGATGGGTTGGACACGTTATCCGCATGCCCTCCCCCCGCCTACCCCGGCAGGTCCTCTATGGGCAGATATACGCAGCCAACAGGAGACCTGGGGGTCAGAAGCGTCGCTACAAGGACCACCTCAAATCGACCCTGAAAAGCTGCAGCATCAACCCTGGAGTCCTGGAAGCAACAGCTGCCGACCGCCAGGCTTGGAGCTCTGCATGTGGTCTGGGGGCCCAACTGATCGAATCACAGCGCGCCCAACACAGAACTGTGCTACGTCAGCGCAGACACCAATGCGCCCAGCCACAACTACACCCATCCTCAGATTCAACACTCACATGCCCCGACTGTGGCAGGACATGTGGCTCCCGGATTGGGCTTTACAGCCACCTTCAATGGCACCGCAGACAGCAGCGGCTGCCTCAACACTCCAACAAAGCATCCTAGAAGTGACGTCATCTTCGAAATCGATGGACTGCATAAGAAGTGTGAGTGAGAGAGAGAGATGCGCGACCATGATCGAACAGTGGTAACATTGTCATATTTTGTTTATACGGGACATAATTAAAACGGCAAACTACAACTGTCACCCAACCAAAATCACACACACACACACACACACACACACACACACTAGGGGTGGAACGGTACATGTACTCGTACCGAACCGAATCGGTACGGGGGTCACGGGTCGGTGCGTGCATTTAAACGGAGAATACACGGTACGGAAAAAAAAAAAAAAAGTGCGTGCAAAATAATTAATGTAATGCGGAACTACCGTTAGATACGCGGGTTCTTTAGGGACACCTAATCTGTAACCCCGCTTTAGCTCTGAAGCTCTGATTGGTGTATGATTGGCGCCGATGCAGCCTAGCTCCGCCTATCTATGCGCTCTATCAGAGCCTGTCTACATTCTCTGGCACTCTGCCGTGTTTTATTAGGTCGACGGTCCAGTGAGTGAGTGAGTCAGAGATAGCAGCGACAGCGAGTATGGCAAGTGGCGGTGTTCCACAAGAGTTAGAGGATCCGCCGGCTTCTTTAAGATCGCAAGTTTGGGAAAACTTCGGTTTTCCAGTCAGTTACAGTAGTACAGGCGAGAGAGTGGTGGAAAAGACGAGGACTGTGTGTCGGCGTTGTTCAGCGGTTGTTGGGTATGTGAGTGGAAATACATCTAACATGCTAAAGCATATCCGACGCCATCACCCAGATTTGAACATCACTGGAACGGGACAAAAAAAAACTGTTCAACTGCTCCTCCCTACAGTGCTTAACCAGCCTTTAGATACACATACAAATAGGGCCAAAAAAGTCACTGAAGCAATCGGAATTTACATGTCATCTTCAATGTGCCCGTATTCACTCGTAGAGGAACCTGGCTTCAAGTATTTGCTGCACGTACTCGAACCTCGTTACAACATGCCATCCCGTACACATATGAGGCAAACTGTAGTCCCTTCCATATACAACCAAACACGTACGTTGATGGAGCACGAGTTGTCAGCTGCACCCTCCGTTTCACTAACAACTGATGGTTGGACTTCTCGTGCTACGGAAAGCTATTTAACGGTGACTGCTCATTTTATTGACTCTGAGTGGAAAATGAAAGCATGAGTTCTACAGACGCGGCCCCTGTATGAGCAGCACACAAGCACTCACCTAGCTGAGCCGTGGCAGAGTGGAAACTAGAGAGGCCTGGAACAACTATTTCAGTGACCACAGACAATGCAAAAAACATTGTTAATGCCGTCAGAGAAGCAGGGCTGGGTCCGCATGTAGCATGCTTTGCCCATACCCTAAATTTAGCCGCACAAAAAGCACTGGCAGTCAACCAGGTATCTAGATTATTAGGAAAAATCAGAAAGATTGTTACTTTTTTTCATCGTAGCACAACGGCTGCGTATGTTTTGGAGCGTAAACAGCTGGCCCTCGACTTGCCAAAACACTGCCTCATACATGATGTGTCGACACGCTGGAACTCCAGCTACGAAATGGTCGAGCGCTATCTGGAACAACAAGTTGCCATTTACTCTGCATTATCAGACAACTCCGTAAAGAACAAGCAGGACGGCTCGGGCTCACGTCTGTCAGATCAGGAGGTGAGCTTCGCAGAGAGTGTGGTTAGGATTATGAAACCTTTGAAGACCATCACAACAATTTTGAGCACAGAAACAACTCCGTCAGTTTCAATGATCCTACCACTCAAAACAATGATAATGAAGTCTATGGAGCGAAATGACGACGATGCTCCCATCGTCAGGGAAATGAAAAATGCCATCAGAGAGAACTTGCAAATCCGATACATTGACCCAGATCTCCAGGATTTCTTTAATAAATGTACTGCATTGGACCCCAGGTTCAAATCGCTCCCTCATTTGGATCCTGCCCATCACCAGAATGTCTTTGAAGATCTCATCACAGAAGTTATGAGCAGAACAGAGCAGGTATGTATTTAATGCATATTTCTAAGTCTTTTTTTAAAAACGTATTTGTTTTCTGTGGCGTATGGATTTTTTAAATAATTTGTTACACACATTTTTCTTAAATGTGTATTATATTTGTGTGTATTAAAGTGTGTATATTTTGGATCTGCATTTAGTTGTGTTGTACAGCACTTTGGTCAGTCTTGTGGCAGTTTTAAATGTGCTATATAAATTAATTAAACTTGAAACTTTAATGCTAAGGTTGTTTTTTTTTTATAAAAAAAAAATCCCTCACTTCTGTCATGTCTTAAACTGAATATATTGCTGTTACAGTGTTCACTGATAAAACCCAATCATTGTCTTTGTTTTATAATACTTCAGACTGAGACCACAGAGACAACACAGGACAGGCCATCAACATCACAGGCTACTTCCTTAGCAGAGATGCCAGAGTCTGAGACATCATCCTCCCCACCTCCTCCAAAGAAGTCAGCCATGGCAGAAGTCTTTGGCTTCCTCTTTGCAACTAGTCAGATGAACCATCCTGATTTGAAGCAGAAGGTGAAGGAGGAGGTATATGCCTACATAGCCAAAGAAAGCACTTCTTTGGAATCTGACCCACTTGGCTGGTGGAAGTCCAATGAAACAATATTTCCAAATCTAGCCAAGTTGGCCAAATGCTACCTGGCAGTACCTGCCACCTCCGTCCCAAGTGAGAGGGTTTTTTCAACGGCAGGTGACATAGTCACTGCCACAAGATCTACCCTCACTAGTGAAAGTGTGGACATGCTTGTGTTTCTGAAAAAAAAATAAAAAATACAATGAAGCTACCTTTAAGAGGTACATTTTGTGATACAGCACATATTGTTCTTTTCTTTTATATTTTATAGGAGATGATGGACCACATTTTTATTTTTACTTCACCCATCAGAAATATGGACTATGGGACAGTTTATGTTTACCACAGCAAGCCATGGTGTAAATGCATTATAATGTGGTTCTATAATGGTTTATAATAATCTATAATGTGGTCATATATATATTTTTTTTTACTCCTTAATCTTTATTCTGAAGTTACCAAATTTGCCAGTTGGCACTTGGCACAGGTATGCCTGTTACACTTAGCATATTTTTTCTTGGTATTATTCTATGTAATTTACACTTTCAGAAATAAGAGATGCAGTATTTCCTGTTTTATAGCTGATTGTCCTAGTTTGTTTACAAGTTACTGATGGAGTCTGGAGATGATGTGAGGTAGTTATTGTTTACCGTTTACATCTTACCTTACACATTTCAGGCTTCAGGCTGTTGCATCTAGCTCAGGGGAGAGACTGTATTTCCACTAGCTGGTACAGCTGAGACATGTACAATAAAAAAAAATTGCCTTCTGCATTTTTGTTTTGCTTTTCCCTCCATTGTACCGAAATCGTACCGAACCGTGACGTCTGAACCGAGGTACGAACCGAACCGTGACTTTTGCGTACCGTTCCACCCCTAATATATATATATATATATATATTTCTTAAGATAATATATTAATTAATATAATAATTAATTATATATTAATATAAATAGATGCATATGAAATTAATAAAATGATTGGAAGTAAGCTAATTTATTTAACCTAAAAGAATGCACTGCACTGTTAGTAAGTGACGTCACTGATTAACATAAAATGTTGATGACATCTGTCTTGTGTTTGGTGAAGATGAAGCAAGTCAAACAGCGTCGAAAACGTACATATCATGGTTTGTCTGAGGAGGTTACGAGTGGGCATTTCACTTGCATTTGCTGGCATATCTATGCAAATATTCATATTAATTTGTACAGCGCTATTCAAAATACATATCGTTTCAGAGCAGCTTTAGAGAACATGCATGTTTATTACAACGCTAAATGTACGCTAGTAAACGGACTTCAGTAAAAATTGCTTTAAGTTACGCCAGTACTCATTTCATTCGTTTCCAAATGCGTGCGAGAGGATTTAAATGTCCTATCTAAAAATGTGACTGAAAAACAAAATATGATCAGAAAATCAAGGTGCCTAATAATTCTGCACACACTGTATGGTCACATGTGGTTTGGCTGTCGTTCCTGTCTCCCTGTAGTAGTCTTGGACGTCTTGAATTACAAATGATGGCTTTCCTATTGAAGACAAAAGCAGAAAAACAATTATTAACTTAATCTGGTTAATGCACAATATTTAAGAACTAATGCTACTATTGTGTACTATAGTAAATGTTGGAATTAACATTAGCCAAGCTTAAGTGATGAAAAATGTTTACCGTTACCTTTTGTAAACTACTGCAGCACACCATTCAGGTAACTGTTTGTATACATTCTGTAATGTGTTACTTACTGCAGTTGTAAACTAACTAGACAGCTAGCCAACAAATGTTAACTCCTACTTAACCCTTAGGCTGCATTAGGGACATTTTTGTCCTTTTCATTTTTATTTCTTTGACCATTTTGGCTGTTTTAATGCCAATGGTATGTAATTTGCCACAGTTGTGACTTTTTGCATAAATTTACAAATTTTGAATTTTTTTTTTTAAATATGTATAACACACACGGTGTAGAACAAATAGCACCATTCAGTACCATAAGGGACAAAAATGTCCCATTGACACCCATTAAAACGTCGTTTAAAGCCGGGGCCGTCATTAATACATAAATCATGATTTATGTTGAAACATTCTTTCATTTTGAAGCAAAGGCATTATATTTGCATTATATAGTGTATTTTACCAGATGACGTCACTACATGTGTATTGCCTATAGGGGGAAATGCACGCTATTTTCCTGGTTTCCACTATAGGGGCACTTGACTGTGCATGAAGGATTTGAATGGTTCAAAGATCTAAAAATTATATTTCCGAGTATGTGTGGATGTCTGAGAGCGATGTGTGTCTGCGTTGACAAAAATTGTGTGTGTGTGTGTGTGTGTGTGTGTGTGTAGGGCCGTAATGCATGGTGTTTAGGCGAGTGACAAAAATCACAATATCCTGAAAGTCATGTTTTACTCTCTCTCTGTGTGTGTGTGTGTGTGTGTGTGTGTGTGTGTGTGTGTGTGTGTGTGTGTGGATGTCTGAGAGCGATGAGTGTCTGCGTTGACAAAAATTGTGTGTGTGTGTGTAGGGCCGTAATGCATGGTGTTTAGGCGAGTGACAAAAATCACAATATCCTGAAAGTCATGTTTTACTCTCTCTCTCTCTCTCTGTGTGTGTGTGTGTGTGTGTGTGTGTGTGTGTGTGTGTGTGTGTGTGTGTGTGTGAGAGAGAGAGAGAGAAAGCGCTTCTCACGGCATTGTTTTCTTTCGGTTTGATTCATGCGTAATTTACGCACAGACATGAACCTTTGACACAGCTTCGTTTTTTAGCAGTCTATGTTTCAAATGTAACTAATAATTTCTCACATAGGACAACGTAGGCACAAGCACAGCCATGCACAGCCATGCAGTCAGTCCTTAGACATAACAACTTTCATCTTGCGGCAACACAAAGATCTATCTGCGAGGGATCCAAAACAAAGTCTACCTTTGTTCTGCAATAGTCTAAGTGAGAAATCGGTGTTTATACATGTGCGGTCACCAAAACTGGAATTTAAAGGGTTAAAATCCTGAAATTGAATAAATATGTGGTATGTATGATGAGGACTGATGCTGGTTAAAATATTGAACTCAGTCAAAGTGGAAAAAAATAATAATATATAATAGTTTTATGGCAGTGTTTAGAGTGGACATTTTTGTCCCTTAATGCACTGAATGTTTTTTTTTTTTTTTTTTTAATCTGATGTAGCACAAAAAATAAAAATGCACCAAAACATTTTTTGCTGCTAATCTTTTACATATTCAAGACTGTGATAATCCAAAGCCAAGTTTTTCAATTTGCATTTACTATATGGAAAATAATTACATTTTTGTGTTTTTTCCTCTTATAAAAATTGAGGGTACCGTCACCAAAACTGGAATTTAACCCTCTGATGTCTGAGCTGTTTTCTGGGCCCTGGAGGTGTTCTGACATGCTCTGACATTTGTGCTTATTTCTGTTACTTGTGACATTTTCATGGCTAAAGTCTGATTACACTGTATTCAGCACAAACTCTGCTACAATAATATATCAGCAGCATGTGTGTAAAAGTTTGCAGTTTTGAGATAATGACATTTATGCGTGGTTTGTGAAAATACAAAAAAAAATTCTCACTGAAATAAGGCCATGAAACCCATACTGAAACCCATTCTTCACAAGACTTTTGAAAATTGTATGACGTAGCCTAGAATATTTGCTCCAAAACTATGTGAAAATCACCCTGACTGCTCATTCAGATAAGACAATATATTGATTTAAAAAATTTACTACGTGTTTTGTGTGAAAAAGCCTTATGGATTTATTTACAACACAACATAATACAAAGATACAAAACAAATGACAAAAAAGCACTCACTGAAAACTATTATCCAAAGACAGAGACCTTTGTGCCATTCCTAAAAACATTGTACATACCTTTCATTTCCAAGGTGTTTGATTTTCACTTTACCGTGTTCATGTACAGAGACTCATGTGAATGTTGAAGTCAGCAGGAGTGGCATCTGGGCCCTGAAAGAAAAAAAAAAAAGTGAACATACTGATATCAAGAGAAACTATAGGCCTGCACGATTTTGGGTATACATTTAAGATTTTTCTGGTTAAAATTGCTTTTTAAAATTCACAGAATACACACATACACACACACATAAATGTTTCCAATAATAAAGAACACCAGGTTTATTGTGCCTTATAGGCAGGGGCGGTTTCTTCATTAGGGCGATTGGGCGACGCACCACCACCAAAGTGTCAAAAGGACTTTTTCAATCACATTCACAATCGCATTCAACCACAGAGTTACGCTAGACGTCACTGTAATCTGCCTCTGGATATAGTCAGAGAATGTCTAGTCCAATCAGCGCCATGTCACGTTCTGTGGAGTACCGCCTCTTTTTGGGCGATTTCACTCTGGCTGAGAATCGCCCAGAGTCTTCCCATAGACTTACATTCAAAGATAATTTTTTCGAACTGCAGGCACTGCAATGCATTCTCTATGGGTTCCGGGAGGGCTCGCACTAACGTGCTTACGTCATCATACGTACCCTTAACTTGTGCAGCGATTGGTGGGAACAAACATACACTATTAAAAATCTTTAAGATTAAGTGACAAATAATATTTGAAAACAATTTTGAATTTGAACAACAAGAAAAAATTAAACACTACTTTAATATCTTTATCAAATGTGATAAAAAAAAAAAAAAAAAAGAGAACGAGAGCGAGAGCGAGAGAGACTGTTGGGACATCTCGCGAGTTGAGGCCAGTTGAACTTGAACAACGTCATGGCGAACGCAGTTAATTCTATCGTGTCATTAAAAGAAATACCATTCAGCCGTCGTAGTGATCAGGATAAATTGGTTCAGCATCGCTAGACGAGGTGTTTGAGGAGCACTTGAAAACTGCCACCGTCTTTAAAGGTACATCAAATAGTGAATAGTGTAAATAGTGAGTAATGTGCAGGGTTCGTACGGGTGCTTGAAATCCTTGAAAGTGCTTGAATTTGGATGTGTTTAAGGTTTGAAAAGTGCTTAAATTTTGGATAAAATGCTTGAAAATGTAACTATATTTTTGTCACAACAAATATTTATCTGACGGAATATTTCGTTTATTAAATGGAGAAATAAATGTAACTTAGCCCTTCAGATTCAGAGCGATTTGCGCTACGCTGGCCAGAGCAAGTAACGTTTAGCGTAAATAGTGAGTTATGTGATTTCAGTTGTTTCTTATTGAATTGAAAATGGAATAAACATTTGTGGAAATTCGCATCCTGGCTGGGCTTTGTTTGAATTGATTTGGACTTGCTGCTGAATTGTTAACACTCATATAGAAACAAACAAGGAGATTTATTGTAAGAGTCACTTTATTTTTCATTAATATTAAAGTAGTGAAAGTTGCCTTTACATGCTTAAGCTGTTAATTTATCCATTGCATGGGTGGACCGTATCCTTAACGATCATCCAAACATTTGCCCCCCCTGAGAGATTTTGCAGGAGCCGCCACTGCTTATAGGCATAGGCTATGCGCAGTGCTGCATAAAATAATAACAATAACCATATTAGCAGCCTGTAAATCTTCCAAAATATTTCAGTAACAACTAAGCTAGAGAAAAATATATTGATTATCATGTTACTTCAAATGTTTCCATTCGTTATGATGATATGGCATGAGATAATAGTAAAAACATGAAGCCGTTTGGTGCTTTTCACCAAATATGATACATTCAAACTAGCCTGGTTCTACCAGACTCTCGTACATTTCATTTGTACAGAGAGTCTGGCCTCGCTCCATTGAGAAACGTTTACTTCCTTGAAGGCGGGTTCTCTGTTAAAGTTCAAAACTATTGGATCTGCCCAGAGTCACTCAGGATCTGCCATAGCCAATCGCTAACGTGTGGTCGTCCGAATGATCAGAGGATTGTTTAGAATAAGATGTCTGTCTTTTATAAAGTTTATAAAGCGACGAGAATACTTTTTGTGCGCAAAAACAAACAAAAAAAACGACTTTATTCCACTATTCATTTCCTTCTCTCTGTTCCTCGAGTCTTGATAAAGCAGCGCGTCTGTGTGTTGTACGTCTCACGTAGGCTCACTATTGGCCGACGCTAGTCATGTGTGTGATCACATCAACGTCATCGTTCTCAGCCACTCCCTCTATTCGCTGATTGGTCCTACAAAAAATTTGTTTCTGGAAACCAAAGAATATACAGCAGTCCCAGACGTAGTACTGAAGGAAAATGAAATTGAGCGGAAGTACGTAGGAGGGCGGAGCCAGGCTACATTCAAACGCGATCGCGCTCCAAATATGATACATTCAAACGCGATCGCGCTCCAAATATGATACATTCAAACGCGATCGCGCTCCAAATATGATACATTCAAACGCGATCGCGCTCCAAATATGATACATTCAAACGCGATCGCGCTCCAAATATGATACATTCAAACGCGATCGCGCTCCAAATATAAAACATTATGATTACCATATCTATCTACATTTGAGCAGATATCCACAAACACAGTAACAGTAAACACGGGTCTAAATATTATAATATTCACCATATAGGCCTATCTAGCAACAGTTCAACTGAAATGTGAAATTTATGCAACAATAACCAACTAATATGTAAGAATTTCTTACCTTACATCTTTCTTGCGTTCTTCTTCTTCTGAGGTAATTCCAAAGCTCACGGCGCTCGACGAAAAGCAGAGACTTGTGAAGTGTTTTGGTGTTTTGTTTCTGAGGTAATGAGTGCGATCACGTTCCACGTGGAGATTTGCATGTCAATCTCTATTGCGCGAGTGGGCGTGTTCAAATTAAAAATAATTAGGAAGCGTTTGAGAAGCTGGACATCTTGTTGGTTTTATACAAATTACTTAAACAGAAGTTTTGGTTTTGAACCCGATCATTTAAAAGTACACACTTAAATGTTTATAAAGGTGTATGGCTCATAAATGTGTGACAAGTATTCGCTGAGTTTTGTTTCAGTTTATAGACGTGCTCAAGAAAAAAAAGTTCACCGCGACGGAGAGGCAGAACGCACACACTGTTTATTTTCTTTATTTTACAAAAGCACAATGTTTTGATTTGATTGTAAGTGGACACATACAAAAGGAGAAATATCACAGATTTTTTTTTATATTTCTTTTTTCTGTATGACCATAAATGATGGAGTAATTTAAGTTTATAGTGCTACAATGTGGAGAAAATCCGGCAAAACGCGCCGGCGCGTTTGTCGACCTCAGAGGGTTAAAGGGTTAAAATCTTGAAATTAAATAAATATGTGGTATGTATGATGAGGACTGATGCTGGTTAAAATATTGAACTCAGTCAAAGTGGAAAAAAATAATATATAATAGTTTTATGGCAGTGTTTAGAGTGGACATTTTTGTCCCTTAACGCACTCAACGGTGTCAAATATATAATGCAGCCCAAGGGTTAATTAACTTACAGCCCACAAAACATTTAGGGGAAAAGACGGAAATAAAAGCTTAGCCTATTTTCACTAAATTACACGCGTCAAAATGCTAGGTTTATATGTAGGCTAAACAATAACGAACAGAGCTATCTTAAATTATGCTGCAGCATACATAAACAGTTAACGTAAAGAGTAGAGAGAGAATAAAGGTAAAGAGAACAGTTTTACTTACCAGAATCGAAATGTGTGCTGTATATTGCTAGTTGCGTATTCAGCCTTCTCGCTTCACTGATGCAATCCAGGCGCATTTTTCGGGAATTTAAACATTTTAATTTCCAAAAAAAGTTCGTTTCGGGCTACAAGGAGTACCCAACTAACGAGCAACAAGGACCTAATTTTAATTTAGATATTCTAAATAGCAGGATTATATAAATTATCGTAATCCCACTGTACATCAAGCGCATCCCGCCATTGTTTTGAATGCGCTCGACAACTAACCGGAACCGTCCTAGGGCCAAATACGTCACTTCCTTAAACAGACGAAAGGCCGTTGAAATGGTCTATAGCAGTGGTCGCCAACCCGTCGATCGCGATCGACTGGTAGATCTTTATCACTGTCCCGGTAGCTCCCGAAAATAAAAACGTTTTCAGTTTTGCAAGCATCTGTATTTCTTAATCCAACTGCTTTATTTTCAATGAAGTGACCAATCAGATAAAAGAAGAGCACCCGTAAATTAACTGTCGCAAACGTCAATATGGATCTCTATGGTGATAGCCCGCGCGAGGTAACATACTAAAACTAGAATGGCGGAGGCTCCACGAAAGAAGGCGAAAACATACAATTTTCATCCAGAATGGGAACAGGAATTTCTGTTTACCTTGGTAAAAGATAAGTGTGTATGTATGTTGTGCCACCAAAAACAAGCACTATGTAAAAGAGGGAATCTGGAGCGGCATCACATTACCAACCATCCGAAATTTAAAGACCGCTACCCGCAAAAGAGCGCGATTCGTGCACGGAAAGTTGACGAGCTGAGATCTGAGTTGAAGGCCCAGCAATCACTTTTTACAAAATCTGCGGATAAAAATAAGGCTGCTACTGAAGCATCGTTTCGTGTAAGTCACTTTCTGGCTAAAAACAAAAAGCCTTTTACGGATGGCGAATTATTCAAGGAAGCCATGGCCATTACTGCAGAGACTATTTTCAAGGATTTCAAAAACAAAGACGACATAAAAGCCTCACTCCGTGCTGTACCTCTCGGCCCTGCATCAGTGGCAAGGAGGGTCGAGTCACTGTCAGAGGACGTGGATCGACAGGTGTTAAAGGACTTGTCACTCTGTGAATATTTTTCACTGCAGTTCGATGAATCTCTGGATGCAGTGGACACAGCTCAGCTTGTTGTTTTTGTCAGAATGGCTTTCCAGGATTCTACAACAAAAGAGGACTTCCTCACTCTTTTGCACTTAAAGGAGAGAACGCGAGGTGAGGATATTTACACTGAGTTTAAAAAATATGTAAGCGAAAATGATATCCCCATTCATAAACTGGTAGCAATTACCACCGACGGAGCACCGGCAATGCGTGGCGTGCGCCTTGGTTTTATAGCACTGTGCCGTAATGACCCTGATTTTCCCGAGTTCAAGAATTATCATTGTGTCATTCATCAGCAGGCCTTAGCAGGGAAAGTCGTAGATTTTTCACACGTAATGTCATTGGTGGTCAAACTGATAAACTCGATACGAGCAAAAGCACTTCAGCGTCGCTTATTCAAGGCGTTACTGGATGAGCTCGATGCCGCGTACGGAGACCTACTACTTCATGCTGATGTGCGGTGGTTGAGCCGCGGGAAAGTGCTCCAGCGGTTTGTTGACTTACTGCCTGAGATAAAGACATTTCTATCTGCAAGAAACGAGGAGCACAAGGAACTGTCAGATGATTCGTGGCTGTGTGACCTGGGGTTTCTGACAGACTTGACCGCAAAGCTGAATACACTCAATAACGAGCTCCAGGGAAAAGACCGACACCTGCCACACATGATCAGCGCAGTGAATGCTTTTAAGTCTAAGCTCGGTGTTTGGATCACACAGCTTAAAAACGGGAGGCTAACACACTTTCCCAACCTGGAAAAAATGTCACAGAGCATTAAAGACAAGGACATTTTTCACCCTGAGAAATACTGTGCTCACCTGGACAAAGTTGCAACAGAGTTCAATATGCGTTTTGGTGAGTTAAACGAAATGGAATGCATTGCTGCATTTGTCTCAAACCCATTCATGCTCATTGATATAGAACAGGTTGCAGCCAAATTCCAGCAAGTATTTTCTTTGTCAAGTGGAGTTGACATGGAGATGGTTGATTTGCAAAATGACATTGAGCTGAAAGCCAGATCAAGGGACAGTGACTTTTGGGGACTTGTCAACAGAGAAAAGTTTCCGCTCCTCACTGCATGTGCACTAAAAGTGAGTGCTTATTTTGGATCAACTTACCTCTGTGAAATGGCATTTTCACAGATGAAAATAATCAAATCAAAATACAGGAGCCGCCTTACTGACAGACACCTCACAGACTGCCTCAAACTGGCTGTCTCTAGCTATGAGCCAGACTTCAGAGGACTCACAGAGAGTATTCAGTCACAGCCATCACACTGACTTGCACTTGAGTAACTTTACAGCAACAGTTTTGCCTTCTGGTGACATTGAGAAAAGTGATGTTGCATATGATGGGACATAACTGCACTTATCTTAATTGAGATTGTTGATAATTTTGTTTGCACAGTTCATTTATAAAATGTTAAGGGTTGGTAGTACCGTCAGAAACTTCAGTGAATAAGCACTTTACTGCTGACAATGGCATTTTTCTTGAGTTCAGTGCCACTTTCTGATTATATAATAATAATAATAATTCATTACATTTATATAGCGCTTTTCACGGCACTCAAAGCGCTTTACATAGAATGGGGGATCTCCTCAACCACCACCAATGTGCAGCATCCACCTGGATGATGCGACGGCAGCCATATTGCGCCAGAACGCCCACCACACACCAGCTTACTGGTGGAGAGGAGACAGTGATGAAGCCAATCAGTATATGAGGATGATTAGGGGGCCATGATGGACAGAGGCCAAGGGGCAAATTTGGCCAGGATGCCGGGGTTACACCCCTACTCTTTCAAAAGACATCCTGGGATTTTTAATGACCACAGAGAGTCAGGACCTCGGTTTTACGTCTCATCCGAAAGACGGTGCTCTTTGACAGTATAGAGTCCCCATCACTACACTGGGGCATTAGGACCCACACAGACCACAGGGTGAGCGCCCCCTGCTGGCCTCACTAACACCTCTTCCAGCAGCAACCTGGTTTTCTCAGGAGGTCTCCCATCCAGGTACTGACCAGGCTCAGCCCTGCTTAGCTTCAGTGGGCAACCAGTCTTGGGCTACAGGGTGACATGGCTGCTGATGGTTGGATATGATGGTTGCTTCTGGGTTAAGTAAAAAAAGAAAAAGAAAATAACATTTAATGTATATTAAATTCAAATACAATTCAAATACTAAATAAAAGGCCTCAAGTTGGAAGTACAATCTGGGCTGTCTTTTTCGATTCTTCGATAGGTAGTAGATCTTGCCTTTCATTAAGGCCGAGGTCAGGGATCTTCGGCTTGAAAAGGTTGGTGACCACTGGTCTATAGTATGACTGGGTTTCTAACAATGCAATGCTTAATGCAAATGGGTGAAGTGTCCCTTTAAGTTTTTAAGTTTTAAATTTCAAAAACAATATTCACATTATAATTATGAATTGTAGCTGAAATATAGCAATTGATGCATGACGTCCAGTACAGTGGACATGTGATTAATCAGCGTTTTCTCTCAATCTAAAATCAAAACTTGGAAAATTTTACTGTGATATGACTCATTAGATATTGCTTGATGCTGCAATATATTTTTTTTACCTACAAGAGTCTCCTAGGATAGAAGGAATGGGTGTTTTTGAAAACATATTGAACTCTTTAATATTGCAGTAATATTAAACATTTTAATACTACAGTAATATTAAAAATCTTTATTACATGGCTTGGCTGAATTCCAATGTAGAATGCGGTGTGTTATTTCTCGATAACAGACCGCTGCGGAGTATAACAGACCGTTGCCATGCAAAACAGCGCGTTGCTATGGACGCGGAACGGACTATTTTCTTTGGCGGAAGCAATACAATCGTTTTTAAAACAATAAACTCCTTTTTAAATCAATAATTTGTGTCAAATTAATTATTTATTTTGTAGGTAGCCATGTAATAAGCGGGATAATGTGAGGCGGGCGTTATAGCGAATAACAAGCCCTTCAGGCTGTCAAGACCCCTCCGCTTCGCGTCGGGTTCTCGTTCAGCCTGTCGGGCTTGTTATTCGCTATAACGACCGCCTCTCTATACATTATCCCTTACTTAGTATTTCTGTTTCAAATAACGTTGTGTTTGAGCTGCGTGCGCTAAAGCTAAAGAGCTGAAGGAACACCCCTAAACCTATATGTGATAAATTAGATATTTATACAAAATAAACACAATATTACAACTTACACTTGCACAAAATCATGCACAGATTAACTTGAGCTATTATTAATAGTAATCAAGTGAAACTCCTGTTGTGGATGCGCTCCTCCTAGGACAACACGCTGAAACACAGCAACTAAACCCAAAGAATTCACAACGTTTTTAATGCAATATTTTGCTCATTATAATGTATGTATATATGGCAGTCCCAATCATAGTTATTAATGTTCTGCATTGAAGCTAATGATCATCACATATTGTGACTTTTAATTAAATCAAAGCTACAGCTAACACTGTCTGTAAAAGACAGACTTACAATCGGTTAAATGTACTGTTATGTTGATGAAATATTGAAAAAAAATCAACTTTAGAAAACATGGGTGGTGATAAAGTAAAAATATCCAGCGTATTTAGATGGTACAACCTTTTGAACTGACTGTATGCATATCCCACACAGCCTCATTTTTGATTCACTTGGAATTAAATATGGCATCTACCTAGACTAAAGTTGCTTGACACATGCTGACAGGTTCCACACAAATTGTTAAGATCTCACTGAAATGACTAGATATCTTTGTAGGAAGAATAATACAGCTTCTTATTTGTAATATTGTGATCTGTAAAAAAAAAAAATGCAGCTCTTATGTGGTAGCCAAAGTAGAAGTAACGTCACAACATTTATAGCTACCAACTGGAATATATTCTGTATAAGTGTCTTTTTTCTGTAGAAGCTCATTTTTGTTTTGTCTTGATCCACATAGGAAACAAAGTTTGGATCAGAGAAAAGGCACGGGAGAAGATTAATTCATCTACAAAAGATTATCTCTATGTTAAAGAGATGGCTGTGGCGCTGTGGCACTGTGGGGGACAAACACTTTAAAGAGCAGAAGTGTGTCAGGAAAGGAGTGTCCCACGAATAAACTTTCTGCAAAGCCTCCCCTGACACCCTCCAAGCTGCAAGTTTTGAGAGGTAATCTGTTATTTCATTAATTCATTCATTCATATACTTTATGTAGCCGTAGCCAATTTAGTAAAAGTGTTTTACATTAGTTGATTAACTTTCTAAGTTTTACTAGTTGAAAAGTGACAAATTAATAATCTAAATTATTTATCTTTCAAGTCTGCTTCAGTGACTGGCTCAAACAAAAAGAACCCGAAAAAGGAGAGAGAGAAGCGGGAGAAGCAAGTGGGGTATTACATATCCCAAAAAATACAAGATGTCATAAAAAAAGAAAAGAAAAATGTAATGTAAAATGTATCTCTATAATTCTGTTATTGTTCTCCTTTAGTTACTATTATAGTTTTTAGCATTTCATTCATTTCCATTAATAATTTTGTACATTACTGTTAGCATATCGATGGGTTGTTTTAAGGGGCTGCAATATCAAATAAAAGGAATTTGTTTGAATGGTTGCCTGTGCTCCTGAAGATTATTTTAAGTATACTTGGAATTGTTTACATTATTTGTCACAACGCCCAGTGGCAGGAAAAATAGAGAAGACATAGAGTCAGCCAGCCTGACCAGCTAAAACCAGCTAAGACCAGCCTGACCAGCTAAGCCCAACAATGACCAGCTAAGACCAGCTAAAACCAGCTAAGCCCAACAATGACCAGCCTGACCAGCTAAGACCAGTTAAAACCAGCTAAGACCAGCTAAAACCAGCTAAGACCAGCCTGACCAGCTAAAACCAGCTAAGCCCAACAATGACCAGAAAGGAATTGTTATGGTGAACAGTTATAATTAATAAATAGTAGCAGCAGAGTATTGCTAATTTAATAAATTTAATATTAAGAGACAGGTCTTTGGAACTTTTATTGCACACATGAGACTTAAATTATTATCAGCGAGTTATGGTGGCGTTTTGGCCCCAGTCAAGGGCTGTTATAAGTGTTACACGCCACCAGATACCACTGTGTTTATTTTCCCAGATAGTGTATAGATTTTTAGGCATTCTATTGTCTCAAACAGCCTGAAAAATAGTGCATTTAGCTGACGTAAATGGGGAAAAAATCTTACCCCCCTATAGGTTTGGGCTAAGCCCCGAATGTTTACATCGTCTGGCTCTGCCCCTGACACCAGCTTACTGGTGGAGAGGAGACAGTGATGAAGCCAATCAGTATATATAGGGATGATTAGGAGGCCATGATGGACAGGGGCCACTGGGCAAATTTGGCCAGGATGTCGGGGTTACACCCCTACTCTTTCGAAAGACATCCTGGGATTTTTAATGACCACAGAGAGTCAGGACCTCGGTTTAACGTCTCATCCGAAGGACGGTGCTCCTTTGACAGTATAGAGTCCCCATCACTACACTGGGGCATTAGGACCCACACAGACCACAGGGTGAGCGCCCCCTGCTGGCCTCGCTAACACCTCTTCCAGCAGCAACCTGGTTTTCTCAGGAGGTCTCCCATCCAGGTACTAACCAGGCTCAGCCCTGCTTAGCTTCAGTGGGCATATAAAAGTATACAAATATCACAACTAAACCCATTTTATTCTTTTTTTTTTTCAATTTAAGAATTAGTTATACGTTTAAAAATAGCAATTGTACTCTTTAGTCCCATAAAGTCAAGTCATACATAGGGCTATACTGCCTTCTTGTGTTCAAAATCAGGTAGGCCTATTGTATCTACATAAAAATATACTAGGTATGTGACGGTGAGAATATTTTACCACCGGTTAATCGACGTTAATCAATGTTGTGGAATATTCTGAGTGTATCAAAATCAGAATAAAGTAAGACAAGTAATATTTTCTGTCTTCTATATCTATCTATATCTATCTATATATATATATATATATATATATATATATATATATATATATATATATATATATATATGTATATGTGTGTGCATGTATGTATATATGTATATGTATGTATGTATGTGTATGTATATATATATATATATATATATATATATATATATATATATATATATATATTAGGGGTGTAACGGTACACAAAAATCCCGGTTCGGTACGTACCTCGGTTTTAAAGTCACGGTTCGGTTTATTTTCGGTACAGTAAGGGAAAGAAATGCAAACATTAAACTGCAGGTTGTTTATTAGCCTACTATAAACTTTTTTTTAACAATTTGTTTACACTTTTTTTAAACACTTTTTAATAAAATATAATAAAATAGATGTAAAATAAAAAAAAAGAATAAGAAATAAAATACTGCTGCAAAGTTCTCAACTAAATAAAATACTCTCAGTCTCAAACCAATATCACATAATAAAATATAATGAAAAATATAAATAAATAACTATGATTACAGTGCAGCATTACCAATCCCAGCTTATAGGCCTGCTCATATTTAAAAATTAAGGCTGGGAATCGATAAAAAAATAAAAAAAAAAAAAAAACTAATTAATTGCACAATTTTCTGTAATTAATTGCAATTCCTCCAAGCTTGTAATCATCAATAATTAAACTTATAATCACCTAATTAAATGAAACACGGGGAAAAAAGGAACAGAAAATAACCCTATATTAAAATAATATTAAGCATAAATATATCAATGTATTATTAGTTTTCAATAATCAATTTAAGATTTTTTTTTCACTTTTTTTAATAATTATCAAAATAAAATGTAGTCCAAAGCTATATTACAAAGCTATTATTACCAGAGCATGTGATCAGAGCAGGTCCAGCTCAGCAAACAGAAGTCTACTACTGAGAAATTTCACCTTATTTGAGCGGACTTGCGTTTCCAGTGCGTGATCGGTACATGATTGGAGTGTTTGGGCCGTTAACGACAGAGCAGAAAAAAGAATTTTTTTTTTGTAGGGTGGTAGCGGAAGACTCATTAATATTCATAGAGAACTCATCCCTGATTGGCTCGCCGCATGACACAGTGACACAGTGCCCAATACATCGCCTCAGATGGTGACAGCCTATTTTTTACAGTCTATGGTGACAACAGACACATTCACGAAGGTAAAGTTTCATTTCATATTTGATTATTTGATCACACATGTGATTCGTCTTCTAATAAACTTTTAATGGCTTAGTATTCCAAAACCAACTGAATTAATAGTGAGTTAACCCTTACGTGTCCGTTCGCTCTATATTGTCGTTGATATTAAAAAAGGTAAAAGATACATTTCTTAAAGAGGATTAAATGTTGTTAAATCGGTTCTTATCATGTTTTATCTAAATTGTTTGCTTCACTTCTAAATGTTTACTTTACTTCTTAAATGTTTACAAGAAAATTGACAGTAATATGCTCTCATTCGTGGTATTAAGAGTTCAGATGCAAAAGCCTCTCAGAATTCTTTTTTCAAGCTCGTATATTTAATATTTGATATTTTCTATATATATATATATATATATATGAACATACACACACACACACACACACACACACACACACACATATACATATATATACAGTGTTTCCTTTAGGATTTTTTTTAGCAGTGGGGGCAGGTCTGTCCGAACAATACCCCCCCCCCCCCCAAAAATACAAATGAACTGACACTTCGCTGCAACACAAACAAGTATATTTATTCACACATAATGAGGCAGATTTTCAGTTGCGATTGAACTGTAACCTCAAAAAAACAAAACCTTAAGTGCAAGTTGGCAGCTTGCATTTAATTTTTCGTGGTTTTTGGAAAAATAACTCCAAGGCTCGGTTATAGGGGAATTCAGAAAGAGGTGGCCCATTGATGCTGAGTAGCATACATGCTGCTAAATGGTCCCCCTGTAGCCTGTTCCTCAAGTCTGTTTTCACCTATAAAATAATTTTTAAAAAAATAAGTGATGTGAGGTATATTGATAGCCAAACAATCTTTCATTTCACATAACACTGAAATGTCTTACCCTATTCATAGTGGAGAAATCTCTCTCACAGTTAACACTCGAGATTGGCACTGTGAGGGCAATGGCTGCCAGCTTACTGAGGGAGGGGTAGATTTGACACCACTCATCATGCTGAGAAACCAGTTTGCTCATTATGGTGAGCTGGTCCATATCCTGAAACATTACAACACAGACAGTAGGCGATTATGCTGGGTCTCAGTCATGTTTCTGAAGAACTTAAATTGTGTTTAATTTACCTTGAATGCCCCAGTCAGCATTATGCTGCTTAAAAGATGACCATTCTAGCAGTGCATGACTGTCCGGTTGCTGCAGGAATTTGGTGGACAGGGTCTTGATGTTTTCAAAGTTGATGAAATCATTCTCCTTGACTGCTTGGGGCCCCAACACGTGAAAGGCTCCCATGATATTGAGGTTTTGGAACCTTCTGTCAAGGCTGTCCTGGAGGCCATCAAGATAAGGTTCCATTACCTAAACATGGCACAAAGGAAATTATTAAATTGTAATGATTGACTCCCTGTGGAAATAACATTTCAATCAAACTAAGACTGGGCTCTGTCATTTTATTTTTCTTAGACTGATACAACTTAGCAGCCAATCAAAACAAATGTACCTGTGTCCTGTACCGGGACCAAAGGACCTCTCTTGTGGGTTTCACCTGGCCTCTACCTCTCCTCTCCCTTTCCTCCTCATCGACGATGTTAAATGCACCCAATCCTGCAGGGTTGTCAAGGTCAATATGCAGTTGGGCCAAGAATGAGCCAGGGGGCTGTGCATCACCTGCATCTTTGATGTTCTTCAGGCATGCCATAGTCACTGGAACCTGATAAAGGCAGTTGCACAATCCTCAGCAGTTTTTTGCACTGATTGGACAGCACTGATTGAACAGCCTAGAATTTAATTGTACTGCTTTACAATTATGAGATGTTAAAAGTACCTGCTCTTTGATGGCCAGGAAGTTGACCGTCTCTTTCTGGAAAATCCTAGAAAGGCGGGCTAAGTGTGGTAGTACATCTGCCTGTAGGTATACTGAAGCCACAAAGCGGTATGTGCAGCAAAAACCATAGAGGCCCTTGGCTACTGGGCACTTATGGACCTCAGTCTCCTCAGCCAAGGCAGTCATGACAGCACTGAGATTCTTTTGCAATGTAAGAATTGCCAGGTGCTGTGATAGCCAGCGTGTATCCTTTACTTGCTGAAAAATATTTTAGTAGTGGTGTAAAAGATTAATAATAGCACACAATGCATCTGGAGTACACAATAATGACCAGAATTGTTGTTAAAAGTGGAAAGTATTCACCTCTCACCTTTACTTTTAAGTGCTCAAGGCCTAAAGACTGTGATGCAGCTTTCAGAACAGCTGTTCTGTTGGCACTGTTCTGAAAGTACTGATGGAGCTGCTGTAAATGGTCCCTAAAGGTAGACATGTAGGGAACCTCGGATGAGGCATCCTTGCATGCCAAGGCGAGGCGATGGGCAGCACAAGCAACTGGCATCAACCAGGGGAAGTCATCCTGGAGCTGCTTCGCTACACCATTCAACCTTCCTGTTACAAGAAAAGAGAAAGAAAACAAAGCCATGCAATAACCAATTCATATTCAAGCCAACTAAAAACAAGTTCATGCAACTAAAATTACTCTTTGTTAACTCTTACCAGTCATTACAGCAGCTCCATCTGTTCCTAGACCATAGAGCTTGTGAGTTGGCACATTCTTTTTGTGCAGCACTTCCTTTATTGCTGCCACAATGGTTCCAGCCTTCCCATCACTTACATTGACCAGGTCCAGGAACTGGCTGAAGAGCTGACCTTCATTGTCCATATATCTGAAAAATAAAAAGACATAAAAAATAAATCACAAACATAAATGGTTTACTCCAGTCCAGTTGTTAATTATTGTCCTCTCAATTGACTGGTACCGAATGTGCAGATCCAGTTGCCTTTTAACAGACACATCTGTGCTCTCGTCTACCTCCAACCCAATAGCCACAGAGGACTGAATCGCTTTCAGAATTGGTTCTTCAACCACTCTGGCCAATATTTCCAGCATTTCATCAATAATGAGGTGAGACCGGTAGTTGGTCTTTTTTCCAATCTAAAAGTAAATTAGATTATACATGAAATAATATGAGCTTTTATATTTGGTTAGCTAATTTGTAGATATGAAATGTAAATATGAACAATAAAACAGTAGTGTGATAATTATTCACCTTTAGCTTTTCAAAATAGTTACACCCAAGCAACTCCGCAAGATCCAGCAGAGCTGGATAGTTTGTGTGGTGTGCTTGTTCCCTTTTAGTTAGGTGATATAGGCATTTGAAGCCCCCAATGATTGCCTCATGTTCAAGTGTTATGATGGGGTCTAAGGCAACTAGAACTGAAGAACCTATACATAGCAGGTAAAATATCTGTTATCATTGATGGATGTTGCAACAAAAACAGACTATATTGGACATATATTTATTGATGAAATTGACTAAAATGATTAAAATTACCTTGTGCTAATAAGGCATGTGATTTTACACATTGCTGGTGGTGCTCCGTTGACATATGTCTATCTAAGTAGTCAACTCTGTAGATTTCGCTACCTACTTCTATAAATGGCCGTTTGGAAACGTGTAACCAAGGTTACCAGAGAAAAAAAATTATTGTAATCAATATAATAATAAACTAATGGGAGAATTATTGAAAGCTATTCAATAGAAGTTACATCATAAAAGAAAAAATATATAAATTTCATACTAATGTATATTTTTCATTTGGGCATTACTGTGACCAATGGTGATGAGTTTTGAACTTGAGATGAGCCAATGCGAGCGCAGAATCTGGCGCAGCGGAAAAATTGATTTCCGGGTTTTGCACGAGGGTTATGCGTGAAGTTAGAGGCAGCTCTCTCTCGAGTGCACGGATGCCTGATGAGCGCGGTGTCACGACGCTCCGAGAAACAGAAAGAAAATTATCTTCTAGATGAGTTCTGTCGATGGATTGATGTGAGTGAAATGACGCACTTTATTTCCAGTTAGTTATGAGTGATGTTGGTATTGTTATGAGAGTGAAACGGACATTCAACTGGTTAATATAAAAATGTTTGGTGACATACATATACTTGATTAGCATCAGAGTATTGCTGAGGTGTTTATGGAGTGTATTTTTGATTAAAAAGGGTAAAGAGAACGATTTAAACGGGACGTGCTGTACCTGAACCACTCTGGAATTTTTGTGAGTTTAACGATCTCCTTGGTAAGTCAAATTGCTTTGTAACTGTTACAAATCAGACTGTTATTTTTGTATAAGAGGAAAAGCAAGCGAAATTAAATCTGTGAGTGATTTATATGTATTAAAAAAATGTTTAATGCTGTATCTGGTTAATAACAGCTAAACTGACAGTAAATTGGTTAATATATTAATCAGTACATTATGTTGAAAGTCACAAACTTTGCTTTTGTAAAAGAAATATTCTTTATTCGAAAAATGCATTTATTAATGTCCAAGTTCTGGGTAAAATGGATTCATTTACGGTCATGAGTTAAAGATGTTTATTGTATGTTGTTACAACAAAGATATTAATGATATTTTTGTGACCTTGACTGTTCAAGGTCAGGTTTTTTTTTTCTGTTGTTCTGTCCTTTTCGATTGATGTCCTCTGTCTGATGTGATGCTGTGTTGGTGCCTGTATTCTGGATTTGTCCCGGCCTTCCAGTGGTTTTGAGGAGGGTTTGGACTGGCGAGCCTCCCTTGAGTCAGTCTTGGATCTTTCAGTTGAGGAAAGACAAGTCTTTGCACTGATTTGAACTGCGACTGGTAGGAAAAAGAATAACTTTCCTCATCTTTTGTTTTTTTTTTTCTCGGATGGAGACCTTTTCCGTTATCAACAGATAAAGGACAACTAACTTTTTCTACGGACTTTGCAAATAACTCTTTTTCACAAAGACTGAACATTTTGATTCTATTCAATTGAAAAATCTTTGTTGTTAAATTGGGTGTATATTGTTTATTTGGGTTTTGATAATTGATACTGATTGCTTACCAAAGACACAAGTGTGTACAAGTACAATGAGTGAGTACATTTAACCTTTATTGAGTTAAGGGAACACTGCAGTAAGCGTAGTGAGCTGACTTTACCTCGTTGAAACCTAAAGAGAAAAATTGAGACCTAAAAAAACAAAGGAAATAACAGCAAGATTTGGGAAGTTACATTCTTGTGGGAAAAAAATTCATATTCATATTCTTATTTTTTTTTTTTTTTTTTATTTGTTTATCAATTAATGTAATTCACCTGTTGAGTTGTCATACTGAAAATACAGTGTGTTCAAACGAGTGTTCACTGTTGTTGTGGCATCTTTCTCAGCAGCGAATCTATTTCTTCTGAAACGCTGGTCCATAGATTGGCATATAACAAGTTATTTATTAATCTACTAGTTAATAGCCAGAGAGTAAGCGCTACAAAAAGTTGGCGAGCCAGCCAGGAGATTGATTGCCTAACAACAACCGTGACTTCTCAGTACGACAAAACAAATCAAATTCTTACTGAGAAACAAGATATCCAAGTGTTAACAATATGGATATAGTGGAACGAGAAAATGTGAATGTTTCCAATGCTGTTATAGTTGGTGGCATAACACTGAGTGATTCTGACCAAAACTTAGAATCATGGCTAGTACGGTATGGCAGCATTAGTCGTACTCTACTGATTGATGACCCCACATCTGAATTTCATCGGCAGGCTATAATAGAGTTTGCACATAGCTCTGCAATGACCACCCTGAAACTTCTATTGCCCTTGAGTATTGTTAGCACTTCAGATGCAGATGTCATATTCACTGTGCGTGCCCTAAGCAGTGTATATACTCCTGTAGTTAAAGATAATTCTACTAAGGGTTATTTGGTAGAATTGAAAGCCATTGCTAATGCTACTGGCAAATCTTTTGAAGAAGTGCTTCAAGAGGAGTTGGTAAAAATTAGGTCAGTTGGTCCTACCACTGAGCAGTTGCCCAGCGGTCATGTAGCAGACTCCCAAACTCGAGGACTCTGCACTGCTAGTTCTTTCAATGGCCGTGGGTCACCTGCCACAACCCCGAGAATGGGAGAAAGTAGAGATGGAGCTTTCTCACCAAATGTATCTCCATTGCCGGGGGTGGAATGCCAGAAAACTCAAAACCTGTCCAAGGAAAATGAGAATACTGTACCTAATGCTGGTGGAATTAACAGTCCTTCAACCACAGGGATGTCGCAACCAGTTCTGACTATGGATATGATAGATCCTCCTGCTGTGCAAAGAGTCGTGGTTGAGCATGTGGTGAGGACAAGTGACGTGACAGCCCAGCATACTTCATTACGTCTTAGATCTTTTTCAGGGAAAATTCCACGTCCACCCAATGAGCCAGACTTTGAAACATGGCGAGCAAATGTGAAATTCCTGCTGGACGATCCATCTGTTTCAGACTTGTCCCGTACTAGAAGAATCCTAGACAGCTTGCTTCCACCTGCTGCTGACGTAATCAAACACGTTAGCCCACAATCATCGCCCTCCGTATACTTGGAGTTGCTAGAGTCAGTGTATGGATCAGTGGAGGATGGGGAAGAGCTGCTGGCAAAGTTCATGACGATGTTGCAGAATCAGGGAGAAAAGCCCTCCAGCTACCTGCATCGATTACAAGTGATGTTAAGTGCAACGGTGAGAAGAGGTGGCATTGCAGAGACGGAGCGTGACCGCAGTTTGCTGAAGCAGTTCTGTCGTGGGTGCTGGGATCAGGACTTAATCGTCAATCTTCAGCTGGAAAGGAGAACGAATAACCCACCTACCTTCGCTGAACTAGTAGTGTCTGTCAGAACGGAGGAAGACAGGAGAGCTTCAAAGGAGGATAGGATGAGGAGTCATTTTGGGATGACTAAACAAGGTCTAGCCCCTTCCAAGTCACGAGCTGCAGCTCATCAGTTGTCTGCTCACCCACATGAGGTAGCCAGTGGAGCAGCCCCTGAAACAGACTCCATGCGGAAGCAAATATCAGAAATTCATGCTCAACTTGCCTCCATGCAACCATTGACTCACCAGAAGTGCCAGCCCGCTCGTTCCAAAGTGATGGATGTGACTTCATTAAAAAAGGAATTGACTGAACTACGAGCCCAGATTCAAGCTATGGAATCTGCAGTCTCACCAAAAGTCCAGAACAAAAGCTCAGAGGCTGAGGAAATTGCTGAACTTACAAGACAGGTTGCGGAGTTGAAAGCTCAACTAATTGTCTCAGATTCACAGAAGCATCAGCCAGGAAGAACATCTGGGTTCAGGATTCCTTCCACGACTGCACAGCCCAAGCGAACTAGACAAGAAAGTGACTCAGTCAGTAGTAGCGGATTGACCTCAACTAGACCCCGTCCAAGCTACTGTTTTCGTTGCGGAGAAGACGGTCATATCGCCGTAAACTGTGAAAATGATCCAGATCCTACCAAAGTAGAAAGCAAACGACATCAGCTGAGGGAGAAACAGGCTCAGTGGGACCTGAAAAACAGAGTTGCATCCCAGAGGTTAAACTCCAATCAGTCTCTGTAGCAGGGCGTACGGAAACTGAGGGAAGACCCACATGCCCTAACAAACCTAGAAAAGCATTCAACAAGTGTCATGGAGTAATTCAGAGAAATCTACCAAGAGGATTGGTTGGAATGAAATGTACTGCGCAGTTGGTTGTTGAAGGAACTCCAGTGAATTGTTTGATAGACACAGGTTCCCAAGTAACCACCATTCCGCTTTCCTTTTACCAAAATCATCTGTTGAAACATCCTATGAAGTCACTTGAGTCTTTACTTGTAGAGGGAGCAAATGGACAGTCAGTCCCTTACTTGGGCTATGTAGAGCTCACTCTGACATTCCCTTCAGAGTTCTTGGGAGTAAAATCAGAAGTTACCACGTTAGCCCTAGTGGTCCCTGATTTGATGCACATGCCCCAGGTCCTAGTGGGAACAAACTCCCTTGATGCTCTTTATGCAAACCATGCTCAAGAAGGTCCAGGAAACCTCAATCCAGCTTTTAATGGATATCGAGCAGTGCTCAAAGTTCTTGATGTCAGACATAAACAAATGAGCACTGAAGTTCTGGGATGTGTAACGTTGGAGGGGACTACTCCAAAAGTTGTGTCAGCAGGGAGTGTAGCTGTTCTTGATGGAGTTGTAATCTGAGTCGCTGTTCTCCTGAGAGCTTGACAACATTAGGGCAGCCAGAAATGTCTTCTATGCCAGGTGGATTATTAGTGGCTAGTGGACTGTACACTTTGCCTGCTAAGCGCTCCTTTACTTTACCTGTAGTGGTGAGAAATGACACCCAGATTGACATAACTGTTCCACCAAAAGCTATGATCGCCGAAATGTACACTGTTCATCGCGTGATGGAGACGCAGCCAAGAGATGATGCTTCTCATATTCAATTGAAATCTGGCAGTTCACCGCTAAAATTTGATTTCGGTGATTCCCCGTTACCAGCAGAGTGGAGAACCCGAATATCCGCCTTACTGAACACAATGCCTGAGGTGTTTGCCTTACATGACATGGATTATGGTCATACGGATAAAGTGAGACATCACATCAAACTAAGTGATGAAACTCCTTTTAAGCATCGAGCTAGGCCCATTCACCCACAGGATGTTGACGCGGTTCGTAAACACCTGCAAGACTTGTTGGCTGCTGGAATTATTAGAGAATCTGAGTCTCCCTTTGCCTCCCCTATTGTGGTGGTGAGGAAGAAGGATAATTCAGTACGCCTTTGTATTGACTTCAGAAAACTCAACTTCCAGACGATAAAGGACGCCTATGCGCTTCCCAACTTGGAAGAGGTGTTTTCCGTTTTAACCGGCTCAAAGTGGTTCTCCGTTCTGGATTTGAAGTCGGGGTACTACCAAATCGAGATGGAGGAGGCGGATAAACACAAGACAGCCTTCGTGTGCCCGCAAGGATTCTGGGAGTTTAACCGGATGCCGCAAGGGATTACAAATGCTCCCAGTACCTTTCAACGGCTCATGGAGCGCTGTATGGGTGATCTGAATCGGAAAGAGGTACTTGTTTTCATAGACGACCTTATCATTTTTTCAGAATCCCTTGAAGAGCATGAACATCGATTAGTGCAGGTCCTTACCCGTCTGAAGGAATATGGCTTGAAACTCTCGCCTGAAAAATGTAAATTTTTTCAGACTTCAGTGCGATATTTGGGACATATTGTTTCTCAGCACGGTGTAGAAACAGACCCAGTGAAAATTGAGGCCATCAAAACCTGGCCAAGGCCACAAACACTCAAGGAACTGAAATCATTCTTAGGATTCGCCGGGTATTACAGGAGGTTCGTTCAAGACTTTTCTAAAATAGTCAAGCCACTCAACAACCTCACGGCTGGATACCCCCCAATTCGAAAAGGAAGGAAATGTAAAGACCCGAATCGTCATTACTATGATCCAAAGGAAAAGCTGGGAGACAGGTGGGATGCTTCTTGTCAGCAGGCATTTGAGACAATTGTGGAGAAATTAACAACTGCTCCAGTTTTGGGATATGCTGACCCTAGATTGCCATATATATTACATACTGATGCCAGCACCATAGGTTTAGGTGCCGCTTTATATCAAGAACAAGAAGGCCATTTGAGGGTCCTTGCTTATGCTAGTCGAGGACTAACTAAGAGTGAAGCCAGATATCCTGCTCATAAACTGGAGTTTCTGGCCCTCAAGTGGGCGGTTACCTCAAAGTTCAGCGACTATTTGTACGGGGCTGAGTTTACTGTTGTAACCGACAGTAACCCCTTAACTTATATCCTGACTTCGGCCAAATTGGACTCTACCAGTTATAGATGGCTGTCTGGGTTATCAGCGTATAATTTCAAGATTCACTACAGAGCAGGAGCCCAAAACCAGGATGCCGATGGGTTGTCCAGGCGTCCAAACGGTCAGCTGTTGAATGATCTGGAGTCTCAAAAAGAACAGGAGAGAATTAAACAATTCACTCTGAATCATCTAGCTGATATTGACGAAGATCTGTCTTTGATCCTGCCAGAAGCAATGAAGGCGGTGTGTGAGAAACATCAGGTTAGCCAGGCACAGGATGAGCATCACCCTGTCTTGATGGCATTAGTGGAGTCTTTGACGATGGATGCTGGTGCATTGCCTCAAGAATTCCAAGAAGAATATGACAATGGCTTACCTGTGATCCCTCACCTCTCTGAGGAAGATTTAGCAGCCCAGCAACGATCGGATCCAGAGTTGAAGGTGGTCCTTGAGTACCTAGAGTCTGGTGAAAAACCCCGTGGTAGGAGGTCCCAGTCACCTACTATGGCAATGTGGATGAGAGAGTGGAATAAGCTTGAAGTCAAGAATGGAGTGTTGTATCGGAAAAGAATGGATCAAGGTAGAGCGTTGAGTCAACTAGTGTTACCCAAGGATCTTCGAGAGATGGTACTCACCAGTTTACATGATGACATGGGCCATCTAGGGCTCGAGCGAACTCTTGACCTCCTTCGCTACCGGTTCTATTGGCCTAAAATGGCTGATGCTGTGGCGAGAAAAATCAAAACCTGTGAGCGTTGTATTCGGAGGAAATCTCCACCACAGAGAGCAGCTCCTTTAGTGAACATACAGACCAGCAGGCCCATGGAGCTGGTCTGTATGGACTTCTTGTCGGTAGAGCCAGACAGTAGCAACGCAAAGGATATATTGGTCATTACAGACCATTTTACGAAGTATGCCCTTGCGATACCTACAAAAGATCAGAAGGCTCGGACTGTGGCCAAATGTCTCTGGGATCATTTCCTAATGCACTATGGCTTTCCTGAAAAATTGCATAGTGATCAGGGCCCAGATTTCGAATCACGAACCATTAAAGAGCTGTGCAAAGTCGTGGGTATCCGTAAAGTGAGGACGACCCCCTATCATCCAAGAGGGAACCCAGTGGAGCGGTTCAACAGGACCTTGCTGCAAATGTTGGGAACCCTGGAGAATGACAAGAAGGCCCACTGGAAGGAATTTGTTAAACCGCTTGTGCATGCATACAACTGCACAAAGAACGATGTTACGGGGTACTCACCTTACGAAATGATGTTCGGACGCCAGCCTCGATTGCCCGTGGATCTTGCTTTTGGACTTTCAGTAAATGATTCCTTCCAGTCTCACTCACAGTATGTAAAATCTCTGAAGAATAGGTTGGAGGAGAGTTACCAGCTCGCAACTCGCAACGCTATGAAGGTAGCAGAGAGAAACAAAAGGAGATTTGATAGGAATGTAGTTGCCTCCGTTCTGGACATAGGTGATCGAGTCCTAGTAAGGAATGTCCGGCTAAGAGGAAAACACAAAATAGCGGACAAATGGGAACCTGACATCTATGTTGTGTTAAAGAAAAGCAGTGGTATTCCTGTGTATACAGTTCGCCCAGAAGGAAAGGAAAGTCCAGTGCGTACTTTGCATCGCGATTTACTTCTGCCCTGTGGGTTCTTGCCCAGCACTGCTGTTGAAGAATCTGTCCAGCAAAAAGAACATCGTAGGCCTAGGACAAGAGCCCAGTCCAGAGTTAAGGATGTTGCTGAAGCAGAGACTGTGTATAGTCATTCTGAATCTGAGAGCGAATCTGTTCACTTTGATATGCCTGAAGAGTCCTTGGAGTTCACTACTAGAGTTGTTTCTGAAGCAAGACCAATTCATGACTCAGAGAGTTCATTGGTCACAAGGAACGTACCTCAAGTTGAGTCAGAGAGTTCATCATCTGTCGTCATGGATCCTTCAAGAGATGATTTACCTGTTGAACAAAATTCAATCAGTGATGGAGTAGAGAGGAACTCACCTGTGATGCATCACATAGAACCGCACACCTCTGGGGTTGAACCTGAAAGGAATAGTGAGGACAAATTAGCGAAAGTAACTTCAGAAAAAGAATGTAACGAATCAAGTGAGCTACCTGAATTGTTTGAAGTGGTGAATGAAATTGGACCTGATGCACATGTAGAGAACACCACTTCTCATCTTGATTTACCCCCAGTCAGACATCTTCTAGACATTCCAACTGTGGAAGATGATGCAGGAGATATGGGTCCAAGACGTTCAAAAAGACAGAGTAGACCACCAGACAAGCTGCAGTATGCACGGCTGGGAAATCCGTTGATTTCAGTCATTCAGTCTTTATTGCAAGGATTGAGCTCTGCACTTTCTGAGTCAGTGGGGGAATCAGATTATAAATACCACAGTTCTGGATCCAATGCAGCTTCACCAGTTTGAACTAGCCACTCCCAAGCACAGGGACGTGCTTTGATTCAGGAGGGGAAAGTGTAACCAAGGTTACCAGAGAAAAAAAATTATTGTAATCAATATAATAATAAACTAATGGGAGAATTATTGAAAGCTATTCAATAGAAGTAACATCATAAAAGAAAAAAATATATAAATTTCATACTAATGTATATTTTTCATTTGGGCATTACTGTGACCAATGGTGATGAGTTTTGAACTTGAGATGAGCCAATGCGAGCGCAGAATCTGGCGCAGCGGAAAAATTGATTTCCGGGTTTTGCACGAGGGTTATGCGTGAAGTTAGAGGCAGCTCTCTCTCGAGTGCAAGGATGCCTGATGAGCGCGGTGTCACGACGCTCCGAGAAACAGAAAGAAAATTATCTTCTAGATGAGTTCTGTCGATGGATTGATGTGAGTGAAATGACGCACTTTATTTCCAGTTAGTTATGAGTGATGTTGGTATTGTTATGAGAGTGAAACGGACATTCAACTGGTTAATATAAAAATGTTTGGTGACATACATATACTTGATTAGCATCAGAGTATTGCTGAGGTGTTTATGGAGTGTATTTTTGATTAAAAAGGGTAAAGAGAACGATTTAAACGGGACGTGCTGTACCTGAACCACTCTGGAATTTTTGTGAGTTTAACGATCTCCTTGGTAAGTCAAATTGCTTTGTAACTGTTACAAATCAGACTGTTATTTTTGTATAAGAGGAAAAGCAAGCGAAATTAAATCTGTGAGTGATTTATATGTATTAAAAAAAAAATGTTTAATGCTGTATCTGGTTAATAACAGCTAAACTGACAGTAAATTGGTTAATATATTAATCAGTACATTATGTTGAAAGTCACAAACTTTGCTTTTGTAAAAGAAATATTCTTTATTCGAAAAATGCATTTATTAATGTTACGGTCATGAGTTAAAGATGTTTATTGTATGTTGTTACAACAAAGATATTAATGATATTTTTGTGACCTTGACTGTTCAAGGTCAGGTTTTTTTTTTCTGTTGTTCTGTCCTTTTCGATTGATGTCCTCTGTCTGATGTGATGCTGTGTTGGTGCCTGTATTCTGGATTTGTCCCGGCCTTCCAGTGGTTTTGAGGAGGGTTTGGACTGGCGAGCCTCCCTTGAGTCAGTCTTGGATCTTTCAGTTGAGGAAAGACAAGTCTTTGCACTGATTTGAACTGCGACTGGTAGGAAAAAGAATAACTTTCCTCATCTTTTTTTTTTTTTTTTACTCGGATGGAGACCTTTTCCGTTATCAACAGATAAAGGACAACTAACTTTTTCTACGGACTTTGCAAATAACTCTTTTTCACAAAGACTGAACATTTTGATTCTATTCAATTGAAAAATCTTTGTTGTTAAATTGGGTGTATATTGTTTATTTGGGTTTTGATAATTGATACTGATTGCTTACCAAAGACACAAGTGTGTACAAGTACAATGAGTGAGTACATTTAACCTTTATTGAGTTAAGGGAACACTGCAGTAAGCGTAGTGAGCTGACTTTACCTCGTTGAAACCTAAAGAGAAAAATTGAGACCTAAAAAAACAAAGGAAATAACAGCAAGATTTGGGAAGTTACATTCTTGTGGGAAAAAAATTCATATTCATATTCTTATTTTTATTTTTTTATTTTTTTTTGTTTATCAATTAATGTAATTCACCTGTTGAGTTGTCATACTGAAAATACAGTGTGTTCAAACGAGTGTTCACTGTTGTTGTGGCATCTTTCTCAGCAGCGAATCTATTTCTTCTGAAACGCTGGTCCATAGATTGGCATATAACAAGTTATTTATTAATCTACTAGTTAATAGCCAGAGAGTAAGCGCTACAAACGCCTTTCTTGGGGGCCTGCTTATGCTGCCGACATATGCGGCAAAACATTCCTAGAAAAGAAAAAAGTGTTTTTGTTTCTGTATTATTTTTAAAACACTAGACTGAAAATCACAGAATGCCTGATATGGTTTACTGCTGAGTACTTGCCATGATCTGTGTGGTAGAGCCATGGGTTGAACCTTGTTTTGTCTACTCATGCAGGATCCCAGCCTGAGAGCCTGTGCTTAGCTTTCTTTGTATTGCCGCCATTATCTTCTCCTCCACTCTCCTCTCTTTCTGCCCTCTCCCTGGTTACATTGTGCTCTTCTGCTTCACTCTGGTCTCCTCCTCTATCCACCACCTGCACTACTCCTGTCTGTCTGCTTCTGTCACCTGTCTAATATTTCATCAGGCAACCAGTAATAATTGTAAAATGTTGTAGGAGCCACCACTAGTGTTTCCTCCAGAATGTTTTTTTTTTTTAAAGCATTGTGGACATCTTAGCAGAAAAAAAAAAAACGAAAAATTTAGACCTATCTAGTTTTTTTTTAATATTTTTTTTTCACTTTCCCAACTAGCGCTTTGAACAGCGCACTACCCTCCAGTGCACACGTAGGCTATAGGCCTAGGTGTCTAAATGGGTTAGATAGCCTAAGCTCTGTCTTTCCCTTAAACACTGTGTAGTAGGTAATGTGAAATTAGCATACCTGGTTATCTTCCTCATCAGGCGTCTTCCTTTTCTTGGAGAAATATTTTAACAAACTCATCTGAAAAATAAGTAATGAATAATAGCGTTATAATTCAGAAAATGAATAATAGCGTTATAATTCAGAAATGAAGTTCACTATATATATATGGGGGGGGGGGTTTGTTTTGATGCAAAACAAAAATCTTGTATCTTTCACAATACAATAAGTGTATTGTGATTGTCAAAACATTTTAGTAACTACACAGAATTTCATTAGGTGTAATAACAAAATGTTACAATGTTTACATGGTACAATTTCTGGTAAGCTACGGTTTTGTATTATTGCATGACACAAATTTCATGATTTAATTTCAATTTAATTCTTTTGATTTGATAATATTGACTCATTTGGATAAATATTAGGGAGGCTACACAAGATAGGTGTTAATTTTTCTCAAGAAAAAAACCCTCACCTAATACTGTAAACACAGAGAGCCCTAGCTTATCAGTTGGTATTATTTAAGGTTAAAAATAACTCAAATTAAATATAATGTTTTTTTATTATAACAACTTTATTTAATGATATAAGTAAACATATATAATGGACTTCCGGTTTGGTGAGATGGCGTAGACACGCGTTAAGTTTCGCTCCCACTTGTTTTTGTCCATAATAGTTTTAAAACCCTTCTATTTCTTTTACTCCACTACCAAGTGGGCAATACATTTGTTGCATACACTTTAGCATCACATTATGGCATCTAAAACTACAAAACAAAGCAAAAAGGATCAGAAAGCCGAGGCGAGCGGAGACGACGGCAAAGAGGTTAACATGGCAGCCATTGCTAGCCTTCTTGAGGAACACCGCGTCGCTCTTTCTGCAGACTTTAATACTGCCGTTTCAACACTCGAGGTAAAGCTAGACCAAATTCAAACTGCCGTGACGGACCACGCCTCGAAGATTGCCTCGCTCGAGACGCACGTAAATGCACAGGATGAGCGCGTGCAAGCCTTGGAAACGACTTGTGCTATCCTAACGGAGAGCAACGCTAAATTGTTAGCCAAAGTCGTGGATCTCGAGTCCCGTAGCCGACGCAATAACATAAGAATTATTGGTCTACCTGAATCCATTGAAGGGCCCCGACCATCCATATTCTTCTCAGAGCTACTTGCGGAAGTATTCGGGGACGTACTGGATTCTCCGCCGGAATGTGATAGAGCCCACCGGTCGCTGTCTGATAAACCGAAGCCGGGGCAGAGGCCCAGACCTGTTATCATTCGGCTACATAAATTCCAACAAAAGGAAAAGATCATCCGCGAGGCTAGAGCGAGGAGGGGAAAGCTTAACTATCGAGGCTCACCTATCTCTATTTACGAAGACTATGCGCCGGAGGTGATGGAACAACGCTCCAAGTACAGGGAGGTGCTCTCTGAACTGTACAATCTTGGCCTAAAACCAGCGCTGTTGTTTCCGGCCAGGCTTACTATCGTAACGAAGGATGGTGAGAGGAGAAGATTTGCATCGGTCACTGAAGCCAAGGACTACATTGCATCTATTCGTCCTGCTGAGGTCTAAACACGAAATGTTTTGCGGAGCAACTCATGACTGGGTCGACTGACGCATGAAGCGGTATTCGATGAATGCTTGGATTTTCATACTGATGTGCGTATGTTATAGATCTATATCGTTACCGTTGGATATCCTCTATCTGGCATTATGGAGGTATCGCTTTATATACACCCTTGTGTCTACTTAGTTAAGTGATTTAGTTCTAATTTTAGATCATTGTACTCTTACAGGTATACCAATTTTTATTATTACTTTTTCAATTTTATTTTTATTTATTCATTTATTATAATTTTTTCTCTCTTTCATCTCCTTCTTTCGATAGGTCTGGTGCTTGTGGTTATTATGCACATTTTGTTTGAACAATTTATTATTTCTATAATTTTTATTTTCATTTTTGTACACTTTTGTACACTTTTTTGAGAGACTGTTAGTAGATAGTTTTACAGCTGCAGTGCCTACAGTTTGTGTGTGATGCACATTGTATGACAGGTAGTACTTAGCTACTACAATTGTTGTTGGTTTTTTTTTTTTTTTTTTTTTTTTTTTTTTCTCTCTGCGTCTGGTTCTTAAGTCACAGGCTGGGCTAAATACAAGTGTTATCCTAAATGGATCTGTGTTTTGCGTCCTCTACTGCTCTTCGCCTATTTTTTTTTCGCTCGTAAAAATTTGCAGTGGTGCTTACAGTATGTGCCTATTCAAATACATGAAAATGGTTATAAAGAGTATAAAAATATATTTGTATATTTGTTTTTCTCTCTTGGCGAATGTACATTGTATATAATCATAACTTAATCTTTGTTGCTTTTGTGTGTATGTATGTATGTATATATATATATATATACATGTATGTGTATGTGTGTATATATATGTATATGTGTATAATTATTTTATTTTCTCACATTCGTTTGTTACTTGAAATTTTCATTACAAAAGGGGGGTTAAAGTTCAAAGGTGGTGGGAATGAGACGTTGGAAGTCTTGTGTCGCTGTAAAGCGCTGAGCCGTGTTGCTCGGACAATGTTCGTATTTTGGGGGAATATTTTTGGTGAGGCCACAAATAAGTTTTTTTTTTTTTTTCTCTTTTTTTTCTTTTCTTTTTTCTTTTTCTTTTCTTTTTTCTTTTCATTCTGTCTCCTTTTCCTCTCTCTCCCGTTGCAGAAGGCCATACAGTTCAATTTACAACCTTATGCATCGTTCTAGATGGCTGTTGATACGTCAAGGATGAGTAAAGGTGTGCGCCTGATTTCATGGAATACCAAAGGAATGAATAAGGCCATTAAGATTGGTAAGGTAATGACCCAGCTGCAACATTTGAAAGGGGATATTATATTTCTACAGGAAACACATCTTAAAACATCAGATATCCAACGAATCAAAAAGCCTTGGATGAGTCATGTGTTTCACTCGAAATTCTCGGCCAAAGCTAGAGGGGCTGCTATTATTATTACCAAGAAAATATTGTTTGAGCCAACACATATTATTGAGGATGTCAATGGCCGTTATGTCATAGTATCGGGCTTATTACAGAATCTTTCAGTAGTCCTAGTCTCTATCTATGCTCCCAACTGGGACGATGAACAATTCTTCATCAACCTCTTTGCTAAAATTCCAAATAGTGACAATCATCATATACTGATAGGAGGCGATTTTAACTTAGTGCAAGACACAATTCTCGACAGATCATCTTCAAAGCAAATTAATCTATCTAATTCTGCTAAAGTAGTTTTTAATTGCTCATCTCATCTAGGAATTTCGGACCCCTGGAGGTGTAAAAACCCCCAGAGTAAAGTTTTCTCTTTTTTCTCCCCGCCACACCAAACCTTTTCCCGGATTGACTTTTTCCTGATTGATAACAAATTGTTGCATCTGGTTACCGCTAGTGACTATCACCCCATAGTTGTTTCGGATCATGCCCCCACCTCGCTTGATATTAATCTTCCTCTTAGTGTTATCTCCCCATCACTTTGGACATTTAGTTCTCACTTATTAGCACACCATGAGTTTGAGAACTTTGTAGCCATTCAAATTAGTAATTACATTGAATTCAATGATACCCCTGAGGTCAACAGTGGATTCCTATGGGAAGCCCTTAAAGCCTTTGTTCGAGGTCAGATTATTTCCTTCACTTCGTACATGCGTAAGGCTGGAAGGACTAAAAGGCAGGATATACTAGACAAACTCCGCATACTTGATGAAATTTACGCTGTCTCTCCCTCACCTGCCCTTTACAAAAAACGACTTCTGCTACAATCAGAATATGATTGCTTGATGACTCATATTGTAGAGAGACAACTGCAGCAATCCAAGCAACGCTTTTTTGAACATGGCGATAAGGCGGGTCGACTTCTAGCCCAACAGGCCCGTGCGGCCAGTGCCTCTAGATTAATTCCAAAAATTATGTCCCCTAGTGGTAATCTTACTGCAGACCCAGCTGAAATCAACAGAGTTTTTTTAGACTTTTACACTAACCTCTATACTACGGAGCAGTCTTCAGCTTCAATAATGTTCCCCAATCCCTTAGATTCTTTAATATTCCCTAGAATTGATGAAGATTTGGCTAAGGAATTGGGCAGCCACATTTCCCCCCAAGAAGTCAAAGAAGCGATTAACTCAATGCAAAATAAGAAATCCCCAGGCCCCGATGGGTTTACAGTTGAATTCTATAAGGCATATTCTACTTTATTAGTCCCAATTTTAGTGAGGATGTACAATAATTCATTTCAAGAAGGCCAACTCCCATCGACACTGTACATGGCTTCTATATCCTTGCTTTTGAAGAAAGACAGGGATCCCACTTCCTGCGGTAACTACAGACCGATTTCTCTGTTAAATGTAGACTGCAAAATATTAGCCAAAATTCTGTCTATCCGCCTCCAAAATATAATGCCATCCATTATTTCATTAGATCAAACAGGCTTTACATTGGATAGGCATTCCTTCTTCAATACCCGGAGGTTACTTGATATTATTTTCTCACCCTCATCTAATACTCCTGAAGTCATAGTTTCATTGGACGCAGAGAAAGCTTTCGATAGGGTCGAGTGGGAATACCTGTTTTTTGTGTTAGGAAAATTTGGGTTTGACCCCAAACTCATTTCTTGGATACGGCTTTTGTATGCTTTCCCGTCTGCATCGGTATATACCAACGGTGTTCGATCGCCACCCTTTTTACTTCAACGGGGGACACGTCAAGGCTGCCCGCTCTCGCCTTTGTTATTTAATATAGCTATTGAGCCCCTGGCCATTTGGCTCCGAAGTCACGATGCATTTAAAGGCATCAAACGTCATGGCTTGGTCCATAAACTTTCACTTTATGCAGACGATTTGTTATTATACGTCTCCGACCCCATAGCTTCTTTCCCCTCTATACTATCTGTTCTAGAACAGTTTGGCTGCCTATCAGGGTACAAGTTAAACTTTCAAAAAAGTGAGTTATTTTTTGTTAACCAATTGGCTAAATCTCTTCCTCATTCTTTATTTCCCTTTAAGTTAGCCTTGGATGGGTTCAAGTATCTGGGGATATTTATCACCGGTTCGCTTAAAGACTTGTTTTTTAAGAACTTTACACCACTTCTGGAAAAATGCAAGTCAGATATTGCTAGGTGGAGTTCCCTTTCCCTTTCTGAAATAGGTCGTGCAAACCTTATTAAAATGGTTGTTCTGCCAAAGTTTTTGTATCTTTTCCAGCATCTTCCAGTCTGCATTAACAAATCCTTTTTCGCTCATTTAGATCAGCATTTGAATGGATTCCTTTGGAATAACAAACCAGCTCGCATCAGGAAGTCAGTTCTTCAGCTTCCCAAATCTGAAGGGGGTTTAGCACTGCCAAATTTTCGATATTACTATTGGGCATGTAATATTCATAAATTACTTTATTGGGTTGGCCTTAAAAGTTGTGCCTCTAGTCCGCCCTGGGTGCATGTAGAGATATCTTCCTCTCGCTATTTACTTTCTAATATCTGCTCCCAGCTTCCACTTGGAGTACACAAAATTTCGAGCAATCCAATAGTTGTTAATACCATTAAGATTTGGCATCAATTCAGGAAACAATTTGGTCTTCATAGAGCGTCGATTCATATGCCAATTTCAAATAATCACTTATTTTCCCCGTCCCTTTCAGATAGCTTCTTTGATATTTGGGCAGCTAAGGGTCTCTCTACTCTAAACGACCTGTATGAAAACGAAGTCTTCTCCTCTTTCTCTTCCTTATCAGCAAAATTTAACCTTCCTAATAGTCATCTTTTTCGTTTTTTTCAAGTGAGGCATTTTATTCAAAAGCTATTTCCCCATTTTCCCAATCGCCCACCCGAATCAGAAATTGATTCAATTCTTACCTTCGACCCTGGTCAAAAACGACTGATTTCAGCTATTTATGGTAAAATTATCTCCCTAACTCCTTCTCCGATTGACTCCCTTAAGTTAACCTGGGAGCAGGATTTGGGCATTGACATTTCCGATGACCAGTGGAAAAACATTCTCAGTTTAGCTCACTCTTCGTCTATTTGTGCTAGACATGCCCTAATACAATGTAAAGTGATCCACAGAGCTCATTTCACTAATGCTAGACTGGCTAAATTGTTTCCTAACAGAAGTGATGCCTGTAATAGATGCAAACAATCTCCAGCCGATCATCTTCACATGTTCTGGTCATGCCCGGTGCTATCAGATTATTGGTCCGACATTTTCACAACTCTCTCACAGGCCCTCAATTACACTATTGTCCCTAATTCCTTGACTGTTCTGTTCGGCCTCTCCCCAATCACATATATACCAGCTACAGCGCACTGCGTCATTGCCTTTACTACTTTGCTGGCCAGGCGTGCAATCCTCCTTAAATGGAAGCATGCTTCTCCTCCATCACATGACGACTGGATAAGAGATGTACTGCAATACATCCACCTTGAAAAAATTAGATATTCTCTTAAAGGCTCGCTGAGATCATTTCATAAAACTTGGAGCCCTGTACTGACTACTATTGAAGGCCTTATTGGGATTTTAAAACCTCCTGATTAGTTTTCTGTGGGGGACGGGGGAGATTTTCTTCTTTTGTTTACTGTTTAATTATTATCTTTTTTTTTTTTTTTTTTTTTTTTTTTCTTCTTCTTCACATACTTTCTCGTCACATACCTTCTCGTGTATGTATTTACTGGTTTATTTATTATTTTTTATTATCTATTTGTGAGTGCTACAGGTGGCCTTAGGGGCGGAGGGGCGGGGTGGGAGGGTGGATGAGTGAGGGTCTATATTTCTATATGGAACTGTTCTGTTGATTTTTTCTTTTTCTTTCAGACGCCTTGTTTCATTTTACATCTGTTGTAATACCCTTTATATGTCTGCAGAAAACGTAATAAAAAAAAAGAAATATAAGTAAACATATAATAAATATGTAATATAGTACACATATTTAGCTAAATACTCTGTATAGCTATTTTCACTTTCTTGTCTGTGCTCACAAGCTTAATCTTGCGTTGTGTCAGAGTACACCACGTGATGCATCTGAGCGAATCACTTTAGCAGAAACCAGCAGTAGCCAATGAGATTTCGTCATTAGCTATAAATCCCCTTCACGATTGGTCACTGATAGAAAGGAAATGCCCATATTTGGGTTACATAGCGGCTGTGTCCAAATTCAGGGTCTACATCCTTCGGAGTACTCATTTGAAGGATGTTACGTCACAGCGCCGCGACGAAGGCTGTCCAAATTCGTAGGATCCTTCAAATGCGGCCCACAAATACGTCCTCCTTTTCCCCGAATTGGAAGGATGGGTGTGGTGGATCCTTTCCCGTCCTACCTATCCCATAATTCTTTTCGGCAGAGCGTAATGGCGGACGAAGCGAGCGGTAGTGGAGTGGGAGAGGAGTATGCTTTTCAATTTAAGTTTTTTAAAAACTGGCTTTTCAAAAAAATATTTTTTTTCAGTGGTTTAATTTTTTTTTTTTTTTTTTTTTTTAAGGAATGGCCAAAGCTCAGGCTTGTCATGTATTTAACTTTTCATTCTTGAATAAGAATTGTGAACACCCCCATACTGAGATATAATTTAATTTTCACATTAAATTAAATAAAGTTTTCTTATTGTGGGATCCTTTATGGTAATACATATGATATGGTACAACTACAGTGCAATGCAAATAGTAAATATAAGATAAAGTGAGAGGTAGGCTAATAGTAAATAGTTTAGTCAATAAAATAAACAAACATACAGCAAATAAAATAGTAATGAAAAGTATAATTATATAATATCATAAGTACTAATATAATAATAATATATTGATAATAGCATATAGTTTATTTATAATACTATAATAATAGCAATAGAATATGAAATATCAATTACAGAATAGAAAATAAAAATAATAAGTTAAATAGTTAGTTACTATGAATAGTAAAATAATTTAACAGCATAACTATAATAGATTGATAATCGCAAGTGGTATATTATTATAATAACAATAATAAATAATGTAAATTTATACATTTTAACATATTATTACATAGGCTATATAAAATAAAATGACGCAACCCTGTCTCTTTTTGTTAAATTTCAGTTTTTTAAAGGTATAAGAAGCTACAAGTCAAGAAATAAAGTAAACGATTCAGTCAAACATACAGCAGGCTACACCGTTAAAGTTAAATAAGCCTAAATATATAAAGTTATGAAACTTCACTTTGCCCTCAGCCACAACAATCTGCCAAGGAACAAATTATAGATTTATGAAACCAAAGATCGCCCGTTAGATAAACACAAGACGAATTATTCTCACTAGACTGACAGCGGCGAACGTCTAGAAGCTCTAGCCGAGGCAAAGCTGTTCTCGGCGGGGTACATGAGCGCTGAGCGCCCGGTGATCCCTGGATCTCACAACTCCGAAACCGTCAGAAAACATTTTTAAAATGGCGCTCTCTTTATAAATAAACCACAGATTTGAGCTTTACACAACTACATTGTCGACTGAAAAACTCTTAAAACTACATTTCGTGACACAGTAACAGTAGTATTTTTAAATTTCGCGGCCTTTCTCCTCTGAAAATATGTGAAAGAAGGGTAGGCTGTCCAAATTCACAAACACCGACTTCCGGGCTTTGCGGTCGTCGGAGGACCCCTCCTCCTTCAACCGGGTAGGAAGGATCCTAAGGAGGATGTAGACCCTGAATTTGGACACAGCCAGCGTTGTGCAGGAGAGCCACTCGTAGCTTTACAACAATAGCGGTCATCATGACAGACTTCATTAAACAGACGTCGCGTTCGAATGCTATAACCTCTTGGTAAATTCGGGAGAAACTTACTGCCGCAAGTAAACAAAATGTAATAAAATAAGCATCTTAATGTATATTTTCAACTTTTTTTTATAGCAGCTTGAAAGAACACATATTGAATGAGTAAACTAGACCAAAATCTAAAATCTGACCACTTTATGAAAAATCAATGTTTTTGCCTGCCGTGTCTTGCCTTAAATGGCTTTCCTGAGGTAAATGTTAGGCCTATATGTGACATAATTGTTCTCCATCTGTTTTATTGACTTCTTTCCGCGGTTGAAAAACACTGATTGATCGATAGTATGTATAATATACATTTCGGTAAGTTGTACTGTATCTTTCAAAATTGTTCATTTGTGTTTATTTACTAGCGAGATGATCGGTTCACTGAGGCTAGGGATCTGTCACGTCACATTTATACACCAAAACTGTATTGTTTGAATTTTGTAATAAAATTGACCGAATCTGAGAGTTGAGACTTTTTATCATAAGTAACCTGCTCTGTATTGTCTGTCGGTCTTCATTGTCTGTCGGTCTTCACTTTGCTTCGTGATTTTTCTGTGCATGAGAAATGACTAATACAATAACAGGCTTAAATGAACAACATAAGGTATACGACTTACCGTTCTCAAGGACGTGTACACCGATCTCAAGTTATTTATTCTCCAGAACGCTGCAGTCTCTTTTTTTCTCTCTTTCTCCCCCGTCGAGTGGTGTGGGTGCCTGCAGCCCGCTCGCGGTGTGAAGCGCGTATCCGCGCGATTCTCCGACATGCACTTTAACAATCACTGCTGATAGACGGCTTTCGTACAGCCCGGGCTTTTTACGGTAACTTGTTTTATTAGGAGCACTTGTGCTCCTAATTAAAAAAATTTAGGAGCACAGTCCAAAATTTAGGAGCACATACAATTGAAAGGGTTTTTTCCCCTTTAACGACACAATATTACTGTGTCACATTGTGTAACAAAAGTTTACATTAAAAACAATTACACTGGCTGTCATAAAAAAAAATTGCATAAAAAAAACAAAAACAAATTCATACATTTCGTGCCTCACTAGCGATTCTTGCTTGATGTGTGAATGTCCGCACACAAACATTGTTGGCCCTGCAGGGTTTTACCTGGGTCAAAAATGGTCTTCGGTGGCCATAATATAAAAAAGCAGGGAGAAAATATAGCATTAAAAAGTTTATTTTAACTAATAGTCTTATTTTCTACCATCTACAATTGAATAGGCTACCATTCAGTTGTAAATGCTGTAACGTTAGTTTATTAAGGCTAAATCCTGCTAACCATATAGGCTGTACTAAAGGGGGTAAGCACACCTATACGTTCTTATTTTAAGGTGTTCTGTAAATTATTTTTTTGAAACACTTTACAATATGGTTTGATTTAACATTAGTTTATTACTAACATGAACCATGAGCAATACATGTTACTGAATGTAGGCCTATTCATTTTTATTAATCTTAATAAAAATACAGCTGTTTATTGTTTGTTCATATTAGTTCACAGTGCATTAACTAAATGTTAACAAATACAACTTTTGATTTCAATAATGTAGGCTATTAAATGTTGAAATGAACATTAGCAAAGATTAATACATTCTGTAGAAGTGCTTCGCAAAGAGAGTGCTCGCGCGCACGCGACCAGAGGGCGCGCGCTCTCGCTCTCTCTCTCTCGTTCTTTTAAACATGCGCCCAGCTGTCACAAGCGCAGCAGTTTATCTACATTACACACCGGTCAAATAAGACTTTGGCGGGACAAAAATTTGCTTTGGCGGCCGCAAAAAAAAAAATCTTCGATCGGGTCTGTCGCACAAGTGCGCCTAAATATCTTTTCATGGTCGCACACAGACATATTTAGCCGCAAATGCGAGTGAAATGGTCGCAATGTAGAGCCCTAACGTTACCGTGGCGGCAAAAATGTTGCCGTGGCGGGCCGCCATTAACTAATCAACATAGAGGAAACATTATATATATATATATATATATATATATATATATATATATACATATATACATATATACATATATATACATATATATATATATATATATATATATATATATATATATATATAGTGTGTGTGTATTGCACCCAGTGTATAAAAATGTGCTATATAAATAAACATTTACTTTCTTACTTACTCAAGACATAGAACTTTTTATGTGAGGTGGTTATCCAGCACCAACATTGGAATGTTCGGTGCGGGCACGTAAGGGTTATGAACCTTGTGAACTTTTTGCAGATGGTGACAAAGCCAGTTATTGTTTTAAAGTGTCCATGTCTTGATGATTCCATTCAAGAGTCCATTCTGTTCTGTTTCTAGAAGTGGTGTGCATAATGGCAGGATTTATTAAAGCTTGCAACATTTGCCAGACACTTGACAACTTTGAGGAGATGGAGCTGCTGGAGGTTAGGTGTAGATGGATAAGAATAAAACAAAAAAACAGTGTTGTTGAAGCGTGGATAATGTTAAACTACTTGTTAGGCTGTTAGCAAACAAATAATTACACTTTGACATTAAGTCAACATCTTGTTGTGTTCCATTGGCATTCCAACCCCTTTTCCCCCCTCCATTAGTAGTGTATAGAAAAACAACTTCTTCTGAGTGGGTTTTAAGTGTATAGGTCCCATTGGCAAAGTTTAGTTTGAAGCTATTGAGCAAAAGCATCACATAAATAATAAAAAAAAAAACACTGACATAAGTATTGGAAATATTGGAAAGCCATTTCTACCAGATGTGCATGAAGCACACTTAACTGACTTAAAGGCAGAGATAGTTTACAGAATGTAGGTGTTAATGTTAAAGGGGTCATATAATGCCATTTTTGTACAAGCTAATATGATTCTTTAGGGTCTAAATTAAAAGTTTGTAATATACTTTAATTAAAAATTCTCATTAGTATTGTAAGAAAACACTAATTTTACCTGGTCAAAAACAGCTCTGTTTTCAGCACGCCGTTTCAGTGCATGTGTCTTTAAATGTTAATGAGCTCTGCTGACCCCGCCCCTCTGTTCTGTGGGTACACCGTATCTAACACAATAACCACGTGTTATTCGTTATAAACGTGGGATTATGAATTATATTGAGAACGTCGTACATAGAAAACATGCCGTAATGTACCCTGAGTGTAAACCTTAGGCGCATTCATTGTGAAGCCTGCAGCAAGGTTTGCAAATTTCGCAAAGATTAATATAAATACTAATTTAAAGGTTAATAAAACATTACACTCACATCTTCTGGAGGTTCAGCAGTAACACGTTGGTACCGATCCGTTTTTTCTCGTTTGTAACGCTGTCTGGTGTGAAATGATTCGCGTAAACATGAAAGCACAGACGATCGTGGGGAATCCCCGTGAGGGAATCCCCGCGTCAATCCTTTGGGCATATCGCTTCAAAAACAAAACTCAGCCACTGCTTCTTCAATGGCTCGGATTTAGGAACATCCAAATGACTGCTGTGTTCCTTATTACATCTAAGAACAGAACACCATAATCGCGTAGACGCCATTCTACTCCAGCATATCAACAATGGCGGACTACTATGACGACGGCTGTCACAGCTCGCTCAGGGCGGGTCTTGTGTTGAAGCACGGCTGTCAATCACAATCGCGGGAGGGGCGTACGATCTTATGACGTCACAATATCGAACGGCTTGATTTCATAGATGGTCAAACATATAAGGAGATTAAAACAAAACCACTGGATGGATTTTAATCATGATAGGATGGTTGTGTACAGGCACTGCCAACAGACATTTCAGTGCAATCAACTTGTAAAAGTGCATGTACCATTATATGACCCCTTTAAATGTTACTTTGGTTACACCATGCATTTGCCTACTCTTTAAATGTTTTTTTATGCTTTGACAGAAACTCCTCCCTGAGGACTATGAACATCATATCTGTTCATTTGAGCCTCTCGAGGGCAAGAACTGCAACATTACTCTAAAAGTAAAACTTCACACTGAGGAGGAGGTTCGCAGATGGCTTCAAGCCTTTCAAAAGTCATCACAAACGACATGGTGGGTAAACAAAAGCTACCCTGTGGAACAACAAAGGCAGAACATATACAGAGTAAGTGATTTCATAGCAGGTGCATTCATTTATTTTTTCAAGGGTTGAGCCAAAACCTTAATTGAATGTGTTTGAAGGTGGACCTTAGATGCCAACACAACACACGGCATTCTTCCTCGAAAAAAAATACATCCTGCCCTGCTGTGATGTATGTTGTTCTCAAGAGGCAAAGCATTTCGCAGAACAGAAAGTCCAGGTTAGATCTAAAAATAGATTTGCTACCCCAAAAAACAGGCTTGCTGTTTTGTAAAAAAAGTCACTCTCTGTCTCAGTTTCCTAAATAACGTAATAATATATGTAATAATAATTTTAATGTACTCAGATCTGCTGATTTACACATAGAAGAAGGATTATGTTTGTACATCAACCTGAAACATCAACATAATCACCTGCTCATGTGTGCTGAGGCTACGAGGCAACTAGATGTAGCACCAGAGACAATCAACAAACTACAGACTCTTTTTCAAAGGGGCCACTCTCCCTCCTCTGCTTTAAATACACTGAAATACGACCTTCAGGAAGAAATGGGCGACTCATACGTCTTTGCAGCTGCTGATCGCTCGATTTGTCCTGATCTAAGTTTCTGTTTTAGGTAAGTAAAAGTAAAAAATACAATTGGAACATTCTAAGAATGTGATCACTATTATCAAGTGAAAAATTATGTGATAATGTTGATAATGTCACTTGATAAAATTTACTAAATCCTGTGTGTAATTGTCATTTTAGGTTGTATTACAACATTTTCAAGAGGTCGTACGGGGAGTTATCCGGGGACACGATGCTCACCAGCCTACAGGCATCACTTGATGCATACAACAAAAAGGAGGGGACTGAGTGCGGGAAGATGTTTGCAGATTCCAAGAACATCATCATTGCCTTATGCAGTCCCCTCATGAGGCGAGTCCATTCAATGATCCCTGAGAGTGCAGAGATGGTCTTTGTGGACTCTTCTGGAAATTGCGACAGAACAAATAGCAGAGTGTTCCTACTTTTGACCCACTCAGCTATTGGAGGACTGCCCTTGGGTGTAATGATAACATCATCTGAGTCTCAGAGTGTCATCACTGCAGGACTACAGCTCCTCAAAAGCATTCTTCCAGAGGATGCATTTTTCCGCAGGGGAGATCTCGGCCCACAAGTGGCAATGACTGATGACTGCCAGGCATTACGTCAGGCTCTCAGCGAGTCTTATCCACAGACACACCCCATCCTCTGCGTTTTCCACATTTTGCAGGCGATGTGGAGGTGGCTGTGGGATGCCCACAATGCTGTACCAAAGTCTGACCGTCAAACCCTGCTACAGCTCTTCAAGGCTATGGTGTATGCAAGAAATCCAGGAGAACTTGAGGCCTCATACCATCGGGCCTTAGAGGACTCCACGGCAAAGCTTCACCCACGATATTGCAAATATCTGACATCTATTTTCAGCAGACGTGAGGCCTGGGCAATTTGTCTCCGCACTCATCTCCCCACACGAGGGAACGACACCAACAATTATGTGGAGAGTGCAATGAGGGTTCTGAAGGACCAGGTCCTCTATAGGCTGAAGGCCTACAACATAACACAGCTGATGGATTTCATAACCACCAGGCTAGAGGCCTACTATTGCCGGAGGCTCATCGACGCAGCAAATAATAGAATAAAGTTGAAGTCGAAAGGGGACACAAGAAGAACCAATGTATGAAATTGTTACATGGTGTATTATGTAAGGGATAATGTATAGTGAGCCGGTTGTTATAGTGAATAACAACCCCGACAGGCTGAACGGGATCCCGACGCGAAGCGGCTCACTATACATTATCCCGCTTATTACATGGCTACCTACAAAATAAATAAATAATTTGACACAAATTATTTATTTAAAAAGGGGTTTATTGATTTAAAAACGATTGTATTGTCTCTGTTAGCAGTGGTTGGTCTCTTAAAGGGACAGTACACAGTAGCCACTAATTATCTCTGTCGTTAAAGTTAATCAAAGAACAAAGGAAACAGAGAAAAACACTCACTGCTCTTGACTAAAACCTTTTGTAACTTTAATAAGGATTAGTCTATATATACTTTATAATTAATGCATCGCAGACTGTTTGATAACTTTATTCAATTTCTGTAGGCCTATATGTCCTACCTAGACAGATAAAATATACGCAAGTTTTTTTAATGGGTTTATGTGAGGATTGTTAACCTGTTTGATCAAGGCATACGACTGTTCTGACTTGTCCAATTTTCAGCGTCAATTTTTCATCTTGCATCAAAATCCTGTATATTGTATGCATTTGAAATATAGAGTTGGGTTCTGTTTTAATGTATCCAAGTGTACCTAAAATAAATAGTTTAATATACAGGTTGGTAGCTCTTAATTTCTTTTTATTAATTAACCACTTCCAAACTTATGTTCACTTTACTTTCTTTTTTTATAAATATGATTTGTATTAAAATAATAGGCTATTCAATGAGTGGAATCGAAATCGAATTTAGAATCAAAATCGAATCGAGAATCGAAATCGAATCGAATTGAGAGCTTGAGAATCGAAATCGAATCGATTTGTAAAATCTGAATCGATACCCAGCCCTATTAAAAAGTTACTCAACACACACACACACACACACACACACACACACACACACACACACACACACCAGAAGTTACTACCATTTACACACACACACCATCACAAAAAATGTACTTGTTACTAGTAACCATTAACCAATACTTGTTGATGTATGTTGTTGTACCCATTGTCAGCAGGCTGGAAATTCGGGTCAGGGGGATGATGGAGGGCCTTGTTCGAAAATTACAGGCTGAGCCTGACTTGTACAAGGCTCCCATGGAGAAGATGCTGGCATCTTATGACAGACTGACTACCGACAGCCAGCTAATATCTGCACTGGCCACATTTGGCCGGCAAAGTGCATCTGCCGGATCAGGTGTTTGGAAGATGGCTAGAAGGGGCATGCAGACGAGCACAAAAATTGGAGTGCAGCCGACAGCAGTGGCTCGTCGGAAAACGCCACTTGGAGGCAGACGTGCCCTCATTACTGGGCGACCAACAAAGAGCTCAAGACGAGAGCACAGCTACGGAAGGGCAAGGGGCAATTCACTTCCGAAAAGGCATGCACCACATAGACTATCGCAGTGTGTTACTGACTGTGTTGCACTTGCCAAAAAACATAGCAAATAGAAAAGTTATTTTTTTCTTTTCTTTTTTTTTTCTTGTTTAAATTTGACAAACTTGACAAACAGAGCACTTGCAGTTACTGTTAGTTCACAATGTCACACACAAAGTCAAATTCAATAAGTTAAGCTAACTTTAGTACATTTGAGGACACCGATTGCCTTAATTATTTTAATTTTAAAAAACAATAGTTATGAGTACTCTGCAATTATTTCAGTTGTGTTTACTAAAAGTAGATATACATTGCAGTCAAGAAATTAAGTGATTAATTAAGTGATTATTGAGCATTAGTGATTAACACCTGCTGTTAACGAGCAAAATCAATGAAGGCAAGGCAAGGCAAGGCAAGGCAAGGCAAGTTTATTTATATAGCACATTTCATACACAATGGTAATTCAAAGTGCTTTACATACTATTAAAAATAAACAGAAGAAATAAGAATATACAAAACAGTTTAGAATAAAGAAACAAGAAAGAACTAAAAATAATTAAAACAGTTTAGAATAAAGAACAGTTTAAAATAAAGAAACGAGAAAGAACTAAAAATAATTAAAACAGTTTAGAATAAAGACTAAAATAAGACACAGTATAAACAGTCGGACAAACAGTGACACAGTGCTCATTCATTAAATGCAAAGTTAAACAGATGTGTTTTGAGTCTGGATTTGAATGTGACTGTAGGAGCACATCTGATCTCCTCTGGAAGCTGGTTCCAGCTGCGGCTGGCATAATAGCTAAAAGCAGACTCGCCATGCTTAGAGTGAACTCTTGGAACTTCTAGCTGATGTGATCCTAGTGATCTGAGTGATCTGTTGGGTTTGTATTCCGTGAGCATATCTGCAATGTATTGAGGTCCTAGGCCATTGAATGATTTATATACTAGTAATAATACTTTAAAATCAATCCTATAAGTAACTGGCAGCCAGTGTAATGACCTGAGTACTGGTGTGATATGTTCATATGTTCTGGTTCTGCTCAGAATCCTGGCTGCAGCGTTCTGTATGAGCTGCAACTGTCTTATGGTCTTTTTGGGAAGGCCAGTGAGGAGTCCATTACAATAATCCACCCTGCTGGTGATGAAAGCCTGAACAAGTTTCTCTAAGTCTTGTCTGGAAACAAAGCATCTAATTCTTGCAATATTTTTCAGATGATAGTATGCTGATTTAGTTATTGCTTTGACATGACTATTGAAACTAAGGTCTGACTCTAAAGACACACCAAGATTCCTGACTTGATTTTTAGTTGTTTGACCTTTAGAGTGAAGGTATGCGTTCACCTTGAGAACTTCATCTTTGTTTCCAAACACAATGATTTCAGTTTTGTCTTTGTTTAACTGTAGAAAGTTTTGGCACATCCAGCTGTTGACTTCGTCAATGCATTGAAGCAGAGAGTCAATGGGGCTGTAATCATTAGGCGATAGGGCTAAGTAGAGCTGTGTGTCGTCTGCATAGCTGTGGTAAGCGATTTGGTTCTTTCTCATTATTTGGCTCATTGGGAGCATGTACAGGTTGAACAGGAGTGGTGCAAGAATTGAGCCTTGAGGGACTCCGCATGTCATGGATGTCCACTCAGACTTATGATCTCCTATACTCACATAATAACCTCTCCCATCTAAGTATGACCTGAACCATTTTAGGACTATCCCAGAAAGCCCCACCCAGTTTTCCAGCCTGTCCAGAAGTATTTTGTGATCGACAGTGTCAAATGCAGCACTGAGGTCGAGTAGAACCAGCACTGATAATTTGCCTGAATCCGTATTTAAGCGAATATCGTTTATTATCTTAATGAGCGCCGTCTCTGTGCTGTGGTGCGGTCGGAAACCAGATTGAAAATTATCAAAGTATCCATTTGAGTTTAAGAATTTGTTCAGCTGGTTGAAGACAACTTTTTCAATGATCTTGCCTGTGAAAGGAAGATTTGAGATCGGTCTATAGTTGCTTAATATAGTCTTATCCAGATTGCTCTTTTTCAGGAGGGGTTTGACAACAGCAGTTTTAAGGGAGTTTGGAAAACTTCCATAGAAAAGTGAGGCATTTACCACTTCTAGGAGATCTGCTTCTAAACAGTCTAACACACTTTTAAAAAAAGATGTGGGAAGTGTGTCAAGGGCGCAGGTTGATGTTTTAAGGTGCTGAACGGTTTCTTTCAGAATTTTGCCATCAATTTCTTCAAAATCAGACATAGTAACTACTTTCTCAGGTTGTAGTCTGATCTGTCTGACCTCAGTGCAACTCAAGGATGTGCTGATCACCTTTCTAATATTATTGATTTTCTCAGAGAAAAAGGTAGCAAACTCACTACACTTGCTGTCGGAGAGCATTTCACTGGGAATCTGGCTTGGGGGATTTGTTAGTCTGTCGACAGTAGCGAAGAGATTTCGAGTATTATTTAGGTTTCTGTTTATGATATTGGAGAAGAAAGTCTGTCTAGCTTTGCCTAGTTCCATATTGAAAGCACGAATGGTGTCTCTATAGATGTTATAGTGGATTACAAGTTTTGTCTTTCGCCACATGCGCTCTGATTTTCTGCATTGTCTTTTCATAATTTGCACTGCTGTTGAGTTTCTCCAAGGTGCTTTTTGTTTACCATTCTTCCTGACTTTCACAGGTTCAATATCATCAATTACATTTTTAACCTTCGAGTTAAAAGAAACAAGGAGAGAATCAACCGAGTCAGCAGATATGCTCGGTCTTAGGGATATGGCCTTCATAAATAGGACACTAGTGTTCTCATTTAGGCATCTCTTCTTGACAGACACAGATCTAACTTCAATGGCAGGAGAGATCAATAAATCAAAGAAAATACAGTAATGATCAGAGAGTGCGACATCCTTAATATCATTCAATGAAATGTTTAGACCCTTACTGATAAGTAAATCTAGAGTGTGTCCACGATTGTGTGTGGGCCCATGTACATGTTGAATCAGATCAAAAGTTTTTAAAACAGTATTGATTTCTTTTGCCATATTATTTTCTGAATTATCTATGTGAATGTTAAAATCTCCAGCAATAGTGAAACTGTCAAACTCTGAGGAAATTATTGATAACAGTTCTGTAAAGTCTTCAGCAAAGGCTGAAGAGTATTTTGGAGGCCTGTAAATAGTGATAAGTAAAATCCGTGGAGCACCTTTTAACACAATACCCAGATATTCAAAAGACGGGTAATTACCAAATGATATTTGCTTACATTGATAGACATCTTTAAAAAGAGCAGCTACACCCCCACCTCTCCTTCCAGCTCTGGAGACACTCATAAAGGTAAAGTTCGGAGGAGATGTTTCATTGAGGATTGTTGCACTGCAGCTGGCTTCTAGCCAAGTTTCATTTAGAAATATAAAGTCCAGGTTGTATGTGCTTATAAAGTCATTGACTAGAAGTGATTTATTTTTAAGTGAGCGGATGTTTAAAAGTGCTAACTTAACAGTCTTGCTTTTTGTGTCCACAATCTTAGTTTGTCGTGTGATAGGCACCAGATTAGATGGGTTTGCTGTACGGCTTTTAAAGGCCTTAGACTTTCTAACATGTGAATGAACAGATGATACAGGAACACTGGGTTCCCGCTTGTTCTGTAAACATTTGAGAAAGTTACTGTTATCACAGCGGGGACCCGGCACAAATCACTTGGAGCTGGTATCGGTTGATTTTGTAACACCTCGAGCAGACGGTGGAAGTTGTGGGCCCTGGCGTTGTGGAAGGGGCCTTAATGCTCGAGGAGGAGGAAGAGGGGGAGGGGGGAGAGGGCGAGCTGCGCCCATAGACTTTGGTGGTAGTGATGTTTTTCTGGTTGATATCTGGGGGCTTCCAGCGAATTGGGTTCCAGCATACACTAGTTTTTCCATTTTCTCTGAGAAACACATCAATGGGGATGTAGGAGATAGTGATAGCGGTGAGAGTGGCTGTGGTGTTAATGGAGGCTGTAATATGCTGTCTTGGCTTTCCTGGTCGTGTTTGGGTGCTGAATCTGTTGTTACTGGTGGCTGTAATGTACTGTCCTGGCTTCCCTGGTCATTCTTGGGTGCTGAATCTGTTGTTATTGGAGGCTGTAATATGCTGTCCTGGCTTCCCTGGTCATTCTTGGGTGCTGAATCTGTTGTTATTGGAGGCTGTAATATGCTGTCCTGGCTTCCCTGGTCATTCTTGGGTGCTGAATCTGTTGTTATTGGAGGCTGTAATATGGTGTCCTGGCTTCCCTGGTCATTCTTGGGTGCTGAATCTGTTGTTATTGGAGGCTGTAATATGCTGTCCTGGTTTCCCTGGTCATTCTTGGGTGCTGAATCTGTTGTTATTGGAGGCTGTAATATGCTGTCCTGGCTTCCCTGGTCATTCTTGGGTGCTAAATCTGTTGTTATTCGAGGCTGTAATATGCTGTCCTTGGGAGCTGAATCTTGTGACATTTCTAATATGTCACAGTCTGACTCTGGTGAGCTCAGTGGGCAGGGCTCAGCTGAAGTTGTGTCCGTGAGCAGAAGTTGTTTTGGCTGCATGGTGTTATCATTGTCTTTGTGAGATGTGTCAGCCGCATGTCCATTCAAGTCCTGAAGTGAAGTCCTGTGGTCATTCAAACTGTGTCCAGGTGAGTGTGTGCCATTCTGGTTGATTGGATTGGCAGAAGGATGATGAAGGGAGAAAAGGATATTGTCCTTTAGCACTCTTGAACCCAGTTTGTTTGGAAGATGGCCATTTTGTTGAAACAGTGGCCTCTGATTCCAGAAAAGATTAAAGTTGTCTATGAAGTTCACTCCTTTTATATTACAGGTTTTTTGCAGCCATGAATTAAGCCCAAGCAACCGTGAGAACCTGTTACTTCCTCTTGCTGGGAGTGGTCCACTGATGAATGTTTGTACTTTCAGTCTTTTGAGTGTTTCAAAAAGTTCATTGAAATCCTTCTTAAGCTGTTCTGACTGCTCTTTATGGATATCATTCTTCCCCACATGAATGATGAGTCGATTTGCAGTCTTATGTTTCATCAAAATGTTTTGAATTTCTCTGTTTACGTCAGAGGTTGTTGCTTGTGGAAGGCAGCATGTAGTTGTATCTTTCGAGCTGATATCTCTGATCGTAGAGTCCCCAACTATCAATGTTTTGACCTCGGCTGCGCTCGGAGCTGAGTGCCGCTGTCTGCTTGACCTTGAGCGCCTGTTAGTATCAGAGTGAGCTCCTGGCTGTCTGTGTTCATCCACATTTAACAAATTTGAGCATTCCTCATTCAATAATACTTCAAATCTGTTCTTAAGATGAATAGGTTGTGGAAGACGACCAGTGTTTGTAATCCTTGTAGCTGTGTATGGTGTAGATGAAACTATTTTTGCCTGAGAGAGTCTAATGCCTCTATTTTTGGGTTTTGCCCCCTCTTTGTACCAACGGTTTGTAGGTCGATCGGCTTGTTTCTCTGCACTAGGTATGTTCTGTTGAGGAGCATTAAATTCATGACACTCACCGGCTGTGCGCTGTATTTGTCCTTGATGAAACTCTGTTGTGGGTTCCGTCTGGTTTGATCCTACCATTAGCTTTGTTTCAAGAACTGTAATCCTTTGTAAAAGTTTTTGGCAGTTAGTACAGCAAGTAGAATCAAAAGGACGCATTTTCTCTTATCCTTGTGAATGTTTTCTCTTCCGCCAGAATGTAAGCAGTTCAGTTTTCTCTTCCTCGGAATGTAAGCTTCAGTAAATTCTGAAGGAATGAAACTAATTCTGCTTTTTTATAGTAATCCAAGCGTCCTGAGCACTGTGCTGATTCACTGAAGTTAAAATTAGGAGATAAAATGTAATAATAACGAAAGCGATAGAGCAAAGTGCGGAGCAGTAGGCAAAAGCGTCCGAACAGTAGCAAAGCAGGAAGTGGAGGTCCTGCTTTGAGGAAATGAAGGAAAGAGAAACAAAAGAACTACAACTGAAGAAAATATGAGCATGTGGTTGTGTTTAGATGATAAAACTCATCATTTAGTGACTTGATTCTCTGATCTTTTCCAGAGCCTAATCTCTGATTAGACAGGTAATGTATTACTTGTATTCAGAGGTGGGAAATCCAGGGGCCAGTGAGTAGAAGTCCTTCCATATGTTTATTCCACCCATGAACTCAGTCAGCTGATTTCACTAATTAGTTCTCTCTCCTGTCTGAATTAGCAAATCCAGGTGATTGGAACACAATACTGAGGAGGACTTTTACTTTCTGAACCTGGACTTTACACCTCTGCATAGCAATGCCACATGTCAGCCAAGAGCAAAGAAACAACCCCCCCCCCCCCCCCAAAAAAGTAATTTCAGCCACAGCCTCAGATGAAATCAGCTGAAGAGAAAAGAAGACATTAAATCTGTGAAGATCTCAGCAGAGGATCTTCACAGATTCTTTTCTCTACAGCTGATTTCATCTGAGGCTGTGGCTGAAATTACTTTTTTTGTGTGTGTGTGTGTGTGTGTGGCTTCGATAAGGTCCAGTTCTGGTTTGTTTCTTTGCTCTTGGCTGACATGTGGCATTGCTATGCAGAGGTGTAAAGTCCAGGTTCAGAAAGTAAAAGTCCTCCTCAGTATTGTGTTCCAATCACCTGGATTTGCTAATTCAGACAGGAGAGAGAACTAATTAGTGAAATCAGCTGACTGAGTTCATGGGTGGAATAAACATATGGAAGGACTTCTACTCACTGGCCCCTGGATTTCCCACCTCTGCTTGTATTATTCATTATAATAGAACTGATTCTGCTGTACATCTGATTCTGCTGTGTTTCTCTTTCCTTGAGTGATTCTGCTTGTTAACAGCAGGTGCTCATCACTAATGCTCAATCATCACTTAATTAATCACTTAATTATACAATTATCATTCTGTGATCTAGAAATGTTCTATAATTCATTCAGTTTGAGTTCTGTTTCAGTCACTCAAGTTTCGGTAATATTTGAGTGCTGTTAAACTCAGTTTTATTTAGTACATATTACTGTTATGTTTAAAGTGTATCTATAGAAACTCTAATTTGCATATTGGTACATAGTGCACTGACTGAAGTAAGCCCTAATTGCATGGGATATCTGAATAAATGTTTTAAAGTTTGTTTAATGTTTGTTGTCTCCCATTTCATCCGCCCCAATGACAGTCTTCCAGCCTAAGAAATAAACTACTTGGTCCATATTCTGCTTATTTACCAGGCTACCTAGTGATGACTCAATTAAATGAGAAACATTTTCTCATTTCTCAAACTCAAGAATGAAATAACTTAAGATAGACTAAATAAATATATCAGTCTACTATTACAGGGACCACAGAATAATCAAGTTGACCATTTTGAACTTTCTATTTTGCATTGGCTCATGAAGGCCAAAAGACTTTGGCAAAGTCCCCACTGTTACAGTTTTTCTCAATTGCTAAAACACAATTTCTGAAACCTTGCTCCTTTTTCTGAAAACATTAAAGACAAAACCTCATCTTCAAGCACTATTTACAAAACCTCTGACTCCTCTTGCAAAATGAAACTTTTACCTCAAAACAGTTTTACTTGCTCTCAAATCATAAACAAAGTGGTCAAAATGATATACATTATCAAGCAGTCAGTAAACAATACACCAAAAAATAGAAACACATTGCTCAAAACATAGTTCTTGAAAGATATCTATGGACTGCTATTCTGTAGCAGACTTACCCGTGACACCTTACTGTACCATCAAAAAGTTCAGGGAGAAGAACATTTTTAATCTCAAAACAAATTTCATATTTTTCCATCATTGTCTTTTGATGAACGAAAACATGCATCATTGTAGCTCAAAATTGATCTGAAACTACTACTCTGCTTTGCTCTTTGCAATTTTTTGTGTTCCTCCTCCTCCGTGTACCCCTATTTTTACACTATTGTACCCTGCATCTCACAAACTTGTCTTTGTCTCTGTGATACGGTAATTCTTGTTTTTTTGTTGAAATGAACCTGCAACCAGTCAAAATCTATAGAGCAGTCAGTACTGTTAACAAATGGAAAGCACAATGCTCAGGCCCTTACAATGTGTTCATTGTACAGTATACAGCCTACAATGCACTGTACTACAGTATACAATACTAAAAGGGATAACAATCAAAGGAATGAACATGTGATCAGTGTGCTTCTTCTTGCCTTTGGGCATCTTCTGAAACAGGTTAAATCAGTTTTGAGAGGTTGTGTTCAATAAATGACATGCGTTCTCTATTTATATTTGATTGTTGCCTCTTGTGTTTACCAGTGTGGATGACATGTGCATTTGAGTGCAGAATGTGTTTTGAGAATGTGTTTAGCGTTTTTTGTCTTAGTGAGATCTGCAAATTGTGGTTTATCATGTGAAATGGTTTAAGGTAACTTTATTGACAGCAGACTGCACAATTAGCTAAATGAGTTCAGGCAACTGAGAACTTTGTTCAGCTAATGGGTTTTAGTGTTTTAGCAATTGAGAAAAACTGTAATACAATGAATCGTGTTGGTCAAAAACAACACGACTCATTTATTTGCGTTCGTGATTTTCATCGCTAATCCAATGAAATTACTAACATTAATCATGTAGGTCAATCACAATCCCTGTCACGAGCCTGAGGCGATGTATTCTCTATCACTCTGGGCACTGTGTCACTGTGTCACGCGGCGAGCCAATCAGGGATGAGTTCTCTATGAATATTAATGAGTCTTCCGCTACCACCCTGCAAAAAAAAAATTCGCGGGCGGGATTTGCGCTGAACGCGGAGACTTCCGCCACTTAATATGTTCGTGTGGAAACACGAAAATGTACCTATGTTCCGCACACAAAATATTGCATTCAGTCATTCGGTACGCGTGATTTTTTTTCCCAAACCACTTCAGCGGAAATCCCGCCCTGATTGCCCTACACCAATCACTGATCCCTAAACCTACCCGTCACAGATTGCCTACACCAAACACTGATCCCTAAACCTACCCGTCACTGTAACCTGAACCAATTAAATAGGCTGCAGGGCGGGATTTCCGCTGAAGTGGTTTGGGAAAAAAAATCACGCATTCGGTACACACGTGCACCGAACCGAAAGCCCTGTACCGAAACGGTTCGGTACGAATACACGTACCGTTACACCCCTAATATATATATATATATATATATATATATATATATATATATATATATATATATATATATATGTATATGTATATATATATATATATATATATATATATATAAATATAGCTGCGAGCAGCGATGAAGGGCCAAAGCCGGCGGCACCGCCACCCCGGTGCCTTTAGGGAACGGTGCCACCAGCTTGGGCCCGTAATCGCTGCTTGCAGCTATATTTTTGTTATTTTGTTTAGATATTAGTTATCTTTTAAAACAGCCAGTCGTAGCCTACCACTCGTGGAATAGGCATTTAAAAAAGAGACAGATTATGGTCTGATATGACTCAGAAATGACATCGGACAATGGCAGCGCAAGATGTTCAGAAGAACGCAAGAGCTAAACTTCTACAAGCTCAATAACATCCACATAAAAGATAAAAAAATAAGGTAAGAAAAATTGTCAGTCATAACTTTGCCCATTAATTAGATCTGCCAGGCAAGCAGTCAGGTTTTTGGGTTGTTATGTACAATTAAAAATGTTAATATTCACATTGCACAGTTGTGCGGTGGACTTTCAGCGAGTTAAAACATATATTTTTTAAAGAGCCGTTTGGGAGTCAAAAAGAGCCGGCTCTTTTCAGTGAGCTGAGTCAAACGAGCTGGCTCACGAAAAAGAGCCTGAATGCCCATCACTAATTTTCACCAGCTGCCCCCTATTGCTAATCATACACCACCACGTGGGGCTATACCTCAGTGGCAGCAACCATACAGCGGCTCTCTCTCTCACACACACCTCTCTCTCTCTCTCTCTCTCTCTCTCTCTCTCTCTCTCTCTCTCTCTCTCTCTCTCTCTCTCTCTCTCTCTCTCTCTCTCTCTCTCTCTCTCTCTCTCTCTCTCTCTCTCTCTCTCTCTCTCTCGTTTTTTATGTTGAAAGGCTACTGTTCTCTGCTTTACAAAAAATCCTTTGCACACACATTTCTGTCATTTTTTTCTATCTGAAGTTTTGCCTGCATGCAACATTGACGGTCTCTGTGTTTAGCGCGAAAGCTCACGTGATTGGTTGACGGCTCGGGATAAAATTCGTGCAGGACAGTCGTGCCCACGTGTACCAGCTGCTTTGACGCGATTATCAGTTAAACTGACTCGCAACGTGTGCAATATCTCACGAGTCACGACCTCCCGAGTGTCCGATCCTGGTCCGAACTCGCAGTCTCGCACCGTGTACGCCCGCCTTTAGGGTCAGAGCCCTTATTAAAAGGTAAGAAAATATCAATATTTACTGTATGGAGGTGAATTTGACTTCAAAGTCAGTCTAGAGGAATTGCTGAGGGATTCACTGTGCCTCACAATGAACAGTCATTAGCTAATAGCAAATGACTTGATCACAAATCAGTGCCAAAGGCTGTTTTTGTTGTATAATTTTTCTGAGGTAAACCTTTTCTAAAAACTGATTATGAACAATTCATTAATAATATATCTACATGTCGCTGGTTTACCAGTGCCAGACTGTCTTAGGAACTAACGTTAACCCATGGAACCACTGAATAAAATATTTTTAAAGATAATTGTGACTTTTTATCTTTCTATTGCGAGTTTATATCTCGCAGTTTTGACCTATTTCATAATTGTACGATTATAAAGTACAATTCTGAGTTAAAATATATAAAAAAAGACCATTGTGCGTTTATATCACGCAATTGTGAGGGGAAAAAAGTCCCAGTTAGGCCTACTTTTTATTTATTTATTTTTATTTTAACAAGCTTCAATATTAATCTGACCAACTAGCTGGTAATCATAGGTTCAAATTATACCATACTAAGTTATGACCAGTCTTAAAGGAATAGTTCACAATAAAATGAAAATAATGTTTTACTCGTCCTCAAGTTGTTCCAAACCTGTATGAAAGTCTTTCTTCTGCTGAACACAAATATGATATTTTGAAGAAGGTATATAACCAAATAGTTGATGTAACGTTACCCCATTGACTTCCATAGTATTTTACATTTTTTTCTGCTATGGAAGTCAATGGGGTCCATCAACTGTTTGGTTACGAGGTTTTACAACGAGCGACAGTCTGTCAGTCTCCATACAGCTTGTTTATTCCATGTTTAAAGTTGATTTTCAGTGTTTCGACATCAATGTGCTGATAATCCTGATGTTCTCAGGGAGCAGCCTGATGGTTCTTCAGACCCAGTGAAGCTCTATTGGAGAGCTGATAAACAAGCTATCCATCAGCTGGACAAAGATGGTGTTCCAACCAAGCGCTTCAGCTTCGGTGAGTTGAGCTTCAGTGGATCTTCCCCAGTGTCTGTGTGTGTTCTGACCCTGGTGTGTTTCAGACCGAGTGTTCAGCGCTGCAGAGACCTCAGCTCTACCAGGACATCGCCAAGCCCCTGGTCGTGTCTGCAGTCGAAGGCTATAACGGTGAGGCCGGAACATCTGTGATTCATTACACAGCCAATCAGATTGGCTGATCCCTCTGAACTTACAGTAGTTCACTTCAATTAAATTGTCCTGATAATTTATTCTCTCCCACGTCATCCAAGCTATTTCTGAGTAGAACACTCCAGGATGTTTCTCCATATAGTGTCTTCAATGGGGTCCAACGGGTCGAAGGTCCAGATGTGAGTTTCAGTGCAGCTTCAAAGTCTCGACACGATCCAGCCGAGGAATAAGAGTCTCATCTAGACACAAACACTTTTATAACCACACATGCTGGTCTTGCACTAACTGTGATGCGCCACACATTACGTCATCAGGTTGAAAGGTCAAGCGTGACGTAGGCGGAAGTACCATCCAAAATTGTCAAAGCGAACGTGCAAAGACTAAGTCAAACGCCATTTACTAAATAAATAAATAAAGGTCAGTGTTTCCCACAGAATTAGATTATATTTGCGGTGGTGTGGTGTTTGGGACCGGGGGGGGGGGGGAGATTAAGTTAAATATATCATATATTTTTAGTGACAAGTACACATTTCCATTGCCAACACTTAGGGCCCTATCTTGCACCCAGCGCAATTGACTTTGTACACCGACGCATGTATCATTCCTATTTTGCACCCGCGCAAAGCGCGCTTTTCCCCCCACAGAAGCACGTCGCTAAACTAGGGAATGAACATGCGCTCCCTGGGCGGTTCAGCGCAAAAAAGGAGGCGTGTTCCGGCGCAAACGTTCCTTCATGCTATTTTGCAGGTTTAGAAAACAATTACGCCACTAACCAGGAAAAAATAGTTTAAAGTCAGTGGTGCGTTGTGCATGTTATTCATATGCTATTTTAAGGGCGCATGCTTGGCCATAATCAATGTAGCGTGAGCACAACACGCATACACTCTATCATCTACACAGAAGCAGCAGTTTTCATTTTTGCAAATCATACATTATTACGATAGATAGATAGATAGATAGATAATTTATTATAAAAGCATACATCTAGCTTACACATTTACCCAAATTATCATACGCCTTTTTAACCGAAGTTAATTTGGGTGGGTTTCTCCATCCCCAACATCCCTGACGAGAGTGTTGCTCTCCTTGGCTGTGAACCGCTCCTGGCGCGCTCCTGGCAAATCCGCCGCTATAATAGCAATTCGCCATGGAACAAGCGCGCCTGCTCTTAAAGGGAATGTGAGATGACGCTCTGATTGGTTTATTTCACGTTACGCCCAAACCACACCTATGAGTAATGAAGTGACTTCAGACCAACACATTTTAGATTTGCGCCTGGCGCAAGAGTCATTTATCCCGCCGGGAAAATAGCAACAGCGCCAAGACCCGCCCACAAAGTTACTTGAGCTTTGCGCTTTGACACTTGCGTTTCAGATCGTTAAAATAGGGCCCGATATGTGACAATAGCCCTGTTCGTGTCAGATACCTTAAAGGGATAGTTCATCCAAAAATGGAAACTCTATCATCGTTTACTCAGCCTCAAGTTATTCCAAACCTGTTGGAGTTTCTTTGTTCTGCTGAACACAAAGGAAGATATTTGGAAACAGATCTCGGTCCCCATTGACTTCCATAGTAGGAAAAAATATATACTATGGTAGTCAATGGGGACCGAGATCTGTTTGATTCTGTCATTCTTCCAAATATCTTCCTTTGTGTTCAGCAGAACAAAAAACTCATACAGGTTCGGAACAGCGGCGGTTTCTTCATTAGGGCGATCGGGCGACGCACCACCAAAGTGTGAAAGGGACTTTTTCAATCACTATCTCATTCAACCACAGAGTTACGCTAGCAGTCATTCACTGTTGTTCTGCCTCTGGATATAGTTCAATCAGTGCCAAGTCACGTTCTGTGGAGTACCGCCTCTTTTTGGGCGATTTCACTACGGCTGAGAATCGCCCAGAGTCTTCCCATAGACTTACATTCAAAGATTTTTCGAACTGCAGGCACTGCAATGCATTCTCTATGGGTTCCGGGAGGGCTCGCACTAACGTGCTTACGTCATCATACGTAACCTTAACTTGTGCAGCGATTGGTGGAAACAAATGTACCTCTAATAGTATTTAGCCATAAGCTGAAGTGACATCCAATAATTTCCTCAGTGAATAACTTGCATTTCACGGACATATTCTCCATCTGTAAATGTAAGAAAGTCCAGTTTGCTGTCATGAGTGAACGAGCTTTCTGCAAGCTAAACTTCCGTGAACGAGCGCCGCCGCGTGCATGCGTGCCGAACAGACGGAGCGCAATAGAATAGGAGCGAAATTATTCTGACTAAAATATACATTAGCACTAAATTATAAATGTATTTAGCTAAAACATTTGTTGTTGAATATTTGTTGTTGTTGGTGAACATAAATGTGATTAGAGAATTTCAAACCTACATGTGTATTTTTATGATATTAGCTTTGTTTTTTGTTCAGTAAATTTAACTACTTCAAAGCATTATTTTGTTTTTAGATTGTAATGTTGCAATGTTAGAATGTAATGTGATTTGACCCTTTTTTGGATAGACTGCAGATAGACAGCATGGTTACATTATGTTTGTTTTTATAAACTTCAATATGAACATTGTTTGTAGAACAATATTGATCAGGATATTTCTTTTTATTTATTTATTTATTTTTTTTTTAATTCAAATAGAAAAATAATAAAATACTCAGATTATACCATACATCGCCATTTAGCCCAAAAATTCAGATTTATTTGGCAATTGGCTATTTCCCAACCCTACCGGCTGAAGTTTTAGCTCAACTTTAGGCTAATGATAGCTACATTATTATCACTGTTAAATTATTTAACAATAAGCCTTCATTCAGTCCTGGATTAATAATTCAGTTTGTTGCGCCCCCACAAATTTTTTTAGCACCAGCCGCCACTGGTTTGGAACAACTTGAGGGTGAGTAAGTGATGACAGAATTTTCATTTTTGGGAGAACTATCCCTTTAAAGACATTGCTATTGCTACATTGCTATGCCATTGCTACACTTTCTATGCTATGACTGCTCCACAGAACCTGGACCTGGAGACACACACACAGACACACGGACGGAGATTGAGGTGGACAAAAACCAACACACACCAACCTGAACCTGGAGATAATATAATATCTAGTCTGGTGGCTGTGATATAAACCTACCAACGTCCGTTGCAATGATTTTTGGAATGACTGATCGCGAGAGGAAAAAAATGACGTTTTAGTCGCATGACATCGGTTAATGGAAACGCAGTCATTTTTATCGATAACACAAGTTTTGCGCAAATCTGTAATGGACGTTAAGCGCTTAACATAGATTAACTTCTCAGAGTTATGTTGAGCAACAGTGTTCATTAAGGCGGGCATACACTGTGAGATTTTCGTCCGATTTCGAGCCGAATTCTGACTCGTGCGACTCTTTTTCGGGTCGGGCCGATTTTCAGCTCTGTCGAGCGTCGTTTGTCGTGCAGTGTACCAGGGAAAACGAGAGGCGATTAACCCGATCTCTTCCCCATCTCCTCTCACAGGTGTCCTCCGTCACTCAAACGACTGAAGCCGAGCGCGAGTCGCTGTGTCAGCTTCTGCAGGAGAAAGACCAGCTCCAGAGAGATCAGCAGGACCGGATCAACAAGTTGACCAAGCTGCTAGTTACTGCCTCAAACGTCGCCCCGATCCCGAAGGTGACCCATTTCACCAGTCGTATCGAGCGTTGGGTATCGTTTGAATTAACAATTCCTGTTTCGATTCTGTCTTATCGATTTCGACTCCAATAAGGCAAAAAAACAAACTTGGATATCATTCACATTAAGTCTTATTGCAAAACAATTAATTGTAGCTTAATATAATGAACAAAAATCAACAGGCTGAAGAACACTTACACCAGGAACGTTTGCATGGTTTAAAAATACCATAGAAAAACAATATAGCCAACACTGCACTTTTTAAATAAAATATACATAAAAAATAGTTGCAAATGTTATTCAGTCTAAAACCAGTGATTTTTCTGTCTTCTGTTGTTTGATTAGTGTTATAGAGACGGCAGCAGGAATATTAGGCTTCTGTCACTTTAAGAGTTGGTCTATATAGTTACTCACGCCTGCACTGAAATCAGCGATTCGTCTCATGCTTGAATAGTTTAAAAGGACTTTGGATGTGTGCGCGGCGCAGAAAACAGCGAGTCGCCCCGTGTAAAAAGTCATATTGAAATGCTCACAAAGGAATCGATAAGAGGAATCTAAGTTTTATAACAAGTATCCGATTCCTGACCTCAAGTATTTTTTAAATTCCCAGCCCTAATCGTAACTGCTCCGTGTTGGTGAAGGCCGTGGATCTGATTGTTGCATTTGATCGCACAGGTTCCCAAGCGGAGAGGGACGTGGGGTGGGAATCTGCTGGGGGAAGATCACGGCTCCACTGACATGAGCTTCGCTGAGCCGTATGTCAAGAAGAGAAGAGCCGACTGCTCTCTGCCTGAAGAGGATGAGGTACAAGTCTCAACACTTGAGAAAGTCACTTGCATTTGAAGGTTATTCTGCAGTCGCTGTGAAGCACGTAAATGTCATGTTCAGAATGAAGGCTTGGCCGAAAAACCTTAATATGGTCAGTGCCACCCCAGGGACTGAAGACTTATTTATTACTTAATTATTTAAAAGAATCTTCTTAAAAATCATCATAAATATTTTGATTCTTTTAGTCTTGTAGGATTGAGTGCGAAACAAACACAAATGAATCTTCCAGGTGAATTGTTCAAACATAATTTCTCACAGAACTGAACATTCCAGACACCAAATCACCAACCCCAGAGCCATAAAAGAAGGCTCCAGCCAGCCAGTCTCCGTTGACCAACGAAAACCCCCAGCTAAGAACTTTATGGCCATGCAAGCTTCAAAGAAGATGAGCCTAACTAAAGAAAGAACTGGTCAATGTAAGATAGCTTGGAAAAGAATGATTGGCTCAGAGATAGCACAATTCAGCCCGATCAAGATAACAGCAGAAGCTGCTCGAGCCCACAACATTCCAGACTACCCCCTCCGTAAGGACCTCTGATAGACCTCAGGGTGTAAAATCGTTTCAAACCACAGAGCTGAGATTTTACCTATAACATAAATAAAATCATTCAAGAACAATTTTCAATGGACTTATAGATCAAGCATCATGCAACGACATGATTCTATATTGTTCCTACAATAGATGGGTGTATCTGATATGCTTAGATGCCATACAATTCATGTAATTGTTATAATTGTTAGATTTTTGAATGAAAATGTGTTGTGTTTCATATCGATATTATCATATGTTCTTAATTCAAAGGATGGCTTGATTGAAATCTGTGGAAAATGTTTCGGATTCTTATAATAGTAATAATGTCTTAGCTGTGGCCTCTGTACTCTTTGCTAGAGCTTAGAGAGTAAGGAGAGCACAGATAAGCTTGATTTATGATAAGAAGTGAAGAGAACGCCACCTCCTAAACAAAGACAGTGTCTAATTGGTTAGAACTGATCCAGGAGGCTGGGCGGACATTTGAGTTTAAAATCTTAACACCAGAACAAAGTTTAGAGTTTCAGTGCAGAACCAAAAATGCAGCGGGAGATGAAGATCTAAGACAGACAAGTAACCATGTAAACCGCGCAGACGAAATAACCCAAATCAAGATCTGAAGAACATGGGTTAAACAGCTTCATTCAAGCCATCATCTACTCTTCTCAATTTCCTTTATTTTCTTAGTTTCCTTTCTTTTCCGTTGTGAGTCTCGGTTCTAAGTTAAGTTTTGCGACAAGATTTCGAGCCACGTTTCTTCTGCAAAGCCAACTTCAAACAAAGACTTTCATTCCGCCAGCACGCCACGTCACTGACCACGTGACCCAGACATCAGGCACGCGGAGACCAGCCAACGAACGGACCGGGAAAACCCTTTACACTCAACAAAAGGGAATCCCCAAAAGCAAAAACAAGCAAGTACTGCCTCCAGACTCTTAAACTGAACTGTTGTATTTGATACTGATTTAATAACCTAGGAAACGATAAAAGGGTTAAACTAATGATTGATGGTTCATTCAGGGTGTGTTTTATAAGTGCATAGAAACTTGGGATTACATCATCTCACTCTTAAACTCACTCTTAAAACTTAATCTTTCCTTACTCTCTTTCTTTCTGCAACGCGTATGAATGTGTGTGTCTGTGTTAGATATTAGTTGTATGTGTTAGAATAATCAATAAAGTCTTGTTTGTATTTTAAAGAGAAATATTACTTGTGTTATTGAGCTTACAAATTTAATGTCTTAAACTTCCGATCTAAGTTACCTTGCTAACTATATAGTGTTTCACTATAGTTCGGATATTTATATCCGTTGCAGAGTTGATAATTGCAGCCAGTTCAAATGAACCGCGAACGAGTCATTTGCTCGGTTGTAATAAGTGACTCTTTTGAATTCCCTATAAATTAATTAATAATTCCTTTGAGCTAAATTGTAATCACTACAAATTACAAATATCTTACAGTCTGTTTCTTGTTTTTGACAGTTTGCCTCAGTCTGAGTAATTCAAAACTTGTGTCTTTAAATATACAAGTTGAACAATAAATCACAAACTGTAACTACCACAATGTTAACAGAGTAAATAAGTTAATAAAAGGCTGATTTGATGTTTACCTGACTGACAGGACAGCTGTTTCAGTGGTTGCCTAGCAACTTAACAAACGCAGCGCACTGCTCATTCTGTGTGCCTTGTGTTTTCGAACCTGAAAAACGCGTTAGGTGTTATCGGGGCCTAATATAGCAAAGCACCTGAAAGACCGACACCCGGATCTATACAAATTTCGAGAGGTTGGTAACTTCTCATTTTAACATTTCTGACACATTAACCAAGATGGCCTAGTATTGCTGTTGATATGAGTGTGTTGTCTCATTTTTTTCACCGTAATTCTTAACCCCCTGGGGTCGGCGCGATAGGCTCGTTTTTTTCCTTATTGCAAAAAAAAAAAAAATAATTACCCTGACTGCTCATTCAGACTATATATTGATTTAAAATCTGTAAGACGTGTTTTGTGTGATAAAGCTTTATGCGGGAGGTGTGATCACATCATTAATATGTATAGCTTTTCACACCTGAGAAAGACAAAGACCCTCTCCTAATGGCCCTATTAGGAGCTATCAGGCCCTGTCATTCTGAGCAACCTTGCACAAAGAATGAGGAGATTTAAAAAAGAATGGCTTTTAGATTGTTTGGATTTATTTACAACACAACATAATCCAAAGATAGACAACAAATGACAAAAAAGCACACTATTTTTGTGCCATTCCTAAAAACATTGTACATACCTTTCATTTCCAAGGTGTTTGATTTTCACTTCATTTCCAAGGTGTTTGATTTTCACTTTACCATGTTCATATACAGAGACTCATGTGAATGTTGAAGTCAGCAGGACTGGTGGGGTGGGGCCTCAGGTCCTTGCGTAGCTGTCAGTGGAGGGACCGAAATTGCTCAGATTTCATCAAAATATCTTCATTTGTGTTTTAAAGATGGAGAAAAGTCTTACGGGTTTGGAACCACAAGACTTCAGTGCAGGGAAGTGTTCAATGGTTAGTGAGCGTATGTTTGTGTTAACCCTATTTTTCTCCACCACAGCTCACACACATCGAGTCTAAAGCAGAGCAACTGGAGAAGTCCATTCGCTCAGTCTGGTGAGAGTCTGAGTCGTGTTTCCAACCCAGAATAACCAGATCTCAGCTGAAATGAGACGCATTCTGTCATTTACTCTCCCTCATTGTTCCAAACCCATAAGCCTTTGGTTAATATGAAAAACCCAAACCTGAGATGTTTTTGTCCCTCTAACCAGAGTTTGGTTTTAGCCTAGTTTGGAACAACATGGGAGTAAATGATGAGTTTTCATTTTTGGCTGAGCTATCCCTTTTAAAGTGTTAGTTCACCCAAAAATGAAAATTCTGTCAGTAATTACTCACCCTCGTGTTCCAACCGCGTAAGACCTTCGTTCATCTTCGGAACACAAATTAAGATATTTTTGATGAAATCTGAGCCATGTCTCACTTCTCCATAGGCTGCTATGTGACCGAAACTTGCTGGCCCAGAAAAGTTATTAAAGAGATCGTTAATATAGTCCAAGTGACTCCAGTGGCTCAATCTTAAGTACATCAAGCGACGAGAATACTTTTTGTGCGCAAAAACAAACAAAAATAACGACTTTATTCCACTATTCATTTCCTTCTCTCTGGGCCTCTAGTTGGTTCGCGTAGTGTTTTTGCGCAGCGCGTCTGTGTTACACGTCACCACGTAGGCTCACTATTGGCCGACGCCGGTCATGTGTGTGATGCGTGATGACGTATAACACAGACACGCTACGCAAAAACACTACGAGGTCCAGAGAGAAGGAAATGAAATATTTTTGTTTTGTTTTTGTTTTGTTTGTTTGTTGTATTATGACTCCTGTATCTTTGACATAAATTTCATTAAATAAAATAAAATTGAATGGTACAGGGTATTGGATATGGCATTTTCAAACCTGAAAAAGAAAGCATAAATCACTGCTTTCAGTGCTTTGAATGAGAAATGTTTCTCTTCTCTCTGCTTGAGAACCATTTGAAATTAAATTTCAACTTTATTGTCCAACTCAAGGCCAGAAAATAAACAGTGTAGGGTGTAACGGTTCACAAAATTCATGGTTCGGTTCAATACAATACACTTTCGATACGTTTCCGATACAGCAAAAAGAAAGAAATGCCAGAGAAATTTCCTTGATTTGTTTTTTGATTCTTTTTTTATTAGAACTAACATCATAAAGTATGACTTTTTTTTTCTTTGAGCAATGATGGAACTATAATTGACTCTTCTTAGGAGCATATAAAACAAAACAGCTCCTTGGAAAAAATTTAATGTAATATTTTGTGCTTAAAAACAAATGTTTATTTTAGTTCAGATTAACATTTGAGGGCAGCAATGTTATTTCTTAATGTCGAAATAAATCCGACATAACGTTACTTGAAAGCATTATAGCCTACTATTCCTGCCAAACTTCCAAAGTTGCAGTTAGTGTTACTACAGTAAATCCATGGTGAATATTGCAGATCTGTGGACACTGCTGGATAGGTCATTCATGTCACAAAGTTTCTTCCTGGTTTCCACGTCAGCGCTGTTTGATCCGTTAATAACGGAGAAATGTGAATGTTTCTCACTAGATCTCGCAGCGATGTTATTACTTTAGTGGCGAGTTCAAATGCTTTCTTTACTGGATCTCTTAGCGCTGTGTAGTATAAGATCGGCTTGCGCTGCGTTGGTCCAAACTAATAAAACAGTCCGTCACGAGTAGCTCAGTTTTGTTCCGCTTACATTGCGTTTTCCATTTGATGTTGTGGTCGCGCCAGCGTCTATATTATGAGCGCGCTCGCGACGCGCTTACATTTGAAATAACCGTTCGGTTTGAAAATGCGTGCCTTGTACCGAACGGTTTAGTACGAATACGCGTACCGTTACACCCCTAAAACAGTGACATAATCGATTATGGCACTTTGCCTTATCGATGCTGAATCGTGCATGCCCCGCATTGCGATGCTTCGCCGAATCGATTATTGTTGACACCACTATAGTTTACAGAGTTTTAGTGTCAATACTACATTAAACTACTATATATAATGTATAATAATGCAATGGGGGAATATCTGTGGTCCTGAATGCCAAATGTCTGATGTTACTAGTAAAAAGTGGCCTATGTTATTTTAAATATCTAGATTAGTCTAGAATAATTCTGTATTTTCATATTTCTTTTTTATTACAATTTCTGTAGACAAATAAAGGGTGTTTCAACAGATGTAAAATGAAACAAGGTGTCTGAAAGAAAAAGAAAATCAACAGAACAGTTCCACACAGCAATATAGACCCCCACCCATTAACCCCCCCATCCCACCCCTAAGGCCACCCGTAGCACTCACAAGTAGATAAAAAAAAACACAATAATAATAATAAACTAGTAAATACATAGACGAGAAAGTATGTAAACGGAAAAATCTAATAAAAATAAATCAATAATAATAAGACAGTAAACAAAAGAAGAAAAGTCTCCCTCTTCCCCCCAGAAGTCTTATCAGGCGGTCTTGACATCTCGGTAAGACGTTCAATAGTAGTCAGTACAGGGCTCCAAGTTTTATGAAATGATCTCAGCGAACCTTTTAAGAGAATGTCAAATTTTTTCAAGGTGGATGCATTGCAATACTTCTCTTATCCAATCGTCATGTGATGGAGGAGAAGTATGCTTCCATTTAAGGAGGATGGCACGCCAGGCCAGCAAAGTAGTAAAGGCAATGACGCAGTGCGCAGTAGCTGGTATACATGTGATTGGGGAAAGGCCGAACAGGACAGTCAAGGAATTGGGGACAATAGTGTAAATGAGGGCCTGTGAGAGGGTTCTGAACATGTCGGACCAATAATCTGATAGCGCCGGGCATGACCAGAACATGTGAAGATGATATAATTGTGTTTTCAGCTTCAGAATCATGAATTATTGTATTCATATGTCTTGGGAGTATGGCAATAATACCGAATCGTGACGTGAGGGTATCGTTACACCCCTACTGAAGTGTTAACGTAAGCGAAACACGATGTTGCAGGAGGCGTACAGGAGACTAGCGCAGCGCTGCAAGACTCACTTTGAGACGGAGGTCCAGCGTGACGTGACCTTGTTCGAGGAGTCTCGACTGCAGGACCTGCTCGTCCTCATGGCTCGGGCTCCGGCTCCGGCTTCACTGTCACTTTAACTGAAAATTTAATGTTTAATCTTAAGTCAAGTCAAGTCAACTTTATTTATATAGCGCTTTTCACAATACAGATTGTATCAAAGCAGCTTCACAGTATTAAATAAAATAGTACATCAGTGTTTGTTTCTAGTGTAAAACATCCATGTTTGATAATGCTGATCAATAGTATTGTTGATTGATTAATTAACTTAAGTATCCCCAACTGAGCAAGCCAAAGGCAACAGTGGCAAGGAACCGAAAAACTCCATCAGGTGACCTAATGGAGAAAAAAAAACCTTGGGAGAACCCTGGCTCAGTCGGGGGCCAGTTCTCCTCTGGCGTTTATGAAGTAAAGACCAGATTTTACTGTAAGATTAAAAATATTATATAAATGCCTGGCTGAAGAGATGCGTCTTTAACCTAGTTTTAAACTGGGAGAGCGAGTCTGAGCAGCGAACAGTATCCGGAAGACTATTCCAGAGTTTTGGTGCTAAATGAGAAAATGCTCTCCCTCCTTTAGTTGATCTGGATATCCTAGGTATGACCAAAAGCCTCGAATTTAGTGATCTTAAAGAGCGTGATGGATTATAGGGCGATAGAAGATCCGTTAAATAGACTGGAGCTAAGCTGTTTAGGGCTTTATAAGTCAGTAGCAATACCTTGTAATTAATACGGAACTTTATAGGTAACCAATGCAGTGATGATAAAATTGGTGTTATATGGTCAAATTTTCTTGATCTAGTAAGAACTCTAGCGGCGGCATTTTGGACTAACTGTAGCTTGTTTATTGAGGATGCAGGACAACCAGTTAATAAAGCATTACAGTAATCTAATCTCGAGGTCATGAACGCATGAACTAACTTTTCTGCATCAGAAACAGAGAGCATATTACGTAGCTTAGCAATGTTTCTGAGGTGGAAAAAGGCTGTTTTTGTAACATGAAATATGATTTTCAAAAGACAGGTTACAATCTAATATAACACCCAGGTCTTTTACAGTAGAGGATAAAGTAACGGGACATCCTACTATGTTAAAGTTGTATTGTAAGAGGTTTTGTGGGTGGTTTTTTGAACCGATAAGTAGTACCTCTGTCTTGTCTGGATTTAATAAAAGAAAATTGTGCGTCATCCAATCTTTTATATCTTTAACACACTCTGTCAATTTGGATAATTTAGCGTTTTCATCCGGCCGTGATGAAATATATATTTGAGTGTCATCAGCATAACAATGGAAACTAATTCCATGTTTCCTTATAATATTTCCGAGTGGCAGCATATATATTGAGAATAATAGAGGGCCTAACACAGATCCTTGCGGCACTCCATAGTTTACTGGAGTTATGATCGATTTTTCTCCATTTAATTAGACAAAATGGTATCGGTCAGATAGGTATGATCTGAACCAGCTTAGTGCTTGTCCTTGAACACCAGCATAATTTTGTAGTCGATCTAAGAGTATTGTATGATCTATAGTATCGAACGCAGCACTAAGATCAAGTAAAACTAATATTGAGATACAGCCCTGGTCAGAAGCCAAGAGTAAATCATTTGTGATTTTAACGAGCGCAGTTTCAGTGCTATGATGCGGCCTGAACCCAGACTGAAACTTTTCATAGACGTCATTTTCTTGTAAGAAAGAGCCTAGTTGGGCGGACACAACTTTTTCTAGTATTTTGGACATAAAAGGAAGATTTGAAATGGGTCTATAATTTGCTAGATTATTTGGGTCTAATTGTGGTTTCTTAATGAGAGGTTTTATAACTGCCAGTTTAAATGTTCTTGGAACATGACCTAAAGTTAAAGATGAGTTAATAATATTGAGGAGAGGCTCTTCCACTACAGGTAACACTTCTTTCAGTAGTTTAGTTGGTATGGGATCTAATAAACATGTTGTTGTTTTAGAGGAAGTGATAAGTTTATTTAACTCTTTTTGTTCTATAGTTGTAAAGTACTGTAATTGTTCTTGTGGGGTAATCGAGGCTGAATTATAAGGCGCGATTGAGGATTGAACGTTTACAATTGTGGTTCTGATGTTTTCTATTTTCTCAGTGAAAAATTTCATGAAATCATTACTACTAAACTGTAACGGAATATTTTGTTCAGGTGACGCTTGTTTATTTGTTAGTCTAGCCACGGTGTTAAATAAAAACCCAGGATTGTTATGGTTGTTTTCTATTAGTTTGCGGAGATGCTCAGCCCTGGCCGCTTTTAGGGCCTTTTTATAACGTGACGTACTGTCTTTCCATGCGATTCTAAAAACCTCTAAGTTAGTTTGTTTCCATTTACGCTCTAAATTACGAGTTTCTCTCTTTAGAACACGCGTAGTATTGTTGTACCATGGTACTTTAATTTTCTCTCTGACCTTTTTTAGTCTAATAGGTGCAACAATATTCAATTTTCCAGAGAGAATGGTGCTCATAGTGCTGGTTAGTTCCTCTAGTTCATCTGTTTGTTTAGGTTCAGACAGCAGCTGAGACAGATCCGATAAGCAATTAAAAAAAATTATCTATGGTGGATGGAAGGATTGTTCTGCCTAATCGATAACGCGGCGCAGCATGATATATTACAGGGGTACGTAATATGCAAGTTACCATGTAATGGTCAGTGACATCATCACTTTGTGGAATGATATCTATATCGGTTGGATCGGTTCCATGTGATATAATTAAATCGAGTGTATGATTAAAACGATGAGTTGGTCCGGTAACGTTTTGCTTAGCCCCAAAGGAATTTAATAAATCTGTAAACGCAGCCCCTAACGCATCATTTTGATTATCTACGTGTATGTTAAAATCTCCAACAATTAATGCATTATCGACATTGACCAATAGGTCTGAGAGAAAATCTGCTAACTCTTTTAGGAAATTAGCGTAAGGCCCTGGCGGTCTATATACGGTAGCCAAGGCTAAAGATAATAGGGATGTTTTTCTAGCGTCTAAGAGCGTAACATTTAGTACAAGTACTTCAAATGAAATAAACTTATAACCCGTTTTCTGAGTAACACTAAGAAAATCTCTATAGATTTTTGCAATACCGCCGCCACGACCAATCAGACGGGGCTCATGTTTGTAGGAGTATCCTGATGGAGTAGACTCATTTAGACCGAAATAATCATTTGGTTTAAGCCAGGTTTCAGTAAGGCAAAGTACATCGATGCTATTATCTGTGACTATTTCATTTACAATAACTGCCTTAGGTGTGAGTGATCTAATGTTTAGAAGACCTAGCTTTAGAAATTGTTTTTGATTACTAATAGCAACATTTTCTGTTTTAATAACAATTAGATTTTTCCTAGATCCTGCAGTTGATTTATTGTTTGATCTCACTAAACGAGGAATAGACACAATTTCTATGCAATGTTCTACACTAGTATTTATATCAGTTAAATTGGTGCAGCAGAGACTATGATTTGGACTTTTGGTTACTAGTCAAAAGGTATTTAACATTTTGGAGATGTTATCTGACAGAAGATCCGATCTGAATCTGCTTGGGTGTAAGCCATCAGCACGGTAAAGCCTAGGACGCTCCCAAAACAGATTCCAATTATTTACAAAGAGCAGTTTCTGCTCATTGCACCATGATATTAACCATTCATTTAGCGCGAATAATCTACTAAACTTTTCATTGCCTAGTCGGTACGTGGGAAGCGGTCCTGACACAATAATCGTTATATCAGGCGATGTGCTGCGTACCGTATCGATCAGATTCCTGAAGTCTTTCTTCAGAACCTCCGTCTTGCGCAGCCTGATGTCTGCCCCTCCCCCGTGCAGGACCACGGTTCCGACGCGCTCGTTCAGAATCACCGATGATCACAGCATCGCGTTCTGTTTCGCGAAGAGGGGAGAAGCGGTTTTGTGTAGATAACTCGAAAACCGGGAGGGTCGGAGAGGGTCTTGGTCTAGACCTGACTCGTGTCTTCCGCTGCGGAAATATCCAGGCTTCGTGATGGCGTGTTGGAGCCGGAGTAAACGAGACCATGGCTGATCGCGACCTCGACGCTCGGGACTGATGCTGAGTAACGCACGGAGTAGATGAGGTCAGCGGGTTAGTAACATTAATCTCTGATTTGTTTGCATCGGCGCGAGATGTTTCAAGAGCTAACCGCCGGTCTATTAGCTCGGCTTGTCTTGCTAAAAGGTCGTGGATCTGTTTCTCAACAGCTTCCAGCTCAGACTGTACCGCGTGCAGCTCAAATGTGTCCTCACCTGCACCAAAAGGTAGACTACTTACATCTGATATATTCGCCATTTTAACAGGTGGACAGTAAGTTAGCAACGACGCTACCAGTGATGCTATCAATATTAATACTAATTTCTGACTAACGTCTTAGATATAATCCGTCTTTTAGCGGTACGGGTGTAGAGTAGACGCACGATAGGCGAATAAATAAATAAATAAATGTTTGTAAATGTGTGTTGAGAAGACGCGTTCAGCCGTGATCCCCGGGAGTAATCTATAAGATTATCCAGCGTTGGATCACTAACAGGCTTGAGACGCGTCTGCTCAACAGTCCGCGTTGTAACTATGAGGTTTGAGCAGTAGTGCTTCTCGGTGAGGAAAAGTAGAAGATGTTTGTTGTAAGTAAGTTTAAAGAGTAAAATCAAGAATTATAAATCAAATCGATGGAGCTCCAAAGACAACAACGCGTTCAGACGCGACGCCTGTATTATAATAATAATAATAAAGTATATTATTATACATTATTATTATTATTATTATAATACATCCTCCAATTTGATACTGTTAAGTGCTTTGACACAATCTGTATTGTTAAAGGCACTATATAACTAATGGTGACTTGACTTGATGTTGATCCAGTGAGCATTGTTTTTGCGTGTGATGCACGTTTGCGTTTAAATCTGTTCATCAAATAACGTTAATCTATTACCCAGCATTTATGCTTTTGAACCAGTGCACTACCTCAGGACATTTTTGTTCATGTAAAATATGCCTCATAGTCATGTTCTAGACATGTTATATTTAGCTTTAAATAAAATAAAAAAATACCCCCTTAACCCTCTTGGGTCTAAGGGGTTTTTGGGGCCCTTGAGATGTTCTGACATGCCCTGACATTTGTGCTTTTTTCAGTTGCTTATAAACATATTAATGGCAAAGGTGTAATTAAACTCTATTCAGCACAGGGCTACCATAATATGTGAACAACTTGCATGTACATGTTTTCATTTTTGAGAGAATGTTTATGCATGGTTATTGAAAAAACTAAAAACTAAAGTTTCTGAAATAAGGCCACAAAACACATACTAAATATGTATCAATAAGACTTTTGACTGATGAATGTCGTTGCCTAGAGTTTTTTTTTTTTTTCAAAATTATGTGAAAATCGTCATGCCTAATCATTCACATAACACAATACATTGATTTAAATCTTGTAAAACACTTTTTGTTTGGAAAGGCAATATGCGCAAAGGGCAACAACGATCCAACACCATCAGGCATATTTAGTAGTTCACACCTGAGGAGACAATGGGGCCCACATACTTAATGAGCCATTTATTCAGGTGTGTCACCTATAGCCACAAGAAAGAATGCAAGATCATTGGTTCACAGTTAGAAGCATCACTATTTTATTTTTTCACAAATTGTGCTTAAATTGTATAATATCCAAGGAAAACATGTCAAGATCATGTCATATAGACCTCTTTTGCGCGGACGTCACAGTTACGTCCCAGCGCTAGCTGGAGGCAAAACAAACGGAAAACTGGCGGTGGCCAATACAAACCAGCACAGGTTCGGCTACATAATAGGGAGCTTAAATTATTATTTTTATTATTAAATGTCATCTTGTTGTGTTGTTGGGTGCAAGAATCGATGAAAAATGAGTATGCTGTATCTGGAATTTTTATTTCTTTATTTTTATTTTATTTCACTCTTTACATTGCCGTCTTCTTGGCGCTGGCTAGGCAGAACTGCGGATCGTACCACACAAGTCTTTACATGACCATTCAGCACATAGTTAAATATATATATATATATATATATATTTCTCTTTACCCTCGGTTTCTCTATCGGGTAGGTGTAGAAGTCAGGCCACTCAAGTGGAGGCAGCCTAACGTTAGCGTTAATCCTGTCAGATCGTCCATTGACTGAGCGCGTGTACGGTCATCTGGTTCCGTCCGTTAAAATTATCTTTTGCAAATAACAATCGCGGTCCTGGACAGTGAGTGACCTTGCATATTAAGACAAAATCGGATTTTCTCCAGTCATTGTTAAAAAACAAGCTAACAAAACTTGCAAACTAGCGTTAGTGAAGCGGCCAGAGGGATCTTTCTGCCTCCAGCTAAGCCCCGCCCACACAAATACGTCACCATGTTTACCAACTGTAAAAGGGTCTATATGACCTTATTTTGATTACTCTAAAATGCTACTGATGTTTAGCCATCATCTAAGCATCTATTCAGTCTTTTGTCTCTTGTCTCTATTGTTTTGTGGTGCAAACAAGCCCCATTCAGTCTCAGTCTCCCCCTGCACACATTCACACCTCTCCAGACTGGTTATGGCTCTAAATATGCATTTCTTTTGTCTGCATTATAGTTACTAACGACTGGCTATTCACAGGCTATTCATAGGGTTTCAAACCCTAATTTCTTTTATCAGAGTTCCCACTTTCATTTGAAACTGTATCAAATGCCCTTCTGGAATAAAGAATAATTTCAGTAAGCATTCCTATTTCGAAAAAATCATAAAATAATAACTGCTGGTGGCAGGTGCACCTGGGGCGAGCTAGCATGTTAGCTTAGTCAAGCCAAGTCATCTTCATTTATATAGCGCTTTTAACAATGTAGATTGTTTCAAAGCAGCTTTACAGAGATAAGCATATAATTTAAGGTAACAGAGATTGTTTTGGCTTTATAGCGGTTCTTTAAGTTATTTTTAGGGCTGGGTATTGTTAGGAATTTCACAATTCGATTCGATTTCGATTCTTGAGGCTTCGATTCGATTTCGATTCGATATTGATTTATTAGCTTCGATATCGATTCAATAAGTAAATACACAAGTAATTAAGTACCTGAGTATATTTTTAAATAATGTGTGCAGTATTAACAATGTTTAAGAACAAATTGACCCCAGTATGTTTCCTGTCATGGTTTATTTAGCAGAACAAACTGTACAATATTGTACATGTGTTGAATACAAAACACAACTGTAACAAACAGGTGCTTTATTAACACCACTGAAGTGCATGTAACTGTAAGTAGTAGAAAGTATATTTCTTTCTTCCTATACATTCAAGTTAAAAAATAAATGTAAACATAAGCACAATGTGCATACTCATAAAAAAAGTGCAACCATAGATATAACATTACAAAGTGCTATTTTGTCAACACAATAAATAACACTGCCAATTAAAAGTTCCTATTTTTGCCCTTCGAAATATTATAAAGACATGGCTACACGTGAGACTGTGTATCGTGATTCTGTACTATTCTGCTAGTTGAAAATGTATTATGCAGTAACATAATATTACTCTGAGAGAGTGTGTGTGGTGATTTGTGCATAAGTTACATGTCAGCGCGGCCATCACTCGTCAAGTTCGCAGAGAGCTTATTCAGTCCATTTTAAATTCTGATTTTGGCCACCTCTCAAATGGGTTAAACCATAGATATATTGCTTATGAAGTTCAAGTAAATGCGCTAGAAAAACCGCGCTCATTCGTGGATGTGCATTTATAGCACGGACGGAGAAAGCGCCGACGCCTGCATGATTTCATCTGACGATAGCATATTATAATCCATCTGTTTCGTGAGAGCAGAACGAACGAGCCTTTATTGACGTTTTTAAATCTGAAAACTCCAAAAAGCAACGAAATGGTCAGGCATCCATTAGTGCATGTTAACAGAGGAAAACAACTGAAATACAGCGCTGGTTGTTCTCTCGAACGATACAGATACAGATTTGACTCACTTCTGCAGCCGCGCTTGTACAACACTGAACGCTCTCACTAGTGTGTTGCCCACAGCGCCGCCCATGGCCGGCGGGCTGAATCGATTCATAGGATTTGATGAATCGATATTGAATTGAGAAACAAATAATTGCAATGCATTGATGAATCGATATTTTTACCCAGCCCTAGTTATTTTACATCTAAAGTTATGATTGATTTGCTTCCGTCGCAACGATCATTTGTTATTAAATTAGGGGCCGCCAAGACGACACCATTCCCTCTACACAGACTTTAAACGTGAACCTGTGAGAAACGCTGATGGCGTTCACATGCGCATTTAGAATGGGTTCTATAGTTATGTGCGTTTGAATATATGTGCGCAGGTTTGGAATTCCCTACAAACCAAGCCTAAACAAAGTACTTGTCTTTCCTTATAAATTTTGATAAAGAGTTTATTTTATTTTATTTTGTTGCTTTGGGGTAGGAACGCGAAAAATTTTCCAGACAACGCTTTATCTGTAGAGTAGTAAAGGGATCCTCCATAGGGAATGCATCTACCAAAGACTTTGATATTAAGACGAAATCTACCTTGAATTCCCTATAAATTAATTAATAATTCCTTTGAGCTAAATTGTAATCACTACAAATTACAAATATCTTACACCAGAGAGTTTGAAGAAGTTTAAAGAAGTTAGAAGTTTAAAGTAGTTTGAAGTTTAAAGTAGTTTGAAGTTTAAAGTAGTTTAAAGTTAGATTGATAGATTAGTTAGAAAGAAAGAATAGTTGGAAAGAAAGATAGATTAGTTAGAAGGGAAGAAAGAAAGATTAGTTAGAAGGGAAGAAAGAAAGATTAGTTAGAAGGGAAGAAAGAAAGATTAGTTAGAAGGGAAGAAAGAAAGATTAGTTAGAAGGGAAGAAAGAAAGATTGGTTAGAAAGAAAGATTGGTTAGAAAGAAAGAAAGAAAGAAAGAAAGAAAGAAAGATTGGTTAGAAAGAAAGAAAGATTGGTTAGAAAGAAAGAAAGAAAGAAAGATTAGTTAGAAAGAAAGAAAGATTGGTTAGAAAGAAAGAAAGAAAGAAAGATTGGTAAGAAAGAGAAAGAAAGAAAGAAAGAAAGAAAGATTGGTTAGAAAGAAAGAAAAAGAAAGAATGGTTAGAAAGAAAGAAAGAAAGAAAGGTTAGAAAGAAAGAAAGATTGGTTAGAAAGAAAGAAAGAAAGAAAGAAAGATTAGTTAGAAAGAAAGAAAGAAAGATTAGTTAGAAAGAAAGAAAGATTGGTTAGAAAGAAAGAAAGAAAGATTGGTAAGAAAGAGAAAGAAAGAAAGAAAGAAAGAAAGAAAGATTGGTTAGAAAGAAAGAAAGAAAGAAAGAAAGAAAGATTAGTTAGAAAGAAAGAAAGATTAGTTAGAAAGAAAGATTAGTTAGAAAGAAAGAAAGAAAGATTAGTTAGAAAGAAAGATTGGTTAGAAAGAAAGAAAGATTGGTTAGAAAGAAAGAAAGAAAGAAAGATTAGTTAGAAAGAAAGAAAGAAAGAAAGAAAGATTGGTTAGAAAGAAAGAAAGAAAGAAAGAAAGAAAGATTGGTTAGAAAGAAAGAAAGAAAGAAAGAAAGATTGGTTAGAAAGAAAGAAAGAAAGATTGGTAAGAAAGAAAGAAAGAAAGAAAGAAAGAAAGATTGGTTAGAAAGAAAGAAAAAGAAAGAATGGTTAGAAAGAAAGAAAGAATGGTAAGAAAAAAAGATTAGTTAGAAAGAAAGATTAGTTAGAAAGAAAGAAAGAAAGATTAGTTAGAAAGAAAGATTGGTTAGAAAGAAAGAAAGAAAGAAAGAAAGATTGGTTAGAAAGAAAGAAAGAAAGAAAGAAAGAAAGAAAGAAAGAAAGAAAGAAAGAAAGAAAGATTGGTTAGAAAGAAAGAAAAAGAAAGAATGGTTAGAAAGAAAGAAAGAATGGTAAGAAAAAAAGATTAGTTAGAAAGAAAGATTAGTTAGAAAGAAAGAAAGAAAGATTAGTTAGAAAGAAAGATTGGTTAGAAAGAAAGAGAAAGAAAGAAAGATTGGTTAGAAAGAAAGAAAGAAAGAAAGAAAGAAAGATTGGTTAGAAAGAAAGAAAGAAAGAAAGATTGGTTAGAAAGAAAGAAAGAAAGATTAGTTAGAAAGAAAGAAAGATTAGTTAGAAAGAAAGATTAGTTAGAAGGGAAGAAAGAAAGATTAGTTAGAAAGAAAGATTGGTTAGAAAGAAAGAAAGAAAGAAAGATTAGTTAGAAAGAAAGAAAGAAGAAAGATTGGTTAGAAAGAAGGAAAGAAAGATTGGTAAGAAAGAGAAAGAAAGAAAGAAAGATTGGTTAGAAAGAAAGAAAAAGAAAGAATGGTTAGAAAGAAAGAAAGAATGGCTAGAAAGAAAGAAAGAAAGAAAGAAAGATTAGTTAGAAAGAAAGAAAGATTAGTTAGAAAGAAAGAAAGATTAGTTAGAAAGAAAGATTGGTTAGAAAGAAAGAAAGAAAGAAAGAAAGAAAGAAAGAACGATTAGTTAGAAAGAAAGAAAGAAGAAAGATTGGTTAGAAAGAAAGATTGGTAAGAAAGAGAAAGAAAGAAAAAGAAAGAAAGAAAGATTGGTTAGAAAGAAAGAAAAAGAAAGAATGGTTAGAAAGAAAGAAAGAATGGTAAGAAAGAAAGATTAGTTAGAAAGAAAGATTAGTTAGAAAGAAAGAAAGAAAGATTAGTTAGAAAGAAAGAATGAAAGATTAGTTAGAAAGAAAGAAAGAAAGATTAGTTAGAAAGAAAGATTGGTTAGAAAGAAAGAAAGAAAGAAAGAAAGAAAGAAAGAAAGAACGATTAGTTAGAAAGAAAGAAAGAAGAAAGATTGGTTAGAAAGAAAGATTGGTAAGAAAGAGAAAGAAAGAAAAAGAAAGAAAGAAAGATTGGTTAGAAAGAAAGAAAAAGAAAGAATGGTTAGAAAGAAAGAAAGAATGGTAAGAAAGAAAGATTAGTTAGAAAGAAAGATTAGTTAGAAAGAAAGAAAGAAAGATTAGTTAGAAAGAAAGAATGAAAGATTAGTTAGAAAGAAAGAAAGAAAGATTAGTTAGAAAGAAAGATTGGTAAGAAAGAAAGAAAGAAAAAGAAAGAAAGAAAGAAAGAAAGATTGGTTAGAAAGAAAGAAAGATTGGTTAGAAAGAAAGAAAGAAAGATTAGTTAGAAAGAAAGAAAGAAAGATTGGTAAGAAAGAGAAAGAAAGAAAGAAAGAAAGAAAGAAAGAAAGAAAGAAAGAAAGAAAGAAAGAAAGAGAAAGAAAGAAAGATTAGTTAGAAAGAAAGATTAGTTAGAAAGAAAGAAAGAAAGATTAGTTAGAAAGAAAGATTGGTTAGAAAGAAAGAAAGAAAGAAAGATTGGTTAGAAAGAAAGAAAGAAAGATTAGTTAGAAAGAAAGATTGGTTAGAAAGAAAGAAAGATTGGTTAGAAAGAAAGAAAGAAAGAAAGAAAGATTGGTTAGAAAGAAAGATTGGTTCGAAAGAAAGAAAGATTGGTTCGAAAGAAAGAAAGATTGGTAAGAAAGAAAGAAAGAAAGAAAGAAAGAAAGAAAGATTGGTTAGAAAGAAAGAAAAAGAAAGAATGGTTAGAAAGAAAGAAAGAATGGTAAGAAAAAAAGATTAGTTAGAAAGAAAGATTAGTTAGAAAGAAAGAAAGAAAGATTAGTTAGAAAGAAAGATTGGTTAGAAAGAAAGAAAGAAAGAAAGATTGGTTAGAAAGAAAGAAAGAAAGAAAGATTGGTTAGAAAGAAAGAAAGATTAGTTAGAAAGAAAGAAAGAAAGATTAGTTAGAAAGAAAGAAAGATTAGTTAGAAAGAAAGATTAGTTAGAAGGGAAGAAAGAAAGATTAGTTAGAAAGAAAGAAAGATTAGTTAGAAGGGAAGAAAGAAAGATTAGTTTGAAAGAAAGAAAGAAAGAAAGAAAGAAAGAAAGATTGGTTAGAAAGAAAGAAAAAGAAAGAATGGTTAGAAAGAAAGAAAGAAAGAAAGAAAGAAAGATTGGTTAGAAAGAAAGAAAGAAAGAAAGATTGGTTAGAAAGAAAGAAAGAAAGATTAGTTAGAAAGAAAGATTGGTTAGAAAGAAAGAAAGAAAGAAAGATTGGTTAGAAAGAAAGAAAGAAAGAAAGAAAGAAAGAAAGAAAGAAAGAAAGATTGGTTAGAAAGAAAGAAAGAAAGAAAGAAAGAAAGATTGGTTAGAAAGAAAGAAAGATTAGTTAGAAAGAAAGAAAGAAAGATTAGTTAGAAAGAAAGAAAGAAAGATTAGTTAGAAAGAAAGAAAGATTAGTTAGAAAGAAAGATTAGTTAGAAGGGAATAAAGAAAGATTAGTTAGAAAGAAAGAAAGATTAGTTAGAAGGGAAGAAAGAAAGATTAGTTTGAAAGAAAGAAAGAAAGAAAGAAAGAAAGAAAGAAAGAAAGAAAGATTGGTTAGAAAGAAAGAAAAAGAAAGAATGGTTAGAAAGAAAGAAAGAAAGAAAGAAAGAAAGAAAGAAAGAAAGAAAGATTGGTTAGAAAGAAAGAAAGAAAGAAAGAAAGATTGGTTAGAAAGAAAGATTGGTTAGAAAGAAAGATTGGTTAGAAAAAAAGAAAGAAAGATTGGTTAGAAAGATTGGTTAGAAAGAAAGAAAGAAAGAAAGAAAGAAAGAAAGATTGGTTAGAAAGAAAGAAAGAATGGTAAGAAAAAAAGATTAGTTAGAAAGAAAGATTAGTTAGAAAGAAAGAAAGAAAGATTAGTTAGAAAGAAAGATTGGTTAGAAAGAAAGAAAGAAAGAAAGATTGGTTAGAAAGAAAGAAAGAAAGAAAGAAAGATTGGTTAGAAAGAAAGAAAGATTAGTTAGAAAGAAAGAAAGAAAGATTAGTTAGAAAGAAAGAAAGATTAGTTAGAAAGAAAGATTAGTTAGAAGGGAAGAAAGAAAGATTAGTTAGAAAGAAAGAAAGATTAGTTAGAAGGGAAGAAAGAAAGATTAGTTTGAAAGAAAGAAAGAAAGAAAGAAAGAAAGAAAGAAAGAAAGAAAGAAAGATTGGTTAGAAAGAAAGAAAAAGAAAGAATGGTTAGAAAGAAAGAAAGAAAGAAAGAAAGAAAGAAAGATTGGTTAGAAAGAAAGAAAGAAAGAAAGAAAGAAAGATTGGTTAGAAAGAAAGAAAGAAAGATTAGTTAGAAAGAAAGATTGGTTAGAAAGAAAGAAAGAAAGAAAGATTGGTTAGAAAGAAAGAAAGAAAGAAAGAAAGAAAGATTGGTTAGAAAGAAAGAAAGAAAGAAAGAAAGATTGGTTAGAAAGAAAGAAAGATTAGTTAGAAAGAAAGAAAGAAAGATTAGTTAGAAAGAAAGAAAGATTAGTTAGAAAGAAAGATTAGTTAGAAGGGAATAAAGAAAGATTAGTTAGAAAGAAAGAAAGATTAGTTAGAAGGGAAGAAAGAAAGATTAGTTTGAAAGAAAGAAAGAAAGAAAGAAAGAAAGAAAGAAAGAAAGAAAGAAAGAAAGATTGGTTAGAAAGAAAGAAAAAGAAAGAATGGTTAGAAAGAAAGAAAGAAAGAAAGAAAGAAAGAAAGAAAGATTGGTTAGAAAGAAAGAAAGAAAGAAAGAAAGAAAGATTGGTTAGAAAGAAAGATTGGTTAGAAAGAAAGATTGGTTAGAAAAAAAGAAAGAAAGATTGGTTAGAAAGATTGGTTAGAAAGAAAGAAAGAAAGAAAGAAAGAAAGAAAGAAAGAAAGAAAGAAAGAAAGATTGGTTAGAAAGAAAGAAAGAAAGATTAGTTAGAAAGAAAGAAAGAAAGATTGGTTAGAAAGAAAGATTGGTTAGAAAAAAAGAAAGAAAGATTGGTTAGAAAGATTGGTTAGAAAGAAAGAAAGAAAGAAAGAAAGAAAGAAAGAAAGAAAGATTGGTTAGAAAGAAAGAAAGAAAGATTAGTTAGAAAGAAAGAAAGAAAGAAAGAAAGAAAGAAAGAAAGAAAGAAAGAAAGAGAAAGAAAGAAAGATTGGTTAGAAAGAAAGAAAGAAAGAAAGATTGGTTAGAAAGAAAGAAAGAAAGAAAGAAAGAAAGAAAGAAAGATTGGTTAGAAAGAAAGATTGGTTAGAAAGAAAGAAAAAGAAAGAATGGTTAGAAAAAAAGAAAGAAAGAAAGAAAGAAAGAAAGATTAGTTAGAAGGGAAGAAAGAAAGATTAGTTTGAAAGAAAGAAAGAAAGAAAGAAAGAAAGAAAGAAAGAAAGATTGGTTAGAAAGAAAGAAAAAGAAAGAATGGTTAGAAAGAAAGAAAGAAAGAAAGAAAGAAAGAAAGATTGGTTAGAAAGAAAGAAAGAAAGAAAGAAAGATTGGTTAGAAAGAAAGATTGGTTAGAAAGAAAGATTGGTTAGAAAAAAAGAAAGAAAGATTGGTTAGAAAGATTGGTTAGAAAGAAAGAAAGAAAGAAAGAAAGAAAGAAAGAAAGATTGGTTAGAAAGAAAGAAAGAAAGATTAGTTAGAAAGAAAGAAAGAAAGATTGGTTAGAAAGAAAGATTGGTTAGAAAAAAAGAAAGAAAGATTGGTTAGAAAGATTGGTTAGAAAGAAAGAAAGAAAGAAAGAAAGAAAGAAAGATTGGTTAGAAAGAAAGAAAGAAAGATTAGTTAGAAAGAAAGAAAGAAAGAAAGAAAGAAAGAAAGAAAGAAAGAAAGAAAGAAAGAGAAAGAAAGAAAGATTGGTTAGAAAGAAAGAAAGAAAGAAAGATTGGTTAGAAAGAAAGAAAGAAAGAAAGAAAGAAAGAAAGAAAGAAAGATTGGTTAGAAAGAAAGATTGGTTAGAAAGAAAGAAAAAGAAAGAATGGTTAGAAAAAAAGAAAGAAAGAAAGAAAGAAAGAAAGAAAGAAAGAAAGATTGGTTAGAAAGAAAGAAAGAAAGATTGGTTAGAAAGAAAGATTGGTTAGAAAGAAAGATTGGTTAGAAAAAAAGAAAGATTGGTTAGAAAGAAAGAAAGAAAGATTGGTTAGAAAGATTGGTTAGAAAGAAAGAAAGAAAGAAAGAAAGAAAGAAAGAAAGATTGGTTAGAAAGAAAGAAAGAAAGATTAGTTAGAAAGAAAGAAAGAAAGAAAGAAAGAAAGAAAGAAAGAAAGAAAGAAAGAAAGAAAGAGAAAGAAAGAAAGATTGGTTAGAAAGAAAGAAAGAGAGAAAGAAAGAAAGAAAGAAAGAAAGAAAGAGAAAGAAAGAAAGATTGGTTAGAAAGAAAGAAAGAAAGAAAGAAAGATTGGTTAGAAAGAAAGATTGGTTAGAAAGAAAGAAAGAAAGAAAGAAAGAAAGAAAGATTGGTTAGAAAGAAAGAAAGAAAGAAAGAAAGAAAGAAAGAAAGAAAGAAAGAAAGAAAGAAAGAAAGAGAAAGAAAGAAAGATTGGTTAGAAAGAAAGAAAGAAAGAAAGATTGGTTAGAAAGAAAGAAAGAAAGAAAGAAAGAAAGAAAGATTGGTTAGAAAGAAAGAAAGAAAGAAAGAAAGAAAGAAAGATTGGTTAGAAAGAAAGATTGGTTAGAAAGAAAGAAAGAAAGAAAGAAAGAAAGATTGGTTAGAAAGAAAGAAAGAAAGATTAGTTAGAAAGAAAGAAAGAAAGAAAGAGAAAGAAAGAAAGATTGGTTAGAAAGAAAGAAAGAAAGAAAGAAAGAAAGAAAGATTGGTTAGAAAGAAAGATTGGTTAGAAAGAAAGAAAGAAAGAAAGAAAGAAAGAAAGAAAGAAAGAAAGAAAGATTGGTTAGAAAGAAAGAAAGAAAGAAAGAAAGAAAGAAAGAAAGATTAGTTTGAAAGAAAGAAAGAAAGAAAGAAAGAAAGAAAGAAAGAAAGAGAAAGAAAGAAAGATTGGTTAGAAAGAAAGAAAGAAAGAAAGATTGGTTAGAAAGAAAGAAAGAAAGAAAGAAAGAAAGAAAGAAAGATTGGTTAGAAAGAAAGATTGGTTAGAAAGAAAGAAAGAAAGAAAGAAAGAAAGAAAGAAAGAAAGAAAAGAAAGAAAGATTGGTTAGAAAGAAAGATTGGTTAGAAAGAAAGATTGGTTAGAAAAAAAGAAAGAAAGATTGGTTAGAAAGATTGGTTAGAAAGAAAGAAAGAAAGAAAGAAAGAAAGAAAGAAAGAAAGATTGGTTAGAAAGAAAGAAAGAAAGATTAGTTAGAAAGAAAGAAAGAGAGAAAGAAAGAAAGAAAGAAAGAAAGAAAGAAAGAAAGAAAGAAAGAAAGAAAGATTGGTTAGAAAGAAAGAAAGAAAGAAAGAAAGAAAGAAAGAAAGAAAGAAAGATTGGTTAGAAAGAAAGATTGGTTAGAAAGAAAGAAAGAAAGAAAGAAAGAAAGAAAGAAAGAAAGATTGGTTAGAAAGAAAGAAAGAAAGAAAGAAAGAAAGATTAGTTAGAAAGAAAGAAAGAAAGAAAGAAAGAAAGATTGGTTAGAAAGAAAGAAAGAAATAAAGATTGGTTAGTTAGAAAGAAAGAAAGAAAGAAAGAAAGAAAGAAAGAAAGAAAGATTGGTTAGAAAGAAAGAAAGAAAGAAAGATTGGTAAGAAAGAAAGAAAGAAAGAAAGAAAGAAAGAAAGAAAGATTGGTTAGAAAGAAAAAGAAAGAAAGAAAGAAAGAAAGATTGGTTAGAAAGAAAGAAAGAAAGAAAGAAATAAAGAAAGATTGGTTAGAAAGAAAGAAAGAAAGATTGGTTAGAAAGAAAGATTGGTTAGAAAGAAAGATTGGTTAGAAAAAAAGAAAGAAAGATTGGTTAGAAAGATTGGTTAGAAAGAAAGAAAGAAAGAAAGAAAGATTGGTTAGAAAGAAAGAAAGAAAGATTAGTTAGAAAGAAAGAAAGAGAGAAAGAAAGAAAGAAAGAAAGAAAGAAAGAAAGAAAGAGAAAGAAAGAAAGATTGGTTAGAAAGAAAGAAAGAAAGAAAGAAAGAAAGAAAGAAAGATTGGTTAGAAAGAAAGATTGGTTAGAAAGAAAGAAAGAAAGAAAGAAAGAAAGAAAGATTGGTTAGAAAGAAAGAAAGAAAGAAAGAAAGAAAGAAAGAAAGAAAGAAAGATTAGTTAGAAAGAAAGAAAGAAAGAAAGAAAGAAAGAAAGATTGGTTAGAAAGAAAGAAAGAAAGAAAGATTGGTTAGTTAGAAAGAAAGAAAGAAAGAAAGAAAGAAAGAAAGATTGGTTAGAAAGAAAGAAAGAAAGAAAGATTGGTTAGAAAGAAAGAAAGAAAGAAAGAAAGAAAGAAAGAAAGATTGGTTAGAAAGAAAAAGAAAGAAAGAAAGAAAGAAAGATTGGTTAGAAAGAAAGAAAGAAAGAAAGAAATAAAGAAAGATTGGTTAGAAAGAAAGAAAGAAAGATTGGTTAGAAAGAAAGAAAGAAAGAAAGAAAGATTAGTTAGAAAGAAAGAAAGAAAGAAAGAAAGAAAGAAAGAAAGAAAGAAAGAAAGAAAGAAAGAAAGAAAGAAAGAAAGATTGGAAAGAAAGAAAGAAAGAGAAAGAAAGAAAGAAAGATAGAAAGAAAGAAAGAAAGATTGGTTAGAAAGAAAGAAAGAAAGAAAGAAAGATTGGTTAGAAAGAAAGAAAGAAAGATTGGTTAGAAAGAAAGAAAGAAAGAAAGAAAGAAAGAAAGATTAGTTAGAAAGAAAGAAAAAAAGAAAGAAAGAAAGAAAGAAAGATTGGTTAGAAAGAAAGATTAGTTAGAAAGAAAGAAAGAAAGAAAGAAAGAAAGAAAGAAAGAAAGATTGGTTAGAAAGAAAGATTGGTTAGAAAGAAAGAAAGATTGGTTAGAAAGAAAGAAAGAAAGAAAGAAAGAGGAAGAAAGAAAGAAAGAAAGAAAGAAAGAAAGAAAGATTGGTTAGAAAGAAAGAAAGAAAGAAAGAAAGAAAGAAAGAAAGAAAGATTGGTTAGAAAGAAAGAAAGACAGATTGGTTAGAAAGAAAGAAAGAAAGATTGGTTAGAAAGAAAGATTGGTTAGAAAGAAAGATTAGTTAGAAAGAAAGAAAGAAAGAAAGAAAGAAAGATTAGTTAGTTAGTTAGAAAGAAAGATTGGTTAGAAAGAAAGAAAGAAAGATTGGTTAGAAAGAAAGAAAGAAAGAAAGAAAGAAAGAAAGATTAGTTAGAAAGAAAGAAAGATTGGTTAGAAAGAAAGAAAGAAAGAAAGAAAGAAAGAAAGAAAGAAAGAAAGATTAGTTAGAAAGAAAGAAAGATTAGTTAGAAAGATAGATAGATAGATAAGGTTTGAAGATAGATAGATAGATAGATAGATAGATAGATAGATAGATAGATAGATAGATAGATAGATAGATAGATAAGGTTTGAAGATAGATAGATAGATAGATAGATAGATAGATAGATAGATATAGTTAAAAAGATAGATAGATAGATAGATAGATAGATAGATAGATAGATAGATAGATAGATAGATAGATAGATAGATAAGTTAAAAAGATATATAGATAGATAGATTAGTTAAAAAAATAGATAGATAGATAGATAGATAGATTAGTTAAAAAGATAGATAGATAGATAGATAGATAGATAGATAGATAGATAGATAGATATAAATTGGTAGATTAATTGAGTCTAGGGCTTTAGAGAATTTAGATTTGAGTTTTTGGTTTGTGCACTAATGGGCCACCATAGTCTTGGCTCAATTTGAGCAGTCTGCAATGAAAGTCAATGGGGTTTTTATGATTTTTAATATTAATTTTTAAGAAAACCATAACTCAAACCAGTCTGAAAAGATATAGCAACTCAAGTCAGAACAGTATGAAGGTCTGACCCGAATAATAAGTTTAAATAGGATTTCAGTAAGTTGGCTTTCTCAAGCCAACTTAATAATAAGTTTAAATAGGATTTCAGTAAGTTGGCTTTCTCAAGCCAACTTAATAATAAGTTTAAATAGGATTTCAGTAAGTTGGCTTTCCCAAGCCAACTTAATAAGTTTAAATAGGATTTCAGTAAGTTGGCTTTCTCAAGCCAACTTAATAATAAGTTTAAATAGGATTTCAGTAAGTTGGCTTTCCCAAGCCAACTTAATAAGTTTAAATAGGATTTCAGTAAGTTGGCTTTCCCAAGCCAACTTAATGAAAGAAAACAGACTGTTCTCTAGTTAGAAAGAAAGCACAGAACAAACAGAGTAATGTGCATACGTCCATCCCGCGAATGTACAGTCGTCTTCTACCCATGGGCGTAGGTTTAGGGGGGGACGCTAGGTACTAGTCCCAATCAATATTTTGAGATGACAAATTTGTCCCCACCAATATTTAGCAAGCTCCTTTGAACTGCTATTTGGATCTTTGCGCTGCTATTTGGATCGATTCCAATGGCCAAAACAACGACAGTACAAGAAACGCCGTAATTTGATTGGCGGCGGTGTATCTGACAGGCTACACGCGCGGGCCGGGACTACTTTTGTGCTTGCACTGGCAGCGAGCGGTGTGTGTGTGTGTGTGTGCGCGCGCGCGCGAGTGTCGACGACGCCGACGGTAAGTTACCAGGGCTGTCTCTCTGCCACATACAAAGGCCAGAGTAAAACATTTTAATATTCCATTTTTTGCCACTTTTTGTACTTTGTAGATAGATCAGCTATGCCACCCAAGAAGAAGAAAGGGGACATACGAAGCTTTTTTTATAAAGCAGAGTGTAAGTAGGCAAAATAACTAGCCAAACAAATAAACTAGCTGTAGTAGTGACTGACCAGGCTTTCAAATGCAGATTCTACTGTGGAAAATAGTATTGGTGATAGTATTACCCAGGATGTTGTTACAGTTAAACCTAGCAGCAGCAATCTTTCAACTAAGGTTAAGAGTATTGATTAGGCTGTGCAGCACAGCACTGATAGACTCATAGAAGTCGCGCTATCATGATTGAATGCTACGTTAGCAAGTCACTGAATGTTAATTAGCTGACCTTAACTTAACTTACTGACTTAGCTTAACTTAACTTAACTGACCAAAGCTGAGGCCAAACCTACGCCCTGGCTTCTACCATATTCTCCCATTAACCGCTTTTCCACTGGCCAGCGCGAGCACAGGTTTTGCTCCAAAAAGCTTGACTTGCCTCGAATTAATCATAAGATTCCTTCACGTTATGAGTTTCCATCAGACTCGCGTGGTAGCCAGGCGTCTCATCCAATGGCGAGCTCAGTTGACGCTGTGTGCTTCAAGATTCTGATGCAAGTGCTACGATTCTGATTGGCCCAGAGAAAAAGTGCTAAGATTCCGATTGGCCAAGAGAAAAAGTGCTACGATTCTGATTGGCCCAGAGAAATGTAAATTATAAGAATTATCCAATAATGTTTCGCAATTCTAGCCTGCATGGCATGCAGATGAAGGGCAGCATCTTTTGGGGGTTTGTTTTTATAACCTACAGAGAACGTCATCATCAGAGGTTATTTATTTTAGCCAAATTCTAGTCTTGTTTGCCGCACGTTTTCACAACCGTCAAACAAATATGTTTGAACATTCCCTGCGGGTTATTTTGGAGTTTGTTATATAAACTAATTAAAACATTGCATATGATACCAATATGCTACAGAGATTATGCTAATGCTGAAATGTGTAATTTATTTATAAATAAAGTATTTATGCTCGGACACATTTGGTCTCTGTAGCGCACTATCGAGCGCATTCTCGGACACACTCGGTCTCTCTCACGCACTGTCAAGCGCGCTCGCGGCGTTCGTCTCGCTTATGTCCAGTCCAGTGCCTCATAAACACTCACACACCGGAGAAAAAGCTTTGCAGCTCCTATGGCTGAGAGAGAGCCTACTCGGATGAAAACCGCTTCAGTGAGCTCAATTATAGTAACGCCGCATTTTTATTGACAGTAATGGTAACGGCGTTGTAATGGAGGAAACAGTAATTAGTTTGATTACTCATTACTGAAAAAATAACGCCCATCACTGTTATTCCCATCACTGTTGAGGAGTTTAATGAGTTTAATTTTTAGGAGATGCAGTTAAAATTATGCAAATAAAGCACTCGAGCAAAAGCACAAAGAAGGCAGTTCAGATGGCTGATTAAACCCACAAACCTTTATTTATTTGTGTACTTTGCAACAGTGTTTTTGTTGTTTGGGAAAAATGTGATTTGAAATAGAAAAAAAACTGCACAATTATCTCAAATAATTGTGTTTAGATTGAAAATCCACAATCAGTTGATTAATCAATAATCGCGACAGGCCTAATGTTTTCTATAATTAATTAATAATACATATAATAGCCTATACTGATTACATAATGAGTTGTGATCAGGGGTGGACTGGTCATCAGGCCGACGTGCTTTTTGGGCCGATACATCTCATACTTATACATAATTGTTATTATTTATTTCTTTTAACGGCCCTTAAAACTCGTACATCGGCGGCCCATTCATTTTGTTTTGTTTTGCTTAATTGGCGGCGCTGGGTTTGTGCCGGTGTTATGCAGTGGTCAAAAACAGTTAGCGTTAGTTTTTTTTTGTTCTGACAGACCAGCCCATGAAACGCGTAGATCAGCGGCCCATTGGCTCTTTTCTTGGTTGACCACTGGGCTGGCCCAATCACAACTTTAAACGAGTGAGCGAGCATGCAGCATTGTCAGTGTGTATCTGTCAAAATAGCCTGCAAGATGGAGAAGAAACGCAAGGAATGTGCAGAGAAATAGCGTTTGTAAACCATGTTTTCTGCCAAAACAAAAGCTTGATGCAGTTTGCGTCAAAATAAAAGATCATGTGCTTATCTCTTTCAAGTATAGAAATTGGTACAAAACTAACATTAATTATGAAAGTTTCCATTATTTTTTAGTGCATTTGTTTTACATAATGTCTATTACTGTCATTGGATTAATATTATAACTATTATTGTGTAGTAGGTGTAATGTAAATGGACACTGTAACTAAAAGAGGTTTGAATTTTTCTGTTTAATTTGCACACTGAATATGGGTTGGAGCTTTTAATTTTGAACTCTCAAAGTGCACCAGATTGATGAATTTAACCCCCCTAGAAGGCCCGAAGTCCGACCACCATAGTTTTACCAAAACACCTGTAAGAAACATTGATATTGCTATGCCAGTGCAGCTTATAGCTTGTTTCAGGATTCATCACTGTGGAGTATAGTTCAACTGTATTAATAAATGTCACATTTTTACTTATTTCATCTGTTAACTCTCACTCATTCCTATACTCACTCATTACTTGGCATTAGTGGTTTTAAGGAATAGGAGTTGGGATTTCGTATGCATATATTTAACCCTCTGAGGTCTGAGCTGTTTTCTGGGCCCTGGAGGTGTTCTGACATGCTCTGACATTTGTGCTTATTTCTGTTACTTGTGACATTTTCATGGCTAAAGTCTAATTACACTGTATTCAGCACAAACTCTGCTACAATAATATATCAGCAGCATGTGTGTAAAAGTTTGTTGTTTTGAGATAATGACATTTATGCGTGGTTTGTGAAAATACAAAAAAAATTCTCACTGAAATAAGGCCATGAAACCCATACTGATTATTTCTTCACAAGACTTTTGAAAATTGTATGACGTAGCCTGGAATATTTGCTCTAAAACTATGTGAAAATCACCCTGACTGCTCATTCAGATAAGACAATATATTGATTTAAAAATTTTACGACGTGTTTTGTGTGAATAAGCCTTATGCGAGAGCTCATTAATATGTATGGATTTTCTCAGCTGAGAAAGACAAAGACACTCCCTAATGGCCCTATTAGGAGCTATCAGGGCCCTATCATTCTGAGCAACCTTGCACAATACAGTAAATGAGGAGATTTAAAAAAGAATGGCTTTAAATTGTTTGGCTTTATTTACAACACAACATAATCCAAAGATACAAAACCAATGACAAAAAAGCACTCATTGAAAACTATTATCGAAAGACAGAGATCTTTGTGCCAATCCTAAAAACATTGTACATACCTTTTATTTCCAAGGTGTTTGATTTTCACTTTACCATGTTCATGAGACTCATGTGAATGTTGAAGTCAGCAGGAGTGGCATCTGGGCCCTGAAAGAAAAAAAAATAAAATGCGCAGTGCTGCATAAAATAATAACAATAACCATATTAGCAGTCTATAAATATTCCAAAATAAAACAACTAAGCTAGAGAAAAATATATTGATTATCATGTTCCTTTAAATGTTTCCATTTGTTATGATGATATGGCATGAGATAATAGTAAAAACATGAAGCCGTTTGGTGCTTTTCACCAAATATGATACATTCAAACGCGATCGCCCTCCAAATATGATACATTCAAACGCGGTCGCGCTCCAAATATGATACATTCAAACGCGCTCGCGCTCAAAACATTATGATTACCATATCTACATTTGAGCAGATATCCACAAACACAGTAACAGTAAACCCGGGTCTAAATATTATAATATTCACCATATATCTAGCAACAGTTCAACTGCAATGTGAAATGTATGCAACAATAACAAACTAATATGTAATAATTTCTTACCTTACATCTTCCTTGTCAAATCGCGTTCTTCTTCTTCTGAGGTATAATTCCAATGTAAGCTCAGGCGCGTCTTTCAAACTGGACGAAAAGCAGAGACTTGTGAAGTGTTTTGGTGTTTTGTTTTTGAGGTAACGAGCGCGTTCGCGTCCCCACGTGGAGATTTGCATGTGAATCTCTTTTGCGCGAGTGGGCGTGTCCAAATTACCTGTAATTAGCAAGCGTTTGAGAAGCTGGACATCTTGTTGGTTTTATACAAATTACTTAAACAGAGAATATTTGTTTTCGTTTTGAATCCGATCATTTAAAAGTACACACTTAAATGTTTATAAAGGTGTATGGCTCATACATGTGTGACAAGTATTCGCTGAGTTTTGTTTCAGTTTATAGACGTGCTCAAGAAAAAAAAAGTTCACCGCGACGGAGAGGCAGAACGCACACCCTGTTTATTTTCTTTATTTTACAAAAGCACAATGTTTTGATTTAATTGTAAGTGGACACATACAAAAGGAGAAATATCACAGATTCTTTTTTTATATTTCTTTTTTCTGTATGACCATAAATGATGGAGTAATTTAAGTTTATAATGCTACAATGTGGAGAAAATCCGGCAAAACGCGCCGGCGCGTTTGCCGACCTCAGAGGGTTAAGGACGTGCAAAGACGGGTGGTGTTTTTGATCATGTAGTGGGCCAGTCTGGGCCAAAATGCCAGGGCCGATATATTATTTTTTATTTATTTATTTATTTATTTTTTGTCCCAGTCCAGCCCTGGTTGTGATCTATAGTTTTTAGAAATGCCAAAGCTACATGATAGACCAGCTGAAAGTAAAAGGTGAAAACGCACCGAGTCTCTTGACTGTTTGACACGAAAGCAAACTGTGGTAGTTGCTTACAAGTCAAACAGTCAAGAGACTCGGTGCGTTCTCACCTTTTACTTTCAGCTGGTCCATCATGTAGCAGAAGGCGGCCTGCTGTCTTTCACTTAGCCTCTCGCGGGCATCTGATCTGTCAGGTCAGAAAGGCTCGAGGATCTTGTCCAGGTCTTCTGATCGGCTCTTCTTCAAATTCAATTCAAATTAAAATTTATTTGTACAGGCGGTGAGAGGGCCGAATCCTGACCACTTGACCACAAGGGAAATCTCTGTCTGCTCTGGAGTACAATCTGGTGAAGCAGCTGGTCTCTTCATCTGGACTTCAGAGTGAGTACACTGTATTAATAAATCAACAAAAAAAAAAATTCCACCTTTGTGCAAGTACATATGTGATGTTGGTTTTGGCCATTTTTTGGTATTTAAAGATCATTACAGATGGCAGATGTCCCAATTGGTAGAAAGGATCAACGCCGATGCGGGCAACCCTGGTTTTCTACCTATGGTATTCACTACTCGTGAAGCAAATCTCATCTGGGCTCTCTCCTGCTGCATCTGGGCTCTGGGCGCTCTCCCGCTGCATCTGGGCGCTCTCCTGCTGCATCTGGGCTCTCTCCCGCTGCATCTGGGCGCTCTCCTGCTGCATCTGGGCTCTCTCCTGCTGCATCTGGGCGCTCTCCTGCTGCATCTGGGCGCTCTCCTGCTGCATCTGGGCTCTCTCCTGCTGCATCTGGGCGCTCTCCTGCTGCATCTGGGCGCTCTCCCGCTGCATCTGGGCTCTCTCCCGCTGCATCTGGGCGCTCTCCTGCTGCATCTGGGCTCTCTCCCGCTGCATCTGGGCTCTCTCCCGCTGCATCTGGGCGCTCTCCTGCTGCATCTGGGCGCTCTCCTGCTGCATCTGGGCTCTCTCCCGCTGCATCTGGGCGCTCTCCTGCTGCATCTGGGCTCTCTCCCGCTGCATCTGGGCGCTCTCCTGCTGCATCTGGGCTCTCTCCCGCTGCATCTGGGCTCTGGGCGCTCTCCTGCTGCATCTGGGCGCTCTCCCGCTGCATCTGGGCGCTCTCCTGCTGCATCTGGGCGCTCTCCTGCTGCATCTGGGCTCTCTCCCGCTGCATCTGGGCGCTCTCCTGCTGCATCTGGGCGCTCTCCTGCTGCATCTGGGCTCTCTCCCGCTGCATCTGGGCGCTCTCCTGCTGCATCTGGGCGCTCTCCTGCTGCATCTGGGCTCTCTCCCGCTGCATCTGGGCTCTGGGCGCTCTCCTGCTGCATCTGGGCGCTCTCCCGCTGCATCTGGGCGCTCTCCCGCTGCATCTGGGCTCTCTCCCGCTGCATCTGGGCTCTGGGCGCTCTCCCGCTGGTTCTGGGCGCTGCATCTGGGCTCTGGGCGCTCTCCCGCTGGTTCTGGGCGCTCTCCTGCTGCATCTGGGCTCTGGGCGCTCTCCTGCTGCATCTGGGCGCTCTCCCGCTGCATCTGGGCTCTGGGCGCTCTCCCGCTGGTTCTGGGCGCTCTCCTGCTGCATCTGGGCTCTGGGCGCTCTCCCGCTGGTTCTGGGCGCTGCATCTGGGCTCTGGGCGCTCTCCTGCTGCATCTGGGCGCTCTCCCGCTGCATCTGGGCGCTCTCCTGCTGCATCTGGGCTCTGGGCGCTCTCCCGCTGCATCTGGGCGCTCTCCCGCTGCATCTGGGCTCTGGGCGCTCTCCCGCTGGTTCTGGGCGCTCTCCCGCTGGTTCTGGGCGCTCTCCTGCTGCATCTGGGCTCTGGGCGCTCTCCTGCTGCATCTGGGCGCTCTCCCGCTGCATCTGGGCTCTGGGCGCTCTCCTGCTGCATCTGGGCGCTCTCCCGCTGCATCTGGGCTCTGGGCGCTCTCCCGCTGGTTCTGGGCGCTCTCCTGCTGCATCTGGGCTCTGGGCGCTCTCCCGCTGGTTCTGGGCGCTGCATCTGGGCTCTGGGCGCTCTCCCGCTGGTTCTGGGCGCTCTCCTGCTGCATCTGGGCTCTGGGCGCTCTCCCGCTGGTTCTGGGCGCTGCATCTGGGCTCTGGGCGCTCTCCCGCTGGTTCTGGGCGCTCTCCTGCTGCATCTGGGCTCTGGGCGCTCTCCTGCTGCATCTGGGCGCTCTCCCGCTGCATCTGGGCTCTGGGCGCTCTCCTGCTGCATCTGGGCGCTCTCCCGCTGCATCTGGGCTCTGGGCGCTCTCCCGCTGGTTCTGGGCGCTGCATCTGGGCTCTGGGCGCTCTCCCGCTGGTTCTGGGCGCTCTCCTGCTGCATCTGGGCTCTGGGCGCTCTCCCGCTGGTTCTGGGCGCTGCATCTGGGCTCTGGGCGCTCTCCTGCTGCATCTGGGCTCTCTCCCGCTGCATCTGGGCTCTCTCCCGCTGCATCTGGGCGCTCTCCCGCTGCATCTGGGCTCTCTCCCGCTGCATCTGGGCGCTCTCCCGCTGCATCTGGGCTCTGGGCGCTCTCCCGCTGGTTCTGGGTTCTCTCCCGCTGCATCTGGGCTCTGGGCGCTCTCCTGCTGCATCTGGGCGCTCTCCCGCTGCATCTGAGCTCTGGGCGCTCTCCCGCTGGTTCTGGGCGCTGCATCTGGGCTCTGGGCGCTCTCCCGCTGGTTCTGGGCGCTCTCCTGCTGCATCTGGGCTCTGGGCGCTCTCCCGCTGGTTCTGGGCGCTGCATCTGGGCTCTGGGCGCTCTCCTGCTGCATCTGGGCTCTCTCCCGCTGGTTCTGGGCGCTCTCCTGCTGCATCTGGGCGCTCTCCTGCTGCATCTGGGCGCTCTCCCGCTGCATCTGGGCGCTCTCCCGCTGCATCTGGGCTCTCTCCCGCTGCATCTGGGCTCTGGGCGCTCTCCCGCTGCATCTGGGCTCTCTCCCGCTGCATCTGGGCTCTGGGCGCTCTCCCGCTGGTTCTGGGCGCTGCATCTGGGCTCTGGGCTCTCTCCCGCTGCATCTGGGCTCTCTCCCGCTGCATCTGGGCTCTCTCCCGCTGCATCTGGGCGCTCTCCTGCTGCATCTGGGCTCTCTCCCGCTGCATCTGGGCTCTGGGCGCTCTCCCGCTGGTTCTGGGCACTCTCCTGCTGCATCTGGGCGCTCTCCCGCTGCATCTGGGCTCTGGGCGCTCTCCCGCTGGTTCTGGGCGCTGCATCTGGGCTCTCTCCCGCTGATTCTGGGCTCTGGGCGCTCTCCCGCTGGTTCTGGGCGCTCTCCCGCTGCATCTGGGCTCTCTCCCGCTGCATCTGGGCTCTGGGCGCTCTCCCGCTGGTTCTGGGCGCTGCATCTGGGCTCTGGGCGCTCTCCCGCTGCATCTGGGCTCTCTCCCGCTGGTTCTGGGCGCTGCATCTGGGCTCTCTCCCGCTGCATCTGGGCTCTGGGCGCTCTCCCGCTGGTTCTGGGTGCTCTCCCGCTGGTTCTGGGCGCTGCATCTGGGCTCTCTCCCGCTGCATCTGGGCTCTGGGCGCTCTCTCCCGCTGCATCTGGGCTCTCTCCCGCTGCATCTGGGCTCTGGGCGCTCTCCCGCTGGTTCTGGGCGCTGCATCTGGGCTCTGGGCGCTCTCCCGCTGCATCTGGGCTCTCTCCCGCTGCATCTGGGCTCTGGGCGCTCTCCCGCTGGTTCTGGGCGCTGCATCTGGGCTCTGGGCGCTCTCCCGCTGCATCTGGGCGCTCTCCTGCTGCATCTGGGCTCTCTCCCGCTGCATCTGGGCGCTCTCCTGCTGCATCTGGGCGCTCTCCCGCTGCATCTGGGCTCTGGGCGCTCTCCTGCTGCATCTGGGCGCTCTCCCGCTGCATCTGGGCTCTGGGCGCTCTCCCGCTGGTTCTGGGCGCTGCATCTGGGCTCTGGGCGCTCTCCCGCTGGTTCTGGGCGCTCTCCTGCTGCATCTGGGCTCTGGGCGCTCTCCCGCTGGTTCTGGGCGCTGCATCTGGGCTCTGGGCGCTCTCCCGCTGCATCTGGGCTCTCTCCCGCTGCATCTGGGCTCTCTCCCGCTGCATCTGGGCGCTCTCCCGCTGCATCTGGGCTCTCTCCCGCTGCATCTGGGCGCTCTCCCGCTGCATCTGGGCTCTGGGCGCTCTCCCGCTGGTTCTGGGCTCTCTCCCGCTGCATCTGGGCTCTGGGCTCTCTCCCGCTGCATCTGGGCTCTGGGCGCTCTCCTGCTGCATCTGGGCGCTCTCCCGCTGCATCTGGGCTCTGGGCGCTCTCCCGCTGGTTCTGGGCGCTGCATCTGGGCTCTGGGCGCTCTCCCGCTGGTTCTGGGCGCTCTCCTGCTGCATCTGGGCTCTGGGCGCTCTCCCGCTGGTTCTGGGCGCTGCATCTGGGCTCTGGGCGCTCTCCTGCTGCATCTGGGCTCTCTCCCGCTGGTTCTGGGCGCTCTCCTGCTGCATCTGGGCGCTCTCCTGCTGCATCTGGGCTCTCTCCCGCTGCATCTGGGCGCTCTCCCGCTGCATCTGGGCTCTCTCCCGCTGCATCTGGGCTCTGGGCGCTCTCCCGCTGCATCTGGGCTCTCTCCCGCTGCATCTGGGCTCTGGGCGCTCTCCCGCTGGTTCTGGGCGCTGCATCTGGGCTCTGGGCTCTCTCCCGCTGCATCTGGGCTCTCTCCCGCTGCATCTGGGCTCTCTCCCGCTGCATCTGGGCGCTCTCCTGCTGCATCTGGGCTCTCTCCCGCTGCATCTGGGCTCTGGGCGCTCTCCTGCTGCATCTGGGCTCTCTCCCGCTGGTTCTGGGCGCTCTCCTGCTGCATCTGGGCGCTCTCCTGCTGCATCTGGGCTCTCTCCCGCTGCATCTGGGCGCTCTCCTGCTGCATCTGGGCTCTCTCCCGCTGCATCTGGGCTCTGGCCGCTCTCCCGCTGCATCTGGGCTCTCTCCCGCTGCATCTGGGCTCTGGGCGCTCTCCCGCTGGTTCTGGGCGCTGCATCTGGGCTCTGGGCTCTCTCCCGCTGCATCTGGGCTCTCTCCCGCTGCATCTGGGCTCTCTCCCGCTGCATCTGGGCGCTCTCCTGCTGCATCTGGGCTCTCTCCCGCTGCATCTGGGCTCTGGGCGCTCTCCCGCTGGTTCTGGGCACTCTCCTGCTGCATCTGGGCGCTCTCCCGCTGCATCTGGGCTCTGGGCGCTCTCCCGCTGGTTCTGGGCGCTGCATCTGGGCTCTCTCCCGCTGATTCTGGGCTCTGGGCGCTCTCCCGCTGGTTCTGGGCGCTCTCCCGCTGCATCTGGGCTCTCTCCCGCTGCATCTGGGCTCTGGGCGCTCTCCCGCTGGTTCTGGGCGCTGCATCTGGGCTCTGGGCGCTCTCCCGCTGCATCTGGGCTCTCTCCCGCTGGTTCTGGGCGCTGCATCTGGGCTCTCTCCCGCTGCATCTGGGCTCTGGGCGCTCTCCCGCTGGTTCTGGGTGCTCTCCCGCTGGTTCTGGGCGCTGCATCTGGGCTCTCTCCCGCTGCATCTGGGCTCTGGGCGCTCTCTCCCGCTGCATCTGGGCTCTCTCCCGCTGCATCTGGGCTCTGGGCGCTCTCCCGCTGGTTCTGGGCGCTGCATCTGGGCTCTGGGCGCTCTCCCGCTGCATCTGGGCTCTCTCCCGCTGCATCTGGGCTCTGGGCGCTCTCCCGCTGGTTCTGGGCGCTGCATCTGGGCTCTGGGCGCTCTCCCGCTGCATCTGGGCGCTCTCCTGCTGCATCTGGGCTCTCTCCCGCTGCATCTGGGCGCTCTCCTGCTGCATCTGGGCTCTCTCCCGCTGCATCTGGGCTCTGGGCGCTCTCCCGCTGGTTCTGGGCGCTGCATCTGGGCTCTGGGCGCTCTCCCGCTGCATCTGGGCTCTCTCCCGCTGCATCTGGGCGCTCTCCCGCTGCATCTGGGCTCTCTCCTGCTGCATCTGGGCTCTCTCCCGCTGCATCTGGGCTCTGGGCGCTCTCCCGCTGGTTCTGGGCGCTCTCCCGCTGCATCTGGGCGCTCACCCGCTGGTTCTGGGCGCTCTCCCTCTGGTTCTGGGCTCTCTCCCGCTGGATATGGGCGCTGCATCTAGGCTCTCTCCTGCTGCATCTGGGCTCTCTCCTGCTGCATCTGGGCGCCCTCCTGCTGCATCTGGGCGCTCTCCTGCTGCATCTGGGTGCTCTCCCGCTGCATCTGGGCTCTGGGCGCTCTCCCGCTGGTTCTGGGCGCTGCATCTGGGCTCTGGGCGCTCTCCCGCTGCATCTGGGCGCTCTCCCGCTGCATCTGGGCGCTCTCCTGCTGCATCTGGGCTCTCTCCTGCTTCATCTGGGCTCTCTCCTGCTTCATCTGGGCTCTCTCCCGCTGCATCTGGGCTCTCTCCCGCTGCATCTGGGCTCTGGGCGCTCTCCCGCTGGTTCTGGGCGCTCTCCCGCTGGTTCTGGGCTCTCTCCCGCTGGATCTGGGCACTGCATCTGGGCTCTGGGCGCTCTCCCGCTGGTTCTGGGCGCTCTCCCGCTGGTTCTGGGCGCTCTCCCGCTGGTTCTGGGCGCTCTCCCGCTGGCTCTGGGCGCTCTCCCGCTGGCTCTGGGCGCTCTCCCGCTGGCTCTGGGCGCTCTCCCGCTGGCTCTGGGCGCTCTCCCGCTGGTTCTGGGCGCTCTCCCGCTGGTTCTTGGCGCTCTCCCGCTGGTTCTGGGCGCTCTTCCGCTGGTTCTGGTTCTGTCAGGTCAGAAAGGCTCGAGAATCCTGTCCAGGTCTTCTGATCGGCTCTTCTTCAAATTCAATTCAAATTAAAATTTATTTGTACAGGCGGTGAGAGGGCCGAATCCTGACCACTTGACCACAAGGGAAATCTCTGTCTGCTCTGGAGTACAATCTGGTGAAGCAGCTGGTCTGTTCATCTGGACTTCAGAGTGAGTACACTGTATTAATAAATCAAAAAAAAAAAATTCCACCTTTGTGCAAGTACATATGTGATGTTGGTTTTGGCCATTTTTTGGTATTTAAAGATCATTACAGATGGCAGATGTCCCAATTGGTGGAAAGGATCAACGCCGATGCGGGCAACCCTGGTTTTCTACCTATGGTATTCACTACTCGTGAAGCAAATCTCATCTGGGCTCTCTCCTGCTGCATCTGGGCTCTCTCCCGCTGGTTCTGGGCGCTCTCCTGCTGCATCTGGGCTCTCTCTCGCTGCATCTGGGCTCTCTCTCGCTGCATCTGGGCTCTGGGCGCTCTCCCGCTGGTTCTGGGCGCTCTCCTGCTGCATCTGGGCGCTCTCCCGCTGCATCTGGGCGCTCTCCCGCTGGTTCTGGGCGCTCTCCCGCTGCATCTGGGCTCTCTCCCGCTGGTTCTGGGCGCTCTCCTGCTGGTTCTGGGCGCTCTCCTGCTGCATCTGGGCTCTCTCCCGCTGCATCTGGGCTCTGGGCGCTCTCCCGCTGGTTCTGGGCGCTCTCCTGCTGCATCTGGGCGCTCTCCCGCTGGTTCTGGGCGCTCTCCTGCTGGATCTGGGCGCTCTCCCGCTGGATCTGGGCGCTCTCCCGCTGGATCTGGGCGCTCTCCCGCTGGATCTGGGCGCTCTCCCGCTGGTTCTGGGCGCTCTCCCGCTGGATCTGGGCGCTCTCCCGCTGGTTCTGGGCGCTCTCCCGCTGGTTCTGGGCGCTCTCCCGCTGGTTCTGGGCGCTCTCCCGCTGGTTCTGGGCGCTCTCCCGCTGGTTCTGGGCGCTCTCCCGCTGGTACTGGGCGCTCTCCCGCTGGTTCTGGGCGCTCTCCCGCTGGTTCTGGGCGCTCTCCCGCTGGTTCTGGGCGCTCTCCCGCTGGATCTGGGCGCTCTCCCGCTGGTTCTGGGTGCTCTCCCGCTGGTTCTGGGCGCTCTCCCGCTGGTTCTGGGCGCTCTCCCGCTGGTTCTGGGCGCCCTCCCGCTGCATCTGGGCTCTGGGCGCTCTCCCGCTTGATCTGGGCGCCCTCCCGCTGCATCTGGGCTCTGGGCGCTCTCTTTAAGAGTTGGTCTATATAGTTACTCACACCTGCACTGAAATCAGCGATTCGTCTCATGCTTGAATAGTTTAAAAGGACTTTGGATGTGTGCGCGGCGCAGAAAACAGCGAGTCGCCCCCGTGTAAAAAGTCATATTGAAATGCTCACAAAGGAATCGATAAGAGGAATCTAAGTTTTATAACAAGTATCTGATTCCTCAAGTATTTTTTAAATTCCCAGCCCTAATCGTAACTGCTCCGTGTTGGTGAAGGCCGTGGATCTGATTGTTGCATTTGATCGCACAGGTTCCCAAGCGGAGAGGGACGTGGGGTGAGAATCTGCTGGGGGAAGATCACGGCTCCGCTGACATGAGCTTCGCTGAGCTGTGCATCAAGAAAAGAAGAGCCGACTGCTCTCTGCCTGAAGAGGGAGAGGGTACGAGTCTCAACACTTGAGATAGTCACTTGCATTTGAAGGTTATTCTGCAGTCGCTGTGAAGCACGTAAATGTCATGTTCAGAATGAAGGCTTGGCCGAAAAACCTTAATATGGTCAGTGCCACCCCAGGGACTGAAGACTTATTTATTACTTAATTATTTAAAAGAATCTTCTTAAAAATCATCATAAATATTTTGATTCTTTTAGTCTGTTTCTTGTTTTTGACAGTTTTCCTCAGTCTGAGTAATTCAAAACTTGTGTCTTTAAATATACAAGTTGAACAATAAATTACTTCCTAGAGTTAGGATAACCTTCAACTTTTTAAATCCCTCTTGTCTTAAAAGAATATTATTATTCTTTTTTGCTTTAAATAAAATTAATTGTTGTAATTAAGCATATGACGTATTAATCTTAAAACAGGCTCATTTAACACAATTATTTTCACATTAAAAACGCGACGCTGATTGTTAAATTCTGGTCAAGCCGAGAAGATTTGTGTGTCCATCACTAGATAAAGGTTCATTGGGCGTTTGCTCAGTTGTGGTGTTTTGTGTCCAGATGTGGATGAGCTCGACAGCCGCTTTGATGAACCCAACATGGAGACGAGCAGCATCATGGCCCGCAGCTCCTCGGACGGGTGAGGACGCATCACCAATATAACACTGCTTTTAATCTCTAATGGGGCGTTTAAATCGGCTTGAATTGTTGGCCTAGTTTTATTTACTGTTAAAAGTTTTCATAATCACGATAAGCCAACTTGATGTAAGTGTGATTTCATGTAAATTGCGATTAATTGGTCAGCTCTAGCAGCAGTGCTCACGTGTTCTTCTGCAGCATAAATGCATGTTTCTGTCATTTCTCCTCTGTCTTCAGGAGTCATTTCCATGACTCTCCCCGGGTGAATGAGCTGGTGCTGAAGGTGGCGTCTCTGGAGCGTCAGCTGGACAACGAGACTCGGAGCAGAGGAGATGAGTGCTGAGCTCCAGTTGGAGGTGTCTTAGCTGAAGAACAAGATGGAGACTCGACCCACGCCGTCAGGACCAGGCCCTCTCTGAGCTCCAGACTCGACCCACGCCGTCAGAACAGGACCAGGCTCTCTCTGAGCTGGAGGCTCGACCCACGCCGTCAGAACAGGACCAGGCCATGTTACGGCCAGCTCGTTTCGACCGCAACATAAAGGAAACAAGTACACTGAAATGACTTGCAAGTTTTTATTACTCTTCAAAATACAGATAAATTAATATAACAAAGTCTAGGGTTCAAAATCAAAGGGGAAAAATCATAATCCAAATGGGGGAAGAGAAAAGGTTGATATGGGTTGTAAATAAATAAAGGTATGCCAAAAAGTGACTTCTCCAGAGGGCGTCAATCCCCTGGACGAAGTGAAGTAGAGTGGTGGAGGCCAAGGTTTTATCCTCTCCACAATCAAATAGGGAACCGGTGTCAGGTGTGCACAATCTCCCACACTCTCCTGAATCATCACACCACCAGCAGGCGAGGAAAGAAAGCGCAGGGTCGTAACACCTCCCTCCTCAAAAAGATTCGGCAACGAATCTAAAAACAACAAAGAAAAGACAGTTAAACACTACCCAGAACGAACACAATAAAAGTTCTGGTGATCCAAAGGAACGTCGTCTTCTCCTCACTCTTCAACACCTCTGGGCCCTAGAGATGCAGAGAGAGAGAAGAACAGGCAACGCAGAGATCACGATTTTACACTCTAGAAAGTGTGTCAGCTATAATGTTGTCTTTTCCTCGAATATGTTTAATCTCGAGATGGAAAGGTTGTAAAATGAGACTCCATCGCATAAGTCGCTGATTTCGATTCCTCATTCGATTCAAGAAGACTAAAGGATTATGATCCGTATAAATGATAATCTGTGCAGCAATTGACCCTAGATATACCTCGAAGTGTTGTACGGCCAACACTAGGGCAAGAGCTTACATGATCGACGAGTGGTGGGAGCTGGAAAGTTACAAATGGCTTCAACCTTAGTCTCAATGGGCTTTACACAACCATTTCCCACTACCTCAACCAAATAAGTAACGGTTGCCTTCTAATTTACTGACGTAACGGGCAGAGCCAACATGATCGACGCAGTCATCAACTCGAGGTAAAGGAAAACAGTCCGGCTTTGTCACAGAGTTAAGTTTTCGATAATCTGTGCAGAATCGATATGAGCCATCAGGTTTGTTTACCAAAACACAAGGGGAACTCCACGAACTGAAACTAGATTCAGCCAGATTATGAGCAAGCAGATAGTTCACCTCTTGTTTCAGCAAATCTCTTTTAAAAGGATTGACTCGATAGGCGTTCTGTTTAACTGGACTCGAGGTTCCTACGTCGATATCATGTTCGATGACAGAAGTGCGACCGGGAATGTCAAGGAAAAGAGAAGGAAATGACATCACCAACTCAGTGACATCACTCCTCTCTTTCTCTGTTAAATAAGAAAGATGAGAGAACAGGTTAAGAAGAATCTCAGAGTTTTTAAGTCGCCCGTCGACTTTTTCTCGAGAAAGAAAACTCTCATCCTCATCAGCATTCTCTAAAGAATCCCCACTCGTGCTGCGAAAGAGAGGAGACGATTCTGGAAAAGAGTCACAAGAGTTTACCACATTAACAGTAACAGAACGAACAGGAGCTATATACAACTTCAACAGGTTACTGTGACAGACTTGTACTTTTTTCCTCCGGTCAGGAGTATTCAACAGATAATTATTATCGGAAAGACGTTTAGCTACACTGTAGGGGCCTGTGAACTTAGCCTGAAATGGGTTGGCAGGTAGAGGCAGCAAAGCCAATACTTGATCACCCACCTGAAACTCTCTCAGTTTAGCTTTTCTGTCAAAATGTTGTTGCATTTTTATTTGAGATTTACTCAACTTCTTTTTAGCGAGAGCTCGTGCCTCATACAACCTACGCCGGAATCCACTCACATAATCTGAAATGTTTTCAGAAGGTTTAGACATTCGCCACTCATCGGCTAACACAGCCGTAGGTCCTCGCACTACATGTCCGAACACTAATTCATTTGGGCTAAACCCAAGGCTTTCTTGGATTACCTCACGTATCGCTAATAACATCCATGGCAGACCTTCTTCCCAATCCGCATCGAGTTCCACACAATATGACCTCAAAAGGGACTTCAGGGTTTGGTGAAACCTCTCAAGAACTCCTTGACTCTGCGGATGATAGGCACTAGAAATATTGTGGTTTACTCGAAGCTGACGCAGGGCTTTTGAGAACTGTTTTGACATAAAGTTCGAACCCTGATCGGATTGAATAACTTTGGGAATTCCAAAGGTCGACATGAAATTAGTGAGGGCCTTCAAGACAGATTTAGTAGTGATGGACCTTAACGGATAAGCAGCAGGATAACGAGTAGTCTGGCACATGACGGTTAAAAGATATTGGTGACCAGTCTTAGACCGGGGCAAAGGACCAACACAGTCAACTATCAAATGCTCGAAAGGAGTGGAGACAACAGAAATAGGCTGCAATGGAGCAACAGGCACTTTTTGATTTGGCTTACCGGTGATCTGGCATGTATGACAAGATCGAACATGTTTTGCCACATCTCGTTTTACCTTAGGCCAATAGAACTGTCGCAAGACACGATCGTACGTTTTACGAACTCCGGTATGACCAGCAAGTCCTTGATGAGCCAAATGCAACACAGAGTCTCTCACTGTAAAAGGAAGCACAATCTGAGTTTTAGGTTCCAAAGAAACATCTTTATGCAGGACCACTGTCCGACAAAGCAGACCATCATCAAGAAAATACGAGGAGGACAGAGGATCAGAACACTTCTTAGACCCTGCTGCAGAAAATAAAGGTTTAAGAGTGTCATCGCTCTGTTGAGCTCTAATTAAATCCTCTCGAGAGATCTGCAACAAAGAAGTTAAAGAACAGTCATCAACATCAGAGAGATCAACATTGGTTTTCTCAGGAGTGGATAGAACCTCAGATGTATCAGCAGATTCACTTTTCAGCACTGTTGAATCTTTCTGGTCAGAAGACACCGAAGGACAGGACTTCAGATCTCTTTGCTCAAGACATTTAGACACATCAGATTCTGGCTTACCTGTATTAACAGTGTAAAAGAAAGTGTCATGCAGTGGAACTTCAACTTGGTATTCAGACAGGGGTTTAGCCATTGATCGAGTAACTGCACAAGCTGGAAACAAATCAGGAAATTCTCTACAATTATCAACATCAGATTTCCTCGGTATAGATGCTATTATGGGCGGAGCTGCCACATCACTCCGTCCCCATACATTCCCACCAGCTAAATCATTTCCCAGAATAAATGTAATCCCAGGGACTGGAAGTGCAGAACGAACACCAACTACTACATCACCAGATACAATGGCAGAGGAAAGATGGATTCGATGCAAAGGCACTTCAACAAACCCCATCTCAAAACCTCGCACTAATACATGAGTTCCAGTAGCGGTTTCAGAAGTTAAAGGCAAAATTCCTTCTAGAAGAAACGACTGCGCGGCTCCCGTATCTCGAAGAAGACGCACTGACACCGTTTCGTTTGAACCAGGCATTGACACATTTCCCTCAGTGATAAAAGGTGTATAATCAACGGAAGAAGTTATACACTGATCAACAGATTTATCACTAGCACCAGATAAATGACAATCTTTCTCATCACGAGTATCAACAGTGAATGGTGAAGTAGAAACTAAAGCAACAGGTTTCGACAATCTCTCTTTCTTCTTGAGAATAAGACAGTCAGATATTTTATGACCAGGCTTTTTACAATAAAAGCAAACCATGTCTCGTGAGAGTGCAGGTTTACTAACAGGTTCAGCAACTGTCGCCTTAATATTCCTACTCATCACAGGAGACTTTGTCTTCGGTTGAAAGAAAAACTTAGATTTAATCATGTCGCTGGTTTTAAGACCGACTGAACTGAATGACCCACGATGGGTTAACACAAATTCATCAGCCATGATAGCCGCTTCAGAAAGTGTATTCACCTTGTGTTCAGTAAGATGCATAGCTACAGCATGAGGAACACAATGTTTAAACTCCTCTAAGAGCACTAATTCTCTTAACTGCTCTTTAGTTGTAACTTTCATTGAAGTGCACCAACGATCAAATAAATTATCTTTTTCTCTTGCGAATTCTACATGAGTACATTCATCAACTTTACTCAAACTCCTAAATTTTTGACGATATGCCTCAGGCACGAGTTCATATGCATGTAACACAGCAGATTTCACCACATCATACTCACCACTCTGTTCCAGTGAGAGTGCAGAATAAACTTCCTGAGCTTTACCTGTGAACACACACTGTAACAACAAAGTCCAAAAGCTTTTCGGCCATTTCATGGATAAAGCAACACGTTCAAAGTGATAGAAATATTTATCCACTTCCTTTTCAGAAAATGGCGGCACTAATCTCATATTTCTGTGAACGTCAAACACAGGTTCACCTGCATTCGCACGCTGTTGTGAGACAAGAGGCACATTCGCTTGTGAAACTTCAGATGTCTTTGCTGCTAATTCTAACTCCAACTTTTTTATCTGAAACGCTCTCTCTTCTCGTTCCTTCTCTAACTGAAACGCTCTCTCGTCTCGTTCTCTCTCTAACTCAAGCTCCAGTCTTCGCACAGCTAACTGGTGATCTCTTTCTATCGCTCGCTCTTTCATAGCGCGATCGTCACGTTCAGCACGAACTTTCGCGGCATCTAAACACAATTGCTTCTCTTGCAAAGACAATTCTGGAAATTTTGTCTCACTTTCATTATAAACATCAGCAGGAGTAGACACAAACGATTCACTCTGAGTCATTAACTCAGTGCTTACCTCTATAACTCCTCTATCAACAAGTGATCGCTTCAAAGTAGTCACGATAGTTTCCTTCAATCTCTTTTCTTGAGAAGTAAGATCGACACTGAAGCGTTCGGCAATTTGCACTAACTGCTCCTTTGTACAACTCTCAAGCAAAGCTTCTGACGGACACGCAAAGAAATCTTCGACCACCGAAGACATTTTGTTCGTATATATACGCACAATAACACAAACGAAAACTACTACACGTGAGACGCTGTTTACCCGAAATACAACTCCCATAAGCCACTACTTCAAAAAGGAACTACGTCACAGTTTTACGCAACCTATGCTCATTCACAAAAACTTCCGAAGACTTCCCACAAGTCAAAACACAGTGTAAGCGCGAGAATAAACCGCACTATACACACGAACACAATGACTTACCTTTACTTATTTTTATTGAATGAATTTACCGTTTACAATATGAGAAAACTCCAGCTCCTAACTCAGAAAACACTAACTAAATCCTACCTGGTCTTCAGAGATGTACCGGGCTCGGGGCGGCATTAAACGCTAATCTCCGCGACAATCAGTCAAACTGAAGGTCCGGAAGCGTACCCCCAACAGAGAGTGAATCTCCACCCAGGATAACCTCCAAAAACAAGAAAGGCAAAATAACAAAACAAAACAACAAACAGTGCTCCGTCGGAAAGATTGTATTCACAATTCAGCTGGAAACACTCTAACTAACCAGAGTTCTCATTTATAAAAGGTAATCATTCACAAAAACATACACACAACCCATACTTACCAACGTTTCCTATCCCCATAGGATCGCGGACGAGACACCCAATTTATGTTACGGCCAGCTCGTTTCGACCGCAACATAAAGGAAACAAGTACACTGGAATGACTTGCAAGTTTTTATTACTCTTCAAAATACAGATAAATTAATATAACAAAGTCTAGGGTTCAAAATCAAAGGGGAAAAATCATAATCCAAATGGGGGAAGAGAAAAGGTTGGTATGGGTTGTGAATAAACAAAGGTATGCCAAAAAGTGACTTCTCCAGAGGGCGTCAATCCCCTGGACGAAGTGAAGTAGAGTGGTGGAGGCCAAGGTTTTATCCTCTCCACAATCAAATAGGGAACCGGTGTCAGGTGTGAAAGAAAGCGCAGGGTCGTAACAGGCCATCTCTGAGCTGGAAGCTCGACCCACGCCGTGAGAACAGGCCCAGGTCCTCCCTGAGCTCCAGACTCGACCCACGCCGTCAGAACAGGACCAGGCCCTCTCTGAGCTGGAGGCTCGACCCACGCCGTCAGAACAGGACCAGGTCCTCCCTGAGCTCCAGACTCGACCCACGCCGTCAGAACAGGACCAGGCCCTCTCTGAGCTCCAGACTCGACCCACGGCGTCAGAACAGGACCAGGCCCTCTCTGAGCTCCAGACTTGACCCACGCCGTCAGGACCAGGCCCTCTCTGAGCTCCAGACTTGACCCACGCCGTCAGGACCAGGCCCTCTCTGAGCTCCAGACTCGACCCACGCCGTCAGAACAGGACCAGGCTCTCTCTGAGCTCCAGACTCGACCCACGCCGTCAGAACAGGACCAGGCTCTCTCTGAGCTGGAGGCTCGACCCACGCCGTCAGAACAGGACCAGGTCCTCCCTGAGCTCCAGACTCGACCCACGCCGTCAGAACAGGACCAGGCCATCTCTGAGCTGGAAGCTCGACCCACGCCGTGAGAACAGGCCCAGGTCCTCCCTGAGCTCCAGACTCGACCCACGCCGTCAGAACAGGACCAGGCCCTCTCTGAGCTGGAGGCTCGACCCACGCCGTCAGAACAGGACCAGGTCCTCCCTGAGCTCCAGACTCGACCCACGCCGTCAGAACAGGACCAGGCCCTCTCTGAGCTCCAGACTCGACCCACGCCGTCAGAACAGGACCAGGCCCTCTCTGAGCTCCAGACTCGACCCACGGCGTCAGAACAGGACCAGGCCCTCTCTGAGCTCCAGACTTGACCCACGCCGTCAGGACCAGGCCCTCTCTGAGCTCCAGACTTGACCCACGCCGTCAGGACAGGACCAGGCCCTCCCTGAGATCCAGACTCGACCCACGCCGTCAGAACAGGACCAGGCCCTCTCTGAGCTCCAGACTCGACCCACGCCGTCAGAACAGGACCAGGCCCTCTCTGAGCTCCAGACTCGACCCACGCCGTCAGAACAGGACCAGGCCCTCTCTGAGCTCCAGACTCGACCCACGCCCTCAGAACAGGACCAGGCCCTCCCTGAGATCCAGACTCGACTCACGCCGTCAGAACAGGACCAGGCCCTCTCTGAGCTCCAGACTCGACCCACGCCGTCAGAACAGGACCAGGCCCTCTCTGAGCTCCAGACTCGACCCACGCCGTCAGAACAGGACCAGGCCCTCTCTGAGCTCCAGACTCGACCCACGCCGTCAGGACAGGACCAGGCCATCTCTGAGCTCCAGACTCGACCCACGCCGTCAGAACAGGACCAGGCCATCTCTGAGCTCCAGACTCGACCCACGCCGTCAGGACAGGACCAGGCCCTCCCTGAGATCCAGACTCGACCCACGCCCTCAGAACAGGACCAGGCCCTCTCTGAGCTCCAGACTCGACCCACGCCGTCAGAACAGGACCAGGCCCTCTCTGAGCTCCAGACTCGACCCACGCCCTCAGAACAGGACCAGGCCCTCCCTGAGATCCAGACTCGACCCACGCCGTCAGAACAGGACCAGGCCCTCTCTGAGCTCCAGACTCGACCCACGCCGTCAGAACAGGACCAGGCCCTCTCTGAGCTCCAGACTCGACCCACGCCGTCAGAACAGGACCAGGCCCTCTCTGAGCTCCAGACTCGACCCACGCCGTCAGAACAGGACCAGGCCCTCTCTGAGCTCCAGACTCGACCCACGCCGTCAGAACAGGACCAGGCCCTCTCTGAGCTCCAGACTCGACCCACGCCCTCAGAACAGGACCAGGCCCTCTCTGAGCTCCAGACTCGACCCACGCCGTCAGAACAGGACCAGGCAATCTCTGAGCTCCAGACTCGACCCACGCCCTCAGAACAGGACCAGGCCCTCCCTGAGATCCAGACTCGACCCACGCCGTCAGAACAGGACCAGGCCCTCTCTGAGATCCAGACTCGACCCACGCCGTCAGAACAGGACCAGGCCATCTCTGAGCTCCAGACTCGACCCACGCCGTCAGAACAGGACCAGGCCCTCTCTGAGCTCCAGACTCGACCCACGCCCTCAGAACAGGACCAGGCCCTCCCTGAGATCCAGACTCGACCCACGCCGTCAGAACAGGACCAGGCCCTCTCTGAGCTCCAGACTCGACCCACGCCGTCAGAACAGGACCAGGCCCTCTCTGAGCTCCAGACTCGACCCACGCCGTCAGAACAGGACCAGGCCCTCTCTGAGCTCCAGACTCGACCCACGCCCTCAGAACAGGACCAGGCCCTCCCTGAGATCCAGACTCGACCCACGCCGTCAGAACAGGACCAGGCCCTCTCTGAGCTCCAGACTCGACCCACGCCGTCAGAACAGGACCAGGCCATCTCTGAGCTCCAGACTCGACCCACGCCGTCAGGACAGGACCAGGCCCTCCCTGAGATCCAGACTCGACCCACGCCCTCAGAACAGGACCAGGCCCTCCCTGAGATCCAGACTCGACCCACGCCGTCAGAACAGGACCAGGCCCTCTCTGAGCTCCAGACTCGACCCACGCCGTCAGAACAGGACCAGGCCCTCTCTGAGCTCCAGACTCGACCCACGCCGTCAGAACAGGACCAGGCCCTCTCTGAGCTCCAGACTCGACCCACGCCCTCAGAACAGGACCAGGCCCTCCCTGAGATCCAGACTCGACCCACGCCGTCAGAACAGGACCAGGCCCTCTCTGAGCTCCAGACTCGACCCACGCCGTCAGAACAGGACCAGGCCCTCTCTGAGCTCCAGACTCGACCCACGCCGTCAGAACAGGACCAGGCCCTCTCTGAGCTCCAGACTCGACCCACGCCGTCAGAACAGGACCAGGCCATCTCTGAGCTCCAGACTCGACCCACGCCGTCAGGACAGGACCAGGCCCTCCCTGAGATCCAGACTCGACCCACGCCCTCAGAACAGGACCAGGCCCTCCCTGAGCTCCAGACTCGACCCACGCCGTCAGAACAGGACCAGGCCCTCTCTGAGCTCCAGACTCGACCCACGCCGTCAGAACAGGACCAGGCCATCTCTGAGCTCCAGACTCGACCCACGCCGTCAGGACAGGACCAGGCCCTCTCTGAGATCCAGACTCGACCCACGCCCTCAGAACAGGACCAGGCCCTCCCTGAGCTCCAGACTCGACCCACGCCGTCAGAACAGGACCAGGCCATCTCTGAGCTCCAGACTCGACCCACGCCGTCAGGACAGGACCAGGCCCTCCCTGAGATCCAGACTCGACCCACGCCCTCAGAACAGGACCAGGCCCTCCCTGAGCTCCAGACTCGACCCACGCCGTCAGAACAGGACCAGGCCCTCTCTGAGCTCCAGACTCGACCCACGCCGTCAGAACAGGACCAGGCCATCTCTGAGCTCCAGACTCGACCCACGCCGTCAGAACAGGACCAGGCCATCTCTGAGCTCCAGACTCGACCCACGCCGTCAGGACAGGACCAGGCCATCTCTGAGCTCCAGACTCGACCCACGCCGTCAGGACAGGACCAGGCCCTCCCTGAGATCCAGACTCGACCCACGCCGTCAGAACAGGACCAGGCCCTCCCTGAGATCCAGACTCGACCCTTCTGCGACAGCTGGAAAAGACGGCCTCTGGAGATCCGGGAAGGGAAACATGTGAGTGTTTGGTTGGACTCGTACAGCAGATGCGAGTGTAGTTTCAGATCTTAATCGACGTGTGACAACACCGGTATCTCAGACGGGGGGATCTCTAAATTGAAGACAAAAGTAAAATACACATGGGCGCTCGTAATGGTGCGGTCCAGAGCGAGAGTTTTTCCATAGGAATGACCTGAAAACATTTGCTCTGCTCGCTCCACGCCCATGTGCATGCAATTCAAGGGTGGATTGCTAGAATGGCGAGTTCATTAGCCTATTATCCTTAATGAAAAACACAACAACAAAACAGTACAATGACAAATTCGCTTTGCTTTGACACCAAATATTCCATCATCTTGTCAGTCAACTCCTCAATCTCGTGATAATGAGATCTGACTCCTGCTGATCTGTGCTGCGACTCCTTCAGCTCATGATTTATTAGACACTTTCAGTTTTTAATTGTAGTGTCTGTTCTCTGACTGAACTAAATTTTATTAAAATAAATCAAATCGACAGTGGGTGGCAGTTAGTGCTGTCAAAAATCTATTTCGATATATATCGATACTGAAATATCTGAACGGTACCACTACTAATTTCCCGAAGTATCGATACACCGATACCAGCCGAGCTGTCACTTTCACTTCTCTCCAAAGGTGTGTTGACAGACACCACACGCGCACTCGTCGCATTCGCTCTGGTTAAATGGAAGTGAATGGGGCCGATCACACCCGACGTTTTTTGCAGTGAGAGGCGTCTATTTTCAGTTGGTTTCCAGCGAGCATTCTGCACACTGTTTATGCGCCCCAGGCGCCTCGCGTTTTTGAAGTTGAAATAAAAGCAACTCCGAGTAGAAAAAGCGCCCGACGTCATCACACATTTTTTTTTTTTCACTGTCCAATCGAATGAATGGAGAGGCGGGCCTTCCGCTGTAGTGATAAAAAAAAGCGACAGTTGCTTGAACGCCGGAGAGTGCGATGATGGAGGATAAACTTGTGGTGCTCTCACGGGTTACCAGGAGCTTAACGACTTCACAAACTGTAACTACCACAATGTTAACAGAGTAAATAAGTTAATAAAAGGCTGATTTGATGTTTACCTGACTGACAGGACAGCTGTTTCAGTGGTTGCCTAGCAACTTAAATGCAGCGCAGCGCACTGCTCATTCTGTGTGCCTCGTGTTTTTGAACCTGAAAAACGCGTTAGGTGTGATCGGGGCCTAATATAGCAAAGCACCTGAAAGACCGACACCCGGATCTATACAAATTTCGAGAGGTTGGTAACTTCTCATTTTAACATTTCTGAAACATTATCTTGCAGTTCCTAACTCTGTTGTTTTCGGTCGCAAATTGCTGTTCACAGGCCTGCAATGCTTTTGGCCGTATTTATGCGCAAAAACCGTGCCAAAAGTGTAAGCGTGGAAAAATGGAAGTGAGAAGAATACAGATCCTATTTATTTTGCGTTAGCATGAAGCTGCAGCTTCACAATACACGAATTACACTTACGAATAACAGTTAAATGCGGCAAATAATTTTTCTTACACTTGAAAGGCGATTTACACCTTTACATATCTTCTCTTGCACATGCAAATTTAATTTACGCTTGCAATCTTATGTACACTTTCACAAATCTTACCCTGCGCATGCAATTCATTATGACCTCATTTTACCTTCATACTGATGCGTCTGAAACATTTGGTTTACAGGTGTAATGGTAAATGGACTGCATTTATATAGCGCTTTCACAGACCCAAAGGCCACCAAAGCGCTTTACAATATTGCCTCACATTCACCCATTCACTCACTCATACATACACCGACGGCGGTGTCAGCCATGCAAGGCGATCCAGCTCGTCGGGAGCAGCTGGGGTTAGGTGTCTTGCTCAAGGACACCTCGACACTTGGTCAGGTGGAACCGGGGATTATTTGAACCACCAACCTTCCGGTTTGTAGACAATCTACATGAACCACTGAGCCACTGCCGCCCAGTGGTTATATCTGTGTGCATCGCGTGGACGTTTCTCTGGAATGAGTTGAGCCAGCGAAGAGATCATGGCCCCCTCTTCGCAGTTCACGGCCTCTAATTCATCAGTGGGACGATCGATGATCAGCTGGAGCCTCGCAAAGGCAGCCTTCACATGGAAGTAAAACCTCATGTCAGATTTCTGGTCAAAGAGTCTTGAAGTTCACATGTAAACCAAATGTTTCAGACGCATCAGCATTTACCTGCAGCTTCTCCTCAGACGCTTCAATCTCAGAAAACAGAAGTGCAGATCGGTGTTTGGACTGCGTGTTACTCTGATCAGAAGACACGCTAGCCATCACCTCAGTGAGAGACTGAAACACAATGACACTCGGCTTTAACCCTCTGGAGTCTGAGGTGTTTTCTGGGCACTGGAGGTGTTCTGACATGCTCTGACATTTGTGCTTTTTTCAGTTATTTATAAACATGTTAATGGCAAAGGTGTAAATTCACTCTATATAGCACAAACAGGGCTACCAAAATATGTGATCACCATGCATGTATATTTTTTTATTTTTAAGAGAATAATGCTTATGCGTGGTTATTGAAAAAATTAAAAATGAAAGTTGCTGAAAGAAGACCTCAAAACTCATAATAAATATGCATGAATAATACTTTTGACAAATGGATGTTCTTCCTTCGAGTTCTGGCTTCAAAATAATGTGAAAATAGTCTTGCTTTATTGTTCACATAAAACAATACATTGATTTAAATTGATGTAAAACAGGTTTTGCTTGGAAAGCCATTATGCGAGTGGGCGTGAACGAGGAGTGGTTTACACCTTGGAATACAAAATGTCCCACCCATTATGCATAATGACTCTGCATAATTAGCCATTCATTCAGGTGTGACTCTGACTGACTGAGCCACAATGCAAGGACAAAAAATTAGAAGAATTATATTGACCATTTAAGATTTTGCTTACATCTATCTTGTAAATATGTTTTGCTATTTTATTAAAAAGGTTACAATTACAACAATAATTAAAATTTCAACAATATTTCAAGTGTACTCTTTCTTTGTAAAAAAAAAAAAAAAAGATTATAGGCCTACATTTTAGGCCTATCTATGTATTCATTAGTTTGAATATAGCCAAAATTGGAACAGCTAACATCTTAGTTGATGACTTTATTTTATATACACTGCTCAAAAAAATTAAAGGAACACTTTGAAAACACATCAGATCTCAATGGGGAAAAATATCATGCTGGATATCTATACTAATATGGACTGGGTAATGTGTAATGAACGAAAGGATGCCACATCGTTTGATGGAAATGAAAATGATCAACCTACAGAGGATTGAATTCAAAGACACCCCAGAAATCTAAGTGAAAAAGTGATGCAGCAGGCTTGTCAATTTTGCTGAAATTTCATTGCAGCAACTCAAAATGGCACTCAGTAGTTTGTATGGCCCCCACGTGCTTGTATGCATGCCTGACAACGTCGGGGCATGCTCCTAACGAGACGACGGATGGTGTCCTGGGGTATTTCCTCCCAGATCTGGACCAGCGCATCACTGAGCTCCTGGACAGGCTGAGGTGCAACCAGGTGATGTCAGATGGACCGAAACACAATGTCCCAGAGGTGTTCTATTGGATGTAGGTCAGGTGAGCGTGGTGGCCCTTCAATGGTATCATTCCTTCATCCTCCAGGAACTGCCTGCATGCTCTCGCCACATGAGGCCGGGCATTGTTGTGCACCAGGAGGAACCCAGGACCCACTGCACCAGCATAGGGTCTGACAATGGATCCAAGGATTTCATCCCGATACCTAATGGCAGTCAGGGTGCCATTGTCTAGCCTGCAGAGGTCTGTGCGTCCCTCCATGGATATGCCTCCCCAGACCCTCACTGACCCACCACCAAACCGGTCATGCTGAACGATGTTACAGGCAGCATAACATTCTCCACGGCTTCTCCAGACACTTTCCTGTCTGTCACGTGCTCAGGGTGAACCTGCTCTCATTTGTGAAAACCACAGGGCACCAGTGGCGGACCTGCCAATTCTGGTGTTCAATGGGAAATGCCAATCGAGCTCCCTGGTGCTGGGCAGTGAGCACAGGGCCCACTAGAGGACGTCGGGCCCTCAGATCACCCTCATGAAGTCTGTTTCTGATTGTTTGGTCAGAGACATTCACACCAGTGGCCTGCTGGAGGTCATTTTGTAGGGCTCTGGCAGTGCTCATCATGTTCCTCCTCGCACAAAGGAGCAGATACCGGTCCTGCTGATGGGTTAAGGACCTTCTACGGCCCTGTCTAGCTCTCCTAGAGTAGCCGTCTGTCTTCCTGGAATCTCCTCCATGCTCTTGAGACTGTGCTGGGAGACACAGCAAACCTTCTGGCAATGGCACGTATTGATGAGCCATCCTGAAGGAGCTGGACTGCCTGTGCAACCTCTGTAGGGTCCAGGTATCGCCTCATGCTACCAGTAGTGACACTGACCCTAGCCAAATGCAAAACTGGTGAAAAACAGTCCAAAAAGATGAGTAGGGAAAAAATGTCAGTGGCCTCCACCTGTAAAACCATTCCTGTTTTGGGGGTTGTCTCACTGTTGCCCATCTAGTGCACCTGCTGTGCATACCTGCTGGTATGTCATTAACACTAAAGCAGTTGAAACTGATTACCAACCCCCTCTGTTACTTAACTGACCAGATCAATATCCCAGGAGTTTAACTGACTTGATGCTATTCTCTGATTAAAAAGTGTTCCCTTAATTTTTTTGAGCAGTGTATATATATATATATATATATATATATATATATATATATATATATATATATATATATATATATATATAAAAATTGCTAAACAAAAGCTTATTTGATATATATATTCAGTTTATTCTACAGTAAAAACTGTACTCAAATCTAGTCAACAAAATGTTGTCTTTCATATTTTGCCTGACTGTAACGTTGTTTTTATGAAACATTAGGGCATATAAATGTTAATTTGCAGTTTAATACGTATTGCTTATACAAATAGCCTACATTTTATTTCAACATATTTCAGTTGATTTTTACTCATCTCAGTATAGTAATACAGTTTGCTAAAACATCATCATTCATTCACACACGCGATTTAAATTTAAACTGTCTTTTTGCGAGCTGTGGTAAACAGCGCGCATCTCTGCCGTTCATTCATCAAAAACAGAAACCCGATTCACGTGAGAAAAAAAAAAACTTAACAGTATTCCTCAGCTCGCTCCTCGATATACCCGCACTTCTGAGGTACTTTTTTCATTATTGTTCTTGCTCACAGCGCTGCGAGGCGGTGTTAAAGTAATGATCTGAATAAACTTGTGTTTCTCGAGCTGATATGTGGGCGTTCACAGGTTTGCTTGGATTGCCTCATTCATTTGCGTTTGAATAGCGCGCGCTCTCCGTAGGCGGAGTCACATTACATTTGAATGAGCTGTAATGAGCTCGACTGGAATCGCTCTTTTAATACAGATTTCACAAGATGCGAATATTTGTTTTTTATATAAATTACTTCATTTAAGAGAAGAGAATTCAAGCTTCATGCCTGTATGTCTGTTTGCCTGTTTGACTGAGTATTCGCTGAGTTAGTTCATTTTCGGACGCGTTTCAGAATGGACTACACGGGCAGAGAGAAGGCAGAACTCGCAACACGTTTATTTTTCTTTATTTGGCGAAAAGCACAACACTTTGTTTTTATTGTGTGTACACAAAAATAATACACACTTAACAGGATAGATTGATGTACAAAACAAGCATATAAGATAAAAATGTATATTTTTATTTTATTATTTTTTTGCACTCATACGGAAAAAAACTAGCCGGCGCGATAGCCGACCTCAGGGGGTTAAAAACAACAAGTTAAGATTAAAAGGGATAGCTCAGCCAAAAATGAAAACTCATTTATTCCCATGTTGTTCCAAACTAGGCTAAAACCAATATGAATCGTGAAGAGGGGGCCATGTTCGGCGGCATCTGATACTCGACCTCAGTGCTGCATTTGACACTGTCGATCATAACATACTTCTGGACAGGCTGGAAAACTGGGTGGGGCTTTCTGGGATAGTCCTAAAATGGTTCAGGTCATACTTGGATGGGAGAGGTTATTATGTGAGTATAGGAGACCATAAGTCTGAGTGGACATCCATGACATGCGGAGTCCCTCAAGGCTCAATTCTTGCACCACTCCTGTTCAACCTGTATATGCTCCCAATGAGCCAAATAATGAGAAAGAACCAAATTGCTTACCACAGCTATGCAGACGACACACAGCTCTACTTAGCCCTATCGCCTAACGATTACAGCCCCATTGACTCCCTGTGCCAATGCATTGATGAAGTCAGCAGCTGGATGTGCCAAAACTTTCTACAGTTAAACAAAGTCAAAACTGAAGTCATTGCATTTGGAAACAAAGATGAAGTTCTCAAGGTGAACGCATACCTTCACTCTAGGGGTCAAACAACTAAAAATCAAGTCAGGAATCTTGGTGTGACACTAGAGTCAGACCTTAGTTTCAGTAGTCATGTCAAAGCAATAACTAAATCAGCATACTATCATCTGAAAAATATTGCAAGAATTAGATGCTTTGTTTCCAGACAAGACTTAGAGAAACTTGTTCATGCTTTCATCACCAGCAGGGTGGATTATTGTAATGGACTCCTCACTGGCCTTCCCAAAAAGACCATAAGACAGTTGCAGCTCATACAGAACGCTGCCGCCAGGATTCTGAGCAGAACCAGAACATATGAACACATCACACCAGTCCTCAGGTCTTTACACTGGCTCCTAGTTAAATTTAGGATTGATTTTAAAGTATTATTACTGGTATATAAATCATTCAATGGCCTAGGACCTCAATACATTGCAGATATGCTCACTGAATATAAACCCAACAGATCACTCAGATCACTAGGATCATATCAGCTAGAAATACCAAGGGTTCACTCTAAGCATGGCGAGTCTGCTTTTAGCTTTTATGCCAGCCGCAGCTGGAACCAGCTTCCAGAGGAGATCAGATGTGCTCCTACAGTAGTCACTTTCAAATCCAGACTCAAAACACGTCTGTTTAGCTATGCATTTACTGAATGAGCACTGTGCCACTGTTCGTCCGACTATCTGTACTGTACTGTATTTTATTTTTTTATTTTTCTAAACTGTTTTAATTATTCTTATTTCTTTTTTATCATTTTAATTTCTTCTATGTAAAGCACTTTGAATTGCCATTGTGTATGAAATGTGCTATATAAATAAACTTGCCTTGCCTTGGTGAGGGTATAGACAGCTGTCTTCTGTAGTGTAGTGTACTGTAGTGTGTTGTGTAGTGTGTACTGCAGTGTAAGTGCTGACTGGTGAGGGTATAGACAGCTGTCTTCTGTTGTGTAGTGTAGTGTAGTGTGTACTGCAGTGTAAGTGCTGACTGGTGAGGGTATAGACAGCTGTCTTCTGTAGTGTAGTGTGTAGTGTAGTGTAAGTGCTGACTGGTGAGGGTATAGACAGCTGTCTTCTGTAGTGTAGTGTGTAGTGTAGTGTGTACTGCAGTGTAAGTGCTGACTGGTGAGGGTATAGACAGCTGTCTTCTGTAGTGTAGTGTAGTGTAGTGTGTACTGCAGTGTAAGTGCTGACTGGTGAGGGTATAGACAGCTGTCTTCTGTAGTGTAGTGTGTACTGCAGTGTAAGTGCTGACTGGTGAGGGTATAGACAGCTGTCTTCTGTAGTGTAGTGTAGTGTGTACTGCAGTGTAAGTGCTGACTGGTGAGGGTATAGACAGCTGTCTTCTGTTGTGTAGTGTAGTGTGTACTGCAGTGTAAGTGCTGACTGGTGAGGGTATAGACAGCTGTCTTCTGTAGTGTAGTGTGTAGTGTGTACTGCAGTGTAAGTGCTGACTGGTAAGGGTATAGACAGCTGTCTTCTGTAGTGTAGTGTGTAGTGTAGTGTGTACTGCAGTGTAAGTGCTGACTGGTGAGGGTATAGACAGCTGTCTTCTGTAGTGTAGTGTGTAGTGTAGTGTGTACTGCAGTGTAAGTGCTGACTGGTGAGGGTATAGACAGCTGTCTTCTGTAGTGTAGTGTGTAGTGTAGTGTGTACTGCAGTGTAAGTGCTGACTGGTGAGGGTATAGACAGCTGTCTTCTGTAGTGTAGTGTGTAGTCCAGTGTGTAGTGCAGTGTAAGTGCTGACTGGTGAGGGTATAGACAGCTGTCTTCTGTAGTGTAGTGTAGTGTGTAGTGCAGTGTAAGTGCTGACTGGTGAGGGTATAGACAGCTGTCTTCTGTTGTGTAGTGTGTAGTGCAGTGTAAGTGCTGACTGGTGAGGGTATAGACAGCTGTCTTCTGTTGTGTAGTGTGTAGTGCAGTGTAAGTGCTGACTGGTGAGGGTATAGACAGCTGTCTTCTGTTGTGTAGTGTGTAGTCCAGTGTGTAGTGCAGTGTAAGTGCTGACTGGTGAGGGTATAGACAGCTGTCTTCTGTAGTGTAGTGTAGTGTAGTGTGTAGTGCAGTGTAAGTGCTGACTGGTGAGGGTATAGACAGCTGTCTTCTGTTGTGTAGTGTGTAGTCCAGTGTGTAGTGCAGTGTAAGTGCTGACTGGTGAGGGTATAGACAGTTGTCTTCTGTAGTGTAATGTAGTGTGTAGTGTGCACTGCAGTGTAAGTGCTGACTGGTGAGGGTATAGACAGCTGTCTTCTGTTGTGTAGCGTGTAGTGCAGTGTGTACTAGAGTGTAAGTGCTGACTGGTGGGGGTATAGACAGCTGTCTTCTGTTGTGTAGTGTAGTGTGTAGTGCAGTGTAAGTGCTGACTGGTGAGGGTATAGACAGCTGTCTTTTGTTGTGTAGTGTGTAGTGCAGTGTGTACTAGAGTGTAAGTGCTGACTGGTGAGGGTATAGACAGCTGTCTTCTGTAGTGTAGTGTGTAGTGTAGTGTGTACTGCAGTGTAAGTGCTGACTGGTGAGGGTATAGACAGCTGTCTTCTGTAGTGTAGTGTGTACTGCAGTGTAAGTGCTGACTGGTGAGGGTATAGACAGCTGTCTTCTGTTGTGTAGTGTGTAGTCCAGTGTGTAGTGCAGTGTAAGTGCTGACTGGTGAGGGTATAGACAGCTGTCTTCTGTAGTGTAGTGTAGTGTGTACTGCAGTGTAAGTGCTGACTGGTGAGGGTATAGACAGCTGTCTTCTGTTGTGTAGTGTGTAGTCCAGTGTGTAGTGCAGTGTAAGTGCTGACTGGTGAGGGTATAGACAGCTGTCTTCTGTTGTGTAGTGTGTAGTCCAGTGTGTAGTGCAGTGTAAGTGCTGACTGATGAGGGTATAGACAGCTGTCTTCTGTAGTGTAGTGTAGTGTAGTGTAGTGTGTACTGCAGTGTAAGTGCTGACTGGTGAGGGTATAGACAGCTGTCTTCTGTTGTGTAGTGTGTAGTGTAGTGTGTACTGCAGTGTAAGTGCTGACTGGTGAGGGTATAGACAGCTGTCTTCTGTAGTGTAGTGTAGTGTGTACTGCAGTGTAAGTGCTGACTGGTGAGGGTATAGACAGCTGTCTTCTGTAGTGTAGTGTAGTGTGTACTGCAGTGTAAGTGCTGACTGGTGAGGGTATAGACAGCTGTCTTCTGTTGTGTAGTGTGTAGTCCAGTGTGTAGTGCAGTGTAAGTGCTGACTGGTGAGGGTATAGACAGCTGTCTTCTGTAGTGTAGTGTAGTGTGTACTGCAGTGTAAGTGCTGACTGGTGAGGGTATAGACAGCTGTCTTCTGTAGTGTAGTGTAGTGTGTACTGCAGTGTAAGTGCTGACTGGTGAGGGTATAGACAGCTGTCTTCTGTTGTGTAGTGTGTAGTGCAGTGTGAACTGCAGTGTAAGTGCTGACTGGTGAGGGTATAGACAGCTGTCTTCTGTAGTGTAGTGTGTACTGCAGTGTAAGTGCTGACTGGTGAGGGTATAGACAGCTGTCTTCTGTAGTGTAGTGTGTACTGCAGTGTAAGTGCTGACTGGTGAGGGTATAGACAGCTGTCTTCTGTTGTGTAGTGTGTAGTCCAGTGTGTAGTGCAGTGTAAGTGCTGACTGGTGAGGGTATAGACAGCTGTCTTCTGTAGTGTAGTGTGTACTGCAGTGTAAGTGCTGACTGGTGAGGGTATAGACAGCTGTCTTCTGTTGTGTAGTGTGTAGTCCAGTGTGTAGTGCAGTGTAAGTGCTGACTGGTGAGGGTATAGACAGCTGTCTTCTGTAGTGTAGTGTAGTGTGTACTGCAGTGTAAGTGCTGACTGGTGAGGGTATAGACAGCTGTCTTCTGTTGTGTAGTGTGTAGTCCAGTGTGTAGTGCAGTGTAAGTGCTGACTGGTGAGGGTATAGACAGCTGTCTTCTGTAGTGTAGTGTAGTGTAGTGTGTACTGCAGTGTAAGTGCTGACTGGTGAGGGTATAGACAGCTGTCTTCTGTTGTGTAGTGTGTAGTGTAGTGTGTACTGCAGTGTAAGTGCTGACTGGTGAGGGTATAGACAGCTGTCTTCTGTAGTGTAGTGTAGTGTGCACTGCAGTGTAAGTGCTGACTGGTGAGGGTATAGACAGCTGTCTTCTGTTGTGTAGTGTGTAGTGCAGTGTAAGTGCTGACTGGTGAGGGTATAGACAGCTGTCTTCTGTTGTGTAGTGTGTAGTGTAGTGTGCACTGCAGTGTAAGTGCTGACTGGTGAGGGTATAGACAGCTGTCTTCTGTTGTGTAGTGTGTACTGTAGTGTGTAGTGTAGTGTGTACTGCAGTGTAAGTGCTGACTGGTGAGGGTATAGACAGCTGTCTTCTGTTGTGTAGTGTAGTGTGTACTGCAGTGTAAGTGCTGACTGGTGAGGGTATAGACAGCTGTCTTCTGTAGTGTGTAGTGTAATGTAGTGTAGTGTGTACTGCAGTGTGTACTGCAGTGTAAGTGCTGACTGGTGAGGGTATAGACAACTGTCTTCTGTAGTGTGTAGTGTAATGTAGTGTAGTGTGTAGTGCAGTGTAAGTGCTGACTGGTGAGGGTATAGACAGCTGTCTTCTGTTGTGTAGTGTGTAGTGCAGTGTGTACTGCAGTGTAAGTGCTGACTGGTGAGGGTATAGACAGCTGTCTTCTGTTGTGTAGTGTGTACTGCAGTGTAAGTGCTGACTGGTGAGGGTATAGACAGTTGTCTTCTGTAGTGTAATGTAGTGTGTAGTGTGCACTGCAGTGTAAGTGCTGACTGGTGAGGGTATAGACAGCTGTCTTCTGTTGTGTAGCGTGTAGTGCAGTGTGTACTAGAGTGTAAGTGCTGACTGGTGGGGGTATAGACAGCTGTCTTCTGTTGTGTAGTGTAGTGTGTAGTGCAGTGTAAGTGCTGACTGGTGAGGGTATAGACAGCTGTCTTTTGTTGTGTAGTGTGTAGTGCAGTGTGTACTAGAGTGTAAGTGCTGACTGGTGAGGGTATAGACAGCTGTCTTCTGTAGTGTAGTGTGTAGTGTAGTGTGTACTGCAGTGTAAGTGCTGACTGGTGAGGGTATAGACAGCTGTCTTCTGTAGTGTAGTGTGTACTGCAGTGTAAGTGCTGACTGGTGAGGGTATAGACAGCTGTCTTCTGTTGTTGTTGTGGTTTAATTATTTTCAGGGGAATGACTTCAAAGATATTTGACATCAGAAAAAAATTAGACTTTATTAACAAACAAAGCCGAGTGTCCCTCTGCAGAAAAGACCCTCCAGAAAAATTGCCCAGCAAACGTATATACCCTCTCCTTGTCCCAAACATGGTAATACATTCTATAGGTATTTTGAGAAATAGTTTTGTACCATGTGACATTACTGAAATAGAATTTTCTGCTGTAACAACAGCTTGTGCTCTCAGGTTCCAAAGTCAGCCAAAGTCACCCACAGACAAGGAAATAATAGTGTACAAAAACCAGTTAAATTACTTATTTTCTAAATAATAAAATCTTCAACATTGTGTAGTGTGTAGTCCAGTGTGTAGTGCAGTGTAAGTGCTGACTGGTGAGGGTATAGACAGCTGTCTTCTGTAGTGTAGTGTAGTGTGTACTGCAGTGTAAGTGCTGACTGGTGAGGGTATAGACAGCTGTCTTCTGTTGTGTAGTGTGTAGTCCAGTGTGTAGTGCAGTGTAAGTGCTGACTGGTGAGGGTATAGACAGCTGTCTTCTGTTGTGTAGTGTGTAGTCCAGTGTGTAGTGCAGTGTAAGTGCTGACTGGTGAGGGTATAGACAGCTGTCTTCTGTAGTGTAGTGTAGTGTAGTGTGTACTGCAGTGTAAGTGCTGACTGGTGAGGGTATAGACAGCTGTCTTCTGTTGTGTAGTGTGTAGTCCAGTGTGTAGTGCAGTGTAAGTGCTGACTGGTGAGGGTATAGACAGCTGTCTTCTGTAGTGTAGTGTAGTGTGTACTGCAGTGTAAGTGCTGACTGGTGAGGGTATAGACAGCTGTCTTCTGTAGTGTAGTGTGTACTGCAGTGTAAGTGCTGACTGGTGAGGGTATAGACAGCTGTCTTCTGTTGTGTAGTGTGTAGTGCAGTGTGAACTGCAGTGTAAGTGCTGACTGGTGAGGGTATAGACAGCTGTCTTCTGTAGTGTAGTGTGTACTGCAGTGTAAGTGCTGACTGGTGAGGGTATAGACAGCTGTCTTCTGTAGTGTAGTGTACTGCAGTGTAAGTGCTGACTGGTGAGGGTATAGACAGCTGTCTTCTGTTGTGTAGTGTGTAGTGCAGTGTAAGTGCTGACTGGTGAGGGTATAGACAGCTGTCTTCTGTTGTGTAGTGTGTAGTCCAGTGTGTAGTGCAGTGTAAGTGCTGACTGGTGAGGGTATAGAGAGCTTTCTTCTGTAGTGTAGTGTAGTGTAGTGTGTAGTGCAGTGTAAGTGCTGACTGGTGAGGGTATAGACAGCTGTATTCTGTTGTGTAGTGTGTAGTCCAGTGTGTAGTGCAGTGTAAGTGCTGACTGGTGAGGGTATAGACAGTTGTCTTCTGTAGTGTAATGTAGTGTGTAGTGTGCACTGCAGTGTAAGTGCTGACTGGTGAGGGTATAGACAGCTGTCTTCTGTTGTGTAGCGTGTAGTGCAGTGTGTACTAGAGTGTAAGTGCTGACTGGTGGGGGTATAGACAGCTGTCTTCTGTTGTGTAGTGTAGTGTGTAGTGCAGTGTAAGTGCTGACTGGTGAGGGTATAGACAGCTGTCTTTTGTTGTGTAGTGTGTAGTGCAGTGTGTACTAGAGTGTAAGTGCTGACTGGTGAGGGTATAGACAGCTGTCTTCTGTAGTGTAGTGTGTAGTGTAGTGTGTACTGCAGTGTAAGTGCTGACTGGTGAGGGTATAGACAGCTGTCTTCTGTAGTGTAGTGTGTACTGCAGTGTAAGTGCTGACTGGTGAGGGTATAGACAGCTGTCTTCTGTTGTGTAGTGTGTAGTCCAGTGTGTAGTGCAGTGTAAGTGCTGACTGGTGAGGGTATAGACAGCTGTCTTCTGTAGTGTATTGTAGTGTGTACTGCAGTGTAAGTGCTGACTGGTGAGGGTATAGACAGCTGTCTTCTGTTGTGTAGTGTGTAGTCCAGTGTGTAGTGCAGTGTAAGTGCTGACTGGTGAGGGTATAGACAGCTGTCTTCTGTTGTGTAGTGTGTAGTCCAGTGTGTAGTGCAGTGTAAGTGCTGACTGGTGAGGGTATAGACAGCTGTCTTCTGTAGTGTAGTGTAGTGTAGTGTGTACTGCAGTGTAAGTGCTGACTGGTGAGGGTATAGACAGCTGTCTTCTGTTGTGTAGTGTGTAGTGTAGTGTTTACTGCAGTGTAAGTGCTGACTGGTGAGGGTATAGACAGCTGTCTTCTGTAGTGTAGTGTAGTGTGCACTGCAGTGTAAGTGCTGACTGGTGAGGGTATAGACAGCTGTCTTCTGTTGTGTAGTGTGTAGTGCAGTGTAAGTGCTGACTGGTGAGGGTATAGACAGCTGTCTTCTGTTGTGTAGTGTGTAGTGTAGTGTGCACTGCAGTGTAAGTGCTGACTGGTGAGGGTATAGACAGCTGTCTTCTGTTGTGTAGTGTGTACTGTAGTGTGTAGTGTAGTGTGTACTGCAGTGTAAGTGCTGACTGGTGAGGGTATAGACAGCTGTCTTCTGTAGTGTAGTGTGTAGTGTGTAGTGCAGTGTAAGTGCTGACTGGTGAGGGTATAGACAGCTGTCTTCTGTAGTGTGTAGTGTAATGTAGTGTAGTGTGTAGTGCAGTGTGTACTGCAGTGTAAGTGCTGACTGGTGAGGGTATAGACAGCTGTCTTCTGTAGTGTGTAGTGTAATGTAGTGTAGTGTGTAGTGCAGTGTGTACTGCAGTGTAAGTGCTGACTGGTGAGGGTATAGACAGCTGTCTTCTGTTGTGTAGTGTGTTGTGCAGTGTGTACTGCAGTGTAAGTGCTGACTGGTGAGGGTATAGACAGCTGTCTTCTGTTGTGTAGTGTGTACTGCAGTGTAAGTGCTGACTGGTGAGGGTATAGACAGCTGTCTTCTGTTGTGTAGTGTAGTGTGTACTGCAGTGTAAGTGCTGACTGGTGAGGGTATAGACAGCTGTCTTCTGTTGTGTAGTGTAGTGTGTACTGCAGTGTAAGTGCTGACTGGTGAGGGTATAGACAGCTGTCTTCTGTAGTGTAGTGTGTAGTGCAGTGTGTAGTGCATTGTAAGTGCATTGTAAGTGCTGACTGGTGAGGGTATAGACAGCTGTCTTCTGTAGTGTGTAGTGTAGTGTGTAGTGCAGTGTAAGTGCTGACTGGTGAGGGTATAGACAGCTGTCTTCTGTTGTGTAGTGTGTAGTGCAGTGTGAACTGCAGTGTAAGTGCTGACTGGTGAGGGTATAGACAGCTGTCTTCTGTAGTGTAGTGTGTACTGCAGTGTAAGTGCTGACTGGTGAGGGTATAGACAGCTGTCTTCTGTAGTGTAGTGTGTACTGCAGTGTAAGTGCTGACTGGTGAGGGTATAGACAGCTGTCTTCTGTTGTGTAGTGTGTAGTCCAGTGTGTAGTGCAGTGTAAGTGCTGACTGGTGAGGGTATAGACAGCTGTCTTCTGTAGTGTAGTGTAGTGTGTACTGCAGTGTAAGTGCTGACTGGTGAGGGTATAGACAGCTGTCTTCTGTAGTGTAGTGTAGTGTGTACTGCAGTGTAAGTGCTGACTGGTGAGGGTATAGACAGCTGTCTTCTGTTGTGTAGTGTGTAGTGCAGTGTGAACTGCAGTGTAAGTGCTGACTGGTGAGGGTATAGACAGCTGTCTTCTGTAGTGTAGTGTGTACTGCAGTGTAAGTGCTGACTGGTGAGGGTATAGACAGCTGTCTTCTGTAGTGTAGTGTGTACTGCAGTGTAAGTGCTGACTGGTGAGGGTATAGACAGCTGTCTTCTGTTGTGTAGTGTGTAGTCCAGTGTGTAGTGCAGTGTAAGTGCTGACTGGTGAGGGTATAGACAGCTGTCTTCTGTAGTGTAGTGTAGTGTGTACTGCAGTGTAAGTGCTGACTGGTGAGGGTATAGACAGCTGTCTTCTGTTGTGTAGTGTGTAGTCCAGTGTGTAGTGCAGTGTAAGTGCTGACTGGTGAGGGTATAGACAGCTGTCTTCTGTAGTGTAGTGTAGTGTGTACTGCAGTGTAAGTGCTGACTGGTGAGGGTATAGACAGCTGTCTTCTGTTGTGTAGTGTAGTGTAGTGTGTACTGCAGTGTAAGTGCTGACTGGTGAGGGTATAGACAGCTGTCTTCTGTTGTGTGTAGTGCAGTGTAAGTGCTGACTGGTGAGGGTATAGACAGCTGTCTTCTGTTGTGTAGTGTGTAGTGTAGTGTGTACTGCAGTGTAAGTGCTGACTGGTGAGGGTATAGACAGCTGTCTTCTGTAGTGTAGTGTAGTGTGCACTGCAGTGTAAGTGCTGACTGGTGAGGGTATAGACAGCTGTCTTCTGTTGTGTAGTGTGTAGTGTAGTGTGTACTGCAGTGTAAGTGCTGACTGGTGAGGGTATAGACAGCTGTCTTCTGTAGTGTAGTGTGTAGTGCAGTGTGTAGTGCATTGTAAGTGCTGACTGGTGAGGGTATAGACAGCTGTCTTCTGTAGTGTGTAGTGTAGTGTAGTGTAGTGTAGTGTGTAGTGCAGTGTAAGTGCTGACTGGTGAGGGTATAGACAGCTGTCTTCTGTTGTGTAGTGTGTAGTGCAGTGTGAACTGCAGTGTAAGTGCTGACTGGTGAGGGTATAGACAGCTGTCTTCTGTAGTGTAGTGTGTACTGCAGTGTAAGTGCTGACTGGTGAGGGTATAGACAGCTGTCTTCTGTAGTGTAGTGTGTACTGCAGTGTAAGTGCTGACTGGTGAGGGTATAGACAGCTGTCTTCTGTTGTGTAGTGTGTAGTCCAGTGTGTTGTGCAGTGTAAGTGCTGACTGGTGAGGGTATAGACAGCTGTCTTCTGTAGTGTAGTGTAGTGTGTACTGCAGTGTAAGTGCTGACTGGTGAGGGTATAGACAGCTGTCTTCTGTAGTGTAGTGTAGTGTGTACTGCAGTGTAAGTGCTGACTGGTGAGGGTATAGACAGCTGTCTTCTGTTGTGTAGTGTGTAGTGCAGTGTGAACTGCAGTGTAAGTGCTGACTGGTGAGGGTATAGACAGCTGTCTTCTGTAGTGTAGTGTGTACTGCAGTGTAAGTGCTGACTGGTGAGGGTATAGACAGCTGTCTTCTGTAGTGTAGTGTGTACTGCAGTGTAAGTGCTGACTGGTGAGGGTATAGACAGCTGTCTTCTGTTGTGTAGTGTGTAGTCCAGTGTGTAGTGCAGTGTAAGTGCTGACTGGTGAGGGTATAGACAGCTGTCTTCTGTAGTGTAGTGTAGTGTGTACTGCAGTGTAAGTGCTGACTGGTGAGGGTATAGACAGCTGTCTTCTGTTGTGTAGTGTGTAGTCCAGTGTGTAGTGCAGTGTAAGTGCTGACTGGTGAGGGTATAGACAGCTGTCTTCTGTAGTGTAGTGTAGTGTGTACTGCAGTGTAAGTGCTGACTGGTGAGGGTATAGACAGCTGTCTTCTGTTGTGTAGTGTAGTGTAGTGTGTACTGCAGTGTAAGTGCTGACTGGTGAGGGTATAGACAGCTGTCTTCTGTTGTGTGTAGTGCAGTGTAAGTGCTGACTGGTGAGGGTATAGACAGCTGTCTTCTGTTGTGTAGTGTGTAGTGTAGTGTGTACTGCAGTGTAAGTGCTGACTGGTGAGGGTATAGACAGCTGTCTTCTGTAGTGTAGTGTAGTGTGCACTGCAGTGTAAGTGCTGACTGGTGAGGGTATAGACAGCTGTCTTCTGTTGTGTAGTGTGTAGTGTAGTGTGTACTGCAGTGTAAGTGCTGACTGGTGAGGGTATAGACAGCTGTCTTCTGTTGTGTAGTGTGTAGTGTAGTGTGCACTGCAGTGTAAGTGCTGACTGGTGAGGGTATAGACAGCTGTCTTCTGTTGTGTAGTGTGTACTGTAGTGTGTAGTGTAGTGTGTACTGCAGTGTAAGTGCTGACTGGTGAGGGTATAGACAGCTGTCTTCTGTTGTGTAGTGTAGTGTGTACTGCAGTGTAAGTTCTGACTGGTGAGGGTATAGACAGCTGTCTTCTGTAGTGTGTAGTGTAATGTAGTGTAGTGTGTAGTGCAGTGTGTACTGCAGTGTAAGTGCTGACTGGTGAGGGTATAGACAACTGTCTTCTGTAGTGTGTAGTGTAATGTAGTGTAGTGTGTAGTGCAGTGTAAGTGCTGACTGGTGAGGGTATAGACAGCTGTCTTCTGTTGTGTAGTGTGTAGTGCAGTGTAAGTGCTGACTGGTGAGGGTATAGACAGCTGTCTTCTGTAGTGTAGTGTGTAGTGTAGTGTGTACTGCAGTGTAAGTGCTGACTGGTGAGGGTATAGACAGCTGTCTTCTGTTGTGTAGTGTGTACTGCAGTGTAAGTGCTGACTGGTGAGGGTATAGACAGCTGTCTTCTGTTGTGTAGTGCAGTGTGCACTGCAGTGTAAGTGCTGACTGGTGAGAGTATAGACAGCTGTCTTCTATTGTGTAGTGTGTACTGCAGTGTAAGTGCTGACTGGTGAGGGTATAGACAGCTGTCTTCTGTTGTGTAGTGTAGTGTGTACTGCAGTGTAAGTGCTGACTGGTGAGGGTATAGACAGCTGTTTTCTGTTGTGTAGTGTGTAGTGCAGTGTAAGTGCTGACTGGTGAGGGTATAGACAGCTGTCTTCTGTTGTGTAGTGTGTAGTGTGTACTGCAGTGTAAGTGCTGACTGGTGAGGGTATAGACAGCTGTCTTCTGTAGTGTAGTGTGTACTGCAGTGTAAGTGCTGACTGGTGAGGGTATAGACAGCTGTCTTCTGTTGTGTAGTGTGTAGTGCAGTGTAAGTGCTGACTGGTGAGGGTATAGACAGCTGTCTTCTGTTGTGTAGTGTGTACTGCAGTGTAAGTGCTGCCTGGTGAGGGTATAGACAGCTGTCATCTGTAGTGTAGTGTGTAGTGTGTACTGCAGTGTAAGTGCTGACTGGTGAGGGTATAGACAGCTGTCTTCTGTTGTGTAGTGTAGGGCAGTGTGTACTGCAGTGTAAGTGCTGACTGGTGAGGGTATAGACAGCTGTCTTCTGTTGTGTAGTGTGTAGTGCAGTGTGGTGTAGTGTGTAGTGTAGTGTGTAGTCCATAGCGACAATGTGCAAGGGTGCCTTGGCCTGAATTGGAACCAGCGGGGCCCGTACCTCTTTCCTGGTCTTAAACAATATACAGCGTGGACACTTCTGTAGATAGGCCCTCGTTGTGCCCTCCATTCCGGGCCAGTAGAAGTGTCGCCGTAATAAGGCTGTCGTCCTCTCCTGCCCTTGATGCCCCATCCTGGTGTGATAGGCTTCCAACAACGCTGGCCAGCGTCCCTCGGGGACCACCACCTGACAAACCTTGTCGCCCCACTTGGGATCTTGAAAGGTCCTGCAGATCACCCCTTCCTTCAAGCAGAGTCTCTCTCTCTGGCCCAACAGTCCTCGCACTGTCCGGGTCTGAGCTCGGCATTCCGCACCGTCGGGCCATACCTTCCGCCTCAGCCAAGTCCGGACCACCAGCAGATCCTCGTCCTCGCCCTGCCATACCCTCCAGCGCTGCGGGTCCCATCCCCAACAACCCGGGGGTTCTTCCAAGGGCTGGCCTGGTGCCTCCACAATCCCCACCATTAGTCCTTCGTCATGTCCTGCTTCATGAGCCAATACCGGGCCCGATGATCCTTCCTCTGGCAGCCTAGATAGAACATCGGCGTTTGTATGTTCCCTCCCTGGCCGGTATTGGAGCTGGTAATCGAAGTTCGCCAGTTGTGCCACCCATCTCTGTTCTACCGCCCCCAGCTTGGCGGTCTGCAGATGTACGAGCGGATTATTGTCCGTAACCACTTGCACCCTGGCTCCCCACAGGTAATCTTTAAATTTTTCACTCACCGCCCACTTCATTGCCAGCAGCTCGAGTTTAAAGGAACTGTAATTGGCGTCGTTTCTCTCGGTGGGGTGCAGGCTTCGGCTCGCATAAGCGATTACCCTCTACTTCCCTTGTTGCTTCTGAGCCAGGACAGCTCCTAAGCCCAGGTTACTGGCATCTGTGTACAGGATGAAAGGCTGTGTGAAGTCGGCATAAGCCAAAATCGGGGCCTGTAGTAACTCCTGTTTGAGCCTCTGAAAGGCCTCCTCACACGCCGGATCCCACTGGATCGATGGCGACCCCGAACTCGTCCCGTACCTCCCAGCAGCTGATTGATCGGCTTGGCGATTCTGGAGAAGTCTTTAATGAATCGCCTATAATATCCGACGAAGCCCAGGAAGGATCTAACCTGCCGTACCGTCTTAGGGGTGGCCCACCCCTGCACAGCTGCCACCTTCTCCGGATCGACAGATATCCCTCCAGCACTCACAATGTGGCCCAAGAATTTTACCTCCTTTCGGAAAAGCTGACATTTATCCGGCTGGAGTTTCAGCCCATACCTCTCCAGGGAGAGAAAGACCTGTTCCAGGTGTTGGAGATGGGACCCGAAATCCGGAGAATAGACGATCACGTCGTCGAGATAGACGAGCGTGGTCTCCATTAGTTGGCCGCCCAGGCAACGCTGCATGAGCCGTTGGAAGGTGGCTGGGGCGTTGCAGAGGCCAAAGGGCATCCCACTCATATAACCCAAAGGGGGTAGTGAACGCAGTCTTCTCCCTGTCCCGCTCATCCACCTGGACTTGCCAGTATCCGCTGGCCAGATCGAGTGTCGAATACCAAGCTGCTTGTGTAAGGCTGGTGAGAGAATCTTCTACTCTGGGCAGTGGGAAAGCATCCCTTTTGGTCACCTGGTTGAGCCGCCGGTAGTCCACGCAGAACCTCCAAGAACCATTTTTCTTCCGTACCAGTACTATCGGCGCGGCCCAAGGACTGCTGCTCTCCCGGATGATTCCCTTATCCAACATCCCCCTCAGGAGGGTGCGAACCTCTGAGTACAGGGTCGGAGGCACGGGTCGATAACGCTCCCTGCTGGGTGTGGCCTCTCCGGTTGGGATCTGGTGCTTAACTGCATCTGTACGGCCGTAGTCCTCGTCGTGGGTAGAGAACAAATGTTGCCATTTCGTCAAGAAACATTGGAGTTGTTGGACTTGGTCCTCTTTCAATCCCTCTCCACGTAACGACTCTCCTTCCAGGTGTGTCGGCAGTCTTCCTCCAACCTCTTCCACGTGTCGACCCGTTTGTGCCAGGGCCACCTCTACCACTGTTGGACTTACTCGACAGAATTCCACTTCTCCCTGTTCTCGAATTTGATGGGGCTTCACCGAGGTAACTCGGGCTAGGCGTTGCTGGCGGTATAGGTGGATCGGAAAAGAATTTGTATTTCGGACTCTAACTGAGACTCGGCCTCTCCTTGCGGATGCCAGCCCCCGAGCAACTTCCACCTTGGGGCCATCCGGGTAGGGCTCCACCAAAACCCACTCCTGGGGGCTATAAAGCCGAGAGGGCACCCTGGCCCAGACCACGGCTTCACTTCGAGCGGGAACGGACAAGGAATAACGGCAGGCCACTCTCCCAGTACTCTCCCGTTCGCCCTGCTGCTCGGCCAGGCAAACCCGGCGACAGTCGGCTCTCACCCGATCCCACTCCTGGCCATCTGAGGACGAGGCAGCTCGCACTGGTCTGCCCCGGAACAGTTCCTCCCAACACTCAGAGATCACGTTCATGCCCAGTAGGGCCCGATGAGACCCCAGACAGCCATCTCGCACCACCACTACTCCCTTCTGGGGTACCACAACCCCGTGTATCTCCAGATCCATCACCAAATATCCAACGTATGGTATGTCAAGTCCATTTGCCCCACGCAGGGTCAACCAGGGGGCTTCGGCCGTCGACCGACCCTGGGCACCAAATAACTCATGAGTCAGGCTCTCCGCAAACAAGGTTACTTGCGACCCGGTGTCCAGGAGGCATTGTACTTCCCGGCCGTTGACCTGAATCGCCACAACCGGGCAACGGCCCACCAGGTGTTCGTTGGGGAGTGTGGGAAGCTGAGGGTCTAACAAGGGGGTCCCGACCACTTGACCCACAGTGGCCGGACGCTCTGAAAACCCCCCTGCGATGCCCGTCTGGAGGAGCACTGACGGAAGTAATGACCCGGTTCTCCACAGTTATTGCAGAGAGGACGACCCTGTTCATCCCACTGGAATCGAGGCCCCAAAGGCCGAAGTGGACGGCGTTCTGGGAGATGGCCCCCATCAGAGTACGCCTGCTCCCGTGGCGGAGGCAATGAACGGGGATGTTCTCGGCAAAGTTCTGCCACGAGGGACTCAGACAGTTCGGACAGTTGATCACGTACGTCCTTCTTCAGCTCCTCCCGAAGGGCCTGTTTCCAGTCCGATGTAGCAGGGGGCGGTGGAACACTAGTGGCGTTAGTGGCCAGACAACTGGGAGGGTCTACGCTTGCAGCATGGTCACGTTCAAGGGCTAAAGCTTCTCCACGCAGCTCTTCAAAAGTGAGGTCGGGTTCTCGTCGTAGTTGGACCCGCAGACTCTGACGCACAGGGCCTTCTCGTAATCCTAATAGAAACTGATCTCTCAACAGGACTTCCTCATCACCCAGACCGTGATCCTGTCTTCCTTTCAAACGGGAGAACTGTTCCCTCAACTGTAGTGTGAATGCACGGACATTTTGTCGAGGCCCTTGTCTACAATTGAAAAACTGCGTTCGCAGGACAGCTACCGGGGTGGTGTCTCCATATTGCCCCGTGAGAAATTCAAAGATTGCTTGGGCCGTCGTTCGATTTGCTTCCGGCGCTGCCTGTACCTCTATTCTTGCTTCTGCTTCCAGGGAATTTAACCCTCTGGAGTCTGAGGTGTTTTCTGGGCACTGGAGGTGTTCTGACATGCTCTGACATTTGTGCTTTTTTCAGTTATTTATAAACATGTTAATGGCAAAGGTGTAAATTCACTCTATATAGCACAAACAGGGCTACCAAAATATGTGATCACCATGCATGTATATTTTTTTATTTTTAAGAGAATAATGCTTATGCGTGGTTATTGAAAAAATTAAAAATGAAAGTTGCTGAAAGAAGACCTCAAAACTCATAATAAATATGCATGAATAAGACTTTTGAGAAATGGATGTTCTTTCTTCGAGTTCTGGCTTCAAAATTATGTGAAAATAGTCTTGCTTTGTCGTTCAGATAAAACAATACATTGATTTAAATTGATGTAAAACAGGTTTTGCTTGGAAAGCCATTATGCGAGTGGGCGTGAACGAGGAGTGGTTTACACCTTGGAATACAAAATGTCCCACCCATTATGCATAATTAGCCATTCATTCAGGTGTGACTCTGACTGACTGAGCCACAATGCAAGGACAAAAAAGTCCTTGTAAATATGTTTTGTTATTTTATTAAAAAGGTTACAATTACAACAATAATTAAAATTTCAACAATATTTCAAGTGTACTCTTTCTTTGTAAAAAAAAAAAAGATTATAGGCCTACATTTTAGGCCTATGTATTCATTAGTTTGAATATAGCCAAAATTGGAACAGCTAACATCTTAGTTGATGACTTTATTTTATATATATATAAAAATTGCTAAACAAAAGCTTATTTGATATGTATATTCAGTATATTCTACAGTAAAAACTGTACTCAAATCTAGTCAACAAAATGTTGTCTTTCATATTTCGCCTGACTGTAACGTTGTTTTTATGAAATATTAGGGCATATAAATGTTAATTTGCAGTTTAATACGTATTGCTTATACAAATAGCCTACATTTTATTTCAACATATTTCAGTCGATTTTTACTCATCTCAGTATAGTAATACAGTTTGCTAAAACATCATCATTCATTCACACACGCGATTTAAATTTAAACTGTCTTTTTGCGAGCTGTGGTAAACAGCGCGCATCTCTGCCGTTCATTCGTCAAAAACAGAAACCCGATTCACGTGAGAAGAAAAAAAAACTTACAGTATCCCTCAGCTCTCTCCTCGATATACCCGCACTTCTGAGGTAGGCTACTTTTTTCATCAAAAGCTTATGTGGCAGTATATTCTACAGTAAAAACATTTTGTTGACTAGATTTGAGTACAGTTGTCTTTCATATTTCGCCTGACTGTAACGTTGTTTTTATGAAATATTAGGGCATATACAATTGCAGTTTAATACGTATTGCTACGTACAAATACGTACAAACAGCCTACATTTTATTTCAACATATTTCAGTCGATTTTTACTCATAGTAACAGTTTGCTAAAACATCCTCATTCATTCACACACGCGATTTAAATTTAAACTGTCTTTTTGCGAGCTGTGGTAAACAGCGCGCATCTCTGCCGTTCATTCATCAAAAACAGAAACCCGATTCACGTGAGAAGAAAAAAAAACTTACAGTATTCCTCAGCTCGCTCCTCGATATACCCGCACTTGAGGTACTTTTTAAATTATTGTTATTGCTCACAGCGCTGCTGAGACGGTGTTAAAGTAATGATCTGAATAAACTGATATGTGGGCGTTCACAGGTTTGCTTGGATTGCCTCATTCATTTGCGTTTCAATAGTGCGCGCTCTCCGTAGGCGGAGTCACATTACATTTGAATTCGCTCTAATTAGGTCGACTGGAATCGCTCTCTTTTAATACAGATTTCACAACATGAGAATATTTGTTTTTTATATAAATTACTTCATTTAAGAGAAGAGAATTCAAGCTTCATGCCTGTATGCCTGTTTGCCTGTTTGACTGAGTATTCGCTGAGTTATTGTTCATTTTCGGACGCGTTTCAGAATGGACGACACTGGCAGATAGAAGGCAGAACTCGCATCACGTTTATTTTTCTTTATTTGGCAAAAAGCACAACACTTTGTTTTTATTGTCAGTATACACAAAAATAATACACATTTAACAGAATCGATTGATGTACAAAACAAGCATAAAAGATAAAAATTAATATTTTTATTTTATTATTTTTTTGCACTCATACGGAAAAAAACGAGCCTATCGCGCCGGCGCGATAGCCGACCTCAGGGGGTTAAAACAAACTGTACTTTCTGAGGGGCACTCAGACCTTGAAGTCCGGCTAAGTACTCGACCTGAGCTTTCCAACATGACAAACTCACTTCGGATCCGGGACCTCCATACTTCTGGGCCCACGGGGCTCCCATAAAAATCGGCATCGCCGATTGCCGCACTACTGGCTCTTCTTCTTCGGCCATCTCGCTCTGATCGCTCAACTCAAGGTGGTATCCTGCCGACTAACGCTAAATCTGTCACAGGTCGGGATGGGCCAAGCCGGACTGCGCCCACCCCTGAACCAGGACCACCCTGAGGAACGTGTCAGAGACGAGACGGAAACGGAATTCAAGGAAATACAGTTCTTTTTATTAAAGTTAAAAGTAATTTGAATAACCTAAGCTAAAATCTTCCTTTCCTCTTCTTCCCCGGAATCGAGGCAATGCAGCAGTCTCCCGGGGCCCACTCCCACGCCAGTACAAGGTTCGCAGTGGCCTGTGATGGATCGATGGATTTCCACAGATGAGTATGCGGTCGGGGCTGTTCCTCTTCCCACACGGATGCAGGGTCCACAAAGACCTACGACGGACAGGTGAGTTTCCACAGGTGAGTAAACTATCGGAGCTGGTCCTCTTCCCACACCGGTGCAGAGTTCACAGGGACCAACGACGGACAGGTGAGTTTCCACAGGTGAGTATACAGTCGGGGCTGGTCCTCTTCCCACACTGATGCAGGGTTCACAGAGACCTACGACGGACAGGTGAGTTTCCACAGGTGAGTAGACAGTTGGGGCCCTTCCTCTTCTCACACCGGTGCAAGGTTAGCGGTGGCCTGTGAGGGACAGGTGAGTCTTCGCAGGTGGGTCGGTGGCCAGACGGGATACAGTTGTCTTATGTGTGCTGCAGGAAGATGAACACTTCACACTAGACAGGTGGACTATGGGGCTGCAGCAGACTCAAGTCAACAGGCTGAGCGGAGCTTCTCTAGGACAGACAGTTAGAACAGACAGAGTCAGCTTCAACAGCAGTATCTAGGCCTCACGTGTGTTGCCGGGAACAGGTGACTTCACACCATGCAGAAGGACCGGGGGCGATAGCAGACTCAAAGGCGCAGGCCGAGCGGAGCTTCTCCTGGACAGACAGAATCAACTTCAACAGCAATATACAACTCTCACGTGTATTGCAGGGGACAGCTAGCTCCACACCATGCGGATGGACGTGGGGTTGTAGCAGACTCAAGTCGCAGCTGAGCAGAGCTGCTCTAAGACAGACGGAATCAACTTCACAACAGTATACAGTTCTCACGCGTGTTGCAGGGGACAGATAACTTCACACCATGCAGATGGACCCGGTGCTATAGCAGATGCAAAGTCGCAGGCTGAGTGGAGTTTCTCTAGAACAGACAGAATCAACTTCAACAGCAGTATACAATCCTCACGTGTGTTGCAGGGGACAGATAACTTCACACCATGCGGATGGACTTGGGGACGCAGCAGACTCAAAGTCGCAGGCTGAGCAGAGCTTCTCTAGAACAGACAGAATCAACTTCAACAGCAGTATACAGTTCTCACGTGTGTTGCAGGGGACAGATAACTTCACACCATGCAGATGGACTTGGGGCCGTAGCAGACTCAAAGTCGCAGGCTGAGCAGAGCTCCTCTAGGACTCCTCTAGGATTTTATTACACATTACTCCGATTTTATTTTCTCTCCACTGGCTTCCGGTAAAATACAGAATTGATTATAAAATTTTAATTTTAACTTTTAAAGCACTACATGGACAGACGCCTCAATATATCACTGACATGTTGACCCCTTACTCTTCGTCTCGTATTCTTCGCTCCTCAGGTCAAAATCTCCTGATGGTACCTAAAACCCGCCTTAAAACTCGGGGAGATCGCTCTTTCCAGGCGACTGCTCCAAAAATGTGGAATGCCTTGCCCTTGTCATTGCGTGTGGCCGATTCTATTGTTTCTTTTAAAAAACAGCTGAAGACATTACTATTTAGACAAGCTTTTAGTTGATTGTGTTTTTTATGTTTTATGTTTTTTGTTTATATGATGCTTTTTAAATTGTATACTGCTACTTGTAAAGCACTCTGTGATTCTTTCTGTGATGGGTGCTATATAAATAAAGTTTACTTACTTACTTACTAGGACAGACAGAATCAACCTCAACAGCAGCATACAGTTCTCACGTGTGTTGCAGGGGACAGATAACTTCACACCATGCAGATGGACTTGGGGCCGTAGCAGACTCAAAGTCGCAGGCTGAGCAGAGCTCCTCTAGAACAGACAGAATCAACTTCAAAACAGAGAGGTTCAGTTTGACTTACAGATGCTGTTCCTTCTAGTCCTCAACAGATGGACCCAATCGACATTATTAAGCTCCAGTCACTGACAATAGACCAGCATGGCACGAGGGGAGTGCACGGCAAGAGAAAATAAATCTTCCACACACACACGGCAATTTCACTCCAAACATGCAACGTGAAGGGGGAAACGTCAATTTAGGCACTGCAATCCACTTCAAATAAGTGCAGATAAGGCCAGCACTCACCCAGGGGTCTCCGTGCCACAAGCAACGAGCTTCAATGTTGGGAAAAAGATGTTTCAGAGTTTTCCTCCACAGACATAGACAGGATTCACATCACCGTTCCAACACGGGGGAAGAGGGTAAGAGATCGAACATGAATCAGTATAATTCACTCAGTGACGTTAGATAGCACAATAAAAGCACTCCAATCCACCTCAAATTCAGTGTTGAAACATGCAGGTACGAGATACGATGGTCGATTACTTATCTCTCTCCCTTCCAGGCAAACGGTGTGTTTTCACAACTCTTCCACACTCCTCGCGTGCCCTCCAACAGCACTTCCCTTTGCACACCACAATTCTTCTCTGCAACACTCAAATAGAACGACTTCTCACGGGAGAGAACCACACCGCAGTCTCTCTTCACTGGCTTTTTTATATCCTTCTCAATGCCCACATGGCTTCGTCATGGCTCTAGATTAATCTCTGACACCTGGTGTCAATCTCCTCATCCCGGTTGGCAGGGCAACAGATATACACTTACACGGGGGAGTGGTGTTTCCTTATTATTGTACCGGAGGGGACACAATTGCGACGAACTTTAGTTCCGCCCTCCTTTGTCACACCGTGACATTTCCAAGCACATTTTTGCGCATGTGAATAGGAGAGAAGGGTCTGGCTGCAGATCTGCACTTGCACTCTCAGACTTGCACTCTCAGACCTGCACGCTCAGACACCAGCGCTTCCTCTGCAAGTGACGTCACTTGCAATCGACGCATAGTGTGGTTTGTGTCGGATTGAGAACAGCTCCCAATGTCGTTCAAGAATCGTTTCTGTTAGTATATACCATAAATATATATATATATATATATATATAAATATATATATATATATATATATATATATATATATATATATATATATATATATATATATATATATATATATATATATATATGTATATATATATATATGGTCGCTGTCTGGCGGAAACCTCGTATGTTCAAAGTTTGTCAATTTAATATTTTTTCACAAATCGATGTTATTGGTCAGTCCCCACGTTCTGTTATTTTCACAAATTATTAACCAATCTAAAGTATTGAAAATAGTTAGAGAGCAAATCTCTTAACTCCATTGGACACTTCAACTGTCTGAGAATCCTCATAACTCCACCTCTTCTTCACTCCGCAGCATTTTGTCTCCTCAGGATTGAAAGTCGCAGCGATTAAGAAATCCTCATCGAGCAACACGTAAAGCAAGACTTAACTCTGATTTTATCTGTGTTAAACTATGATATCAGTTATTGATGTATTTTAAATGTCTACTTATTACACGTGTACATTGAAGTTTTAAAAGGTATCTAATATAATGAATTGAATTAAATGTTTTGGATACCAGCATTAAATTATTGTTTTTATTATTATCTTACTGACTGGAAGTTGGCACTGTGCATGTAAAATACCCCAAGTAGCAAGGTTTTAATTTATGGGAGAAAAAAGGTCTGCCTAAGTTACTGGCGCTAAGTAAGCCTATCTTTGGATAATTCTTTATGTTTTTTAGACAATAACGAGTGAAAATAGGTAGGTTAGATACATTTGAGTAGGCATGTTTTGTTAAAATCGATAACTGTAATGCTTCGGTGCAGAAGGAAGCCCGTGAGCCACGAAGGCAAGTTTGCGTGCAGATTAGGCTAATTTCCGCCTAGACAGCCTAGTATTTTGGTATTGCATCACTCATATCTCTTAAACGTTTAAAATGGAGTTTAGGAAGATGTATGTAACCACAATCATTAGATTTGAATAGCTCTTTAAGCCTTCTCTTGTCAAAAGGCTCAACGCGCCCGCAGACTTTGATGAACACTGCCAGTCGTTCCGTCAGAACACCGGCAGCAGCGACTTCAGTGTCCGTACCACTCTTATCAATGACAGCGTAACCTCGTATCTCCCTGCTCCCAAGTCATAAATCTAGTATCTCCGATTAAACATGATTTTGGGGAAATGTTGTGTTAATGTTGGGACACAACAGTATATGATAATGTAGCAAGTTGGGAAGAGAAAAGTATTGATTGTGTCTTGGGTTTGTATGATGAACTTCCCAAAACTACTTTTCTTTGTGGTTAGGAACGATCGGTTGGGGTGTTTGTTGTGTGGGACATTTATCAGTGTTGCGCGCTATGCGTTTGGAGTGCGTGAGTTACGTCATCCTCAGTTTGCAGATGGACGCTGGCGAGGAAAGACGCACTTATTTTCTCTCGCTCTTCCTACTTAATGTTGGTATGTAAGAGGAGTTCATTCAATTAAAGTTAATTGATCATTGAGTACAATGTTATATTGAATCGATTGTATACATGCATATTGTGTATTTTGAGTTTTGTGTGAGTTTTATCGGACGCACGTGGAGTGAACTAACTATAGATTTGTGCACAGTGTGTGATGTGGGAAGAGGTTGGCGCAACGAAAAATATTGATCAAATTGTCCCATATGTTTCCAGGTATGTTCAGTTCTTCAATTTAACCAGTATAATGTGATCTAATTTATGTAATTTGGGTTTATAATGTATATGGGGATTGTGCTTTTGAGCTGTAACAAATACGACTCTGGGTTAATTTGAATTAGCTCAAGGATATAGGGAATTTTGGAAATATTAACAATCATAACTCATGGTCATAATTCATAAGTCGCATGTACATTTATTTTATCAATTATCGAGATTACCTCGTTCTATGACTGGTCTAATCATCAGTTATTCGTCCAGCGAATAACTGTAAGATCATCACAGTCAAGAACAAACTCCAATAAAGTTTAGGTTCTGGCCACGAACAGTAAACTTTATGAGTTTATTAATTAAAACTACGGAATAGTCTAATATCGAGCTTGTAGCTTAAGACCTTTTATTTCAGTGACTTTAGAATGGTGGGTTTTCAAACACAAAGACAGTGAAAAGTATGAATGGATTTTAATAAGTGTAACTAGATTATATGAGCTACACATAGAAACGTACGTAAAAATGCAAACAATAAACACAACAAACAATTAAACAATAATAACATACATGATAAAAATAAATTGAAAGAAAGAAAGAAAGAAGAAGAAAGGGAAAATTGTTACATGCAGAAACCTAAAGTTACGAGACACCGGGAAAAAAAGCTTTTATCAGATAAATAACCTATACTTGCACGTCTGTTCTCTGTTTGGTTGATGCTGAAAGCGTGGACGAGGTCCTGTTTGCCGCTGCGTCTTCCGGTGTCGCGGGAAGCTTGAAAAGGCTCACTGAAATGTAACGTTACCGAGAAAGTTCGTCTTCGTCTTCCATGAGGGAAGAGGCAAGATATAACTTAGTTGCAAAGAACGGCTGCTATGGCTCGAACATGTGTTCGAGCGAGGAGAAGGCCGGAGCCTTTCCGATGTTTCTTGGAGCCGTGGAGAAGAGGATGAAGATCCAGGAAGAGGGAGGAAGAGCCAAGAGAGTGTGATGAGGGGGTTTCTTCCTTTTAAGCAAACATCTGTTTACGCCTTCTCTTGGAACGACAGCGAATCAGATTGTCTTTTCTGAGGCGGGGAAATTCTCTTTGTGTGAAGAAGAAAACGCCTACTTTCACCATATGTCTTCTGAACGAAATAATTCATATTTCCTCTTAAGATTATACATATTGAACTAAAGATGTTACATATATAACTTAGGTGGGACTGATTGAATTAAAACAGGATGGTCAGACAGATACCAAGAATTACAGGTAGATTTTGGACACACATAACGTTATGTTCATATTTATCATTACACACAAATAAAGCTTGATTAAACATACAATAAAATTGTCAGTGTTTCCGTTATGGCAAACGACGACACTTTAAAGAAACATAGGAATACATATCAACTTTTAGTGACTTGTATGTGTTGGAATGTGGGTTTGCAGAGTCCACGAGGGTGTTTTGTGTGTGTGTGTGTGTAACATTTCAAAGAATGTCTTTGAAGCTGGTCACGCAGTTATAAAATCACCAGGGTTCCCCGCTGAAATGGGGGGAAGTCAGTCAGACCGGCGCTGGCGAATTGGTCTTTGTGTTTAGTTTAGCTTTATTGTCCCCCATGGGGCAATTTGGTTGTGGGGTGATTATTAACCCGTAAGCACACAAAAAGATGTGTTTGGAGACAGGATATACTAATTTGAACAGCATGTGACCTTATGTCAGTCATTGTCGCTACAGAGCAGATATTGTATATTTATTTCTCAGATTCTGTAATACATTATATCATGTTACATTCATCTATTACACTGGTTTTGCAGTTCTAAGGAGTATAATGTGACTGTGCATAATGTTTTGAGGGAATATTTGTTTGATTCATACTACACATACAACATTATTTTTATGTTATTACTGATATGTTTAAAGAATACACATCCAGCCATTTTATTACTTTATTTTTCCTTAAACAAAAGAAAGGTATTATTTGCACATTAATGTATCTGCTACATAATGTTAAGTATGTATACATGTGAGTTACGTCATCCTCAGTTTGCGGATGGACGCTGGCGAGGAAAGACGCACTTATTTTCTCTCGCTCTTCCTACTTAATGTTGTGTGTGATGTGGGAAGAGGTTGGCGCAACGAAAAATATTGATCAAATTGTCCCATATGTTTCCAGGGCGGGTCAATAAATTCAGCTGTTTTGAAGCCATCCTGTTGTCTGCTGTGTGAATTTCGTTATGTGCAGAATGGGATCTGCTACATAAAACTGGTGCCGTGACCTTCTTGGATACAACTGATCAGCCACAGCCGATCGCCGGGTGTTGTTCGGTTACGTCGAACTGTTGCTGCGCCTTCCCTGGATCCAGAAAGCCAGCCTGAGTCGTCTGCCAGGTGTCAAGCCGTGGATCGGGTCCTGCCTTCCAGTGTCAGCTAATGAACTTTCCTTGTTTCATACAGTTCTCTTCCATTCTTAACATTGACTTTCGAACATTGAATTATTAAGACATTGAGTCAATTTATTTCGTTATACGATAGTGACCAATTTGGACAGTAAGATGTACAATATGTCTACACCAGTCTTGGGGAGGGGTAGAGGTTTCATCAGCTCAGATGGCGTTGTGAGACGTAAAGAAAATGATCAGATTCGCGATATTAATTTAGGCTCTTCACAAATGGACGGAAAAGTCAACACTGGTGCTTCATCTTTTACACCTGCCCCAATATGTGATGATTCTCGTTTGCAGATAACAGAGCTACTTGAAGAGCTTGGTAGCCAAATTGGCGATAGTATTTTGGACCGGCTCTTAGCTGATCGTAGTCCTTCTGCTCTGGGGCATCAGACTGCCCCCGAACCAGCTAAAAGCGATCTAGCTAGCACTACACTTGACTTATCTAGGTTGAATCTGATCGTACGTTCTGACAATAGGAGCCCTCCTATTTTCCGTGGTGATGGTACGGATAAACATACTGTTCATGAGTGGATAGAGTTAATGGAGGTTTACTTACAGAAGTGTGATCGCCCGAAAGCAGAGCATTCCATTGAGATTTTGAACCACCTTTTGGGTAGAGCTAAAAACATTGTAAAAGTGGGGCTAAAAAGTAATCACTCACCTGACATGGTTGTTACTCCTGAAACCATTTACAAAATGCTCTTACGCTATTTCAGTGAGACCCCAGAATCTTGTCTTCCACTGGCAGACTTCTATTCTACAATGCCATATGCCAAAGAAAGCCCTGTCGACTATTGGGTCCGTCTCAATAATGCGGCCGAAATCGCTGATAATCACCTGCAGAAAGAGGGTAGTCGAATGAAGAACATTTCACAGGAAATTGCAATGATGTTCATTAGAAACTGCCCTAATGTTGAACTTTCTAGTATGTTCAGGTACAAGCCTATCACGAAGTGGTCATCAGCAGAGGTGCAAGAAGCAATTGACGAGCATCAAAGGGAGCTGAGAACCAAGAAACCACATCCTTACTCTCTCCCTGGCAATTCGTTTCAAGTAGCAACTGCCGCCGTCAGCCACACAGAGACCTCTACAGTGGACAACACTGCAGTTAACTCAGCAGCGTGCATCCCCAGTACCCATAACACAAAGCCTGAGATCGCCACAGTGCCTCCACACACGGCCTTGACTGACACCGGTACATTAGAGCGAGTGCTCAGCATGCTGGAAAGAGTGCTTGAACGCACTAATGCACAGGCTGCTTCTGATAGACCACAAATGCCTTCTTGGTCTCGTCCATCCAAATGTCGTGTTTGTGGTGAGAGAACCCATTCCACACGGTCTCACTGCATGTCTGAGAAAAGATGTCTAAACTGCTTAGAAGTCGGTCACCAGCGCAGGGATTGCCCTAAGAAAAATGCTGAGTATGGGAGCCGCTCCCAGATTCAGGGAAACTGACACACCTGCACTTGGGAGGGGATAGTGTGGGTGAAGAAGTTCAGACCCTCCAAGATGATGCATCAAACATATATGAGTCGACTTGTAAGACAGTTACTAGTGATAATGTGGTCCTGTTTCAGAATGTGACACAGCTAGCACGAGCAGACAGCCTTTTCTACACCGACGTTCTAGTCAATGACAGCATTCCCTTGAGAGCATTGTTAGACAGTGGCTCTATGGCTTGCACCATCAGTGAAGTTGCAGAATCTCGCTTATTGGACGCAGGTATGTCTCTGGATCAGTGTGAGATGCAGGCCAATATTATGTTGATTGGATGTGGTGGTGTTCAGGTTACGCCGAAATGTATATATCAGCTGAAGATGAGAGTGTACGAGTATGAAGTCAGTGTACCCACGCTGGTTGTTACAGGACAGCGGGATGATTTGATACTGGGCACCAACGTCCTTAAATTCATCTTGAGCCAGTTTAAACAGAGACCCACATACTGGCGTGTCGTAAATAGGCCTGAATCAACGAATGATGCTGAGGTTGAGCAGTTCCTTAATGTACTTTCTGGTCTTAACAGATGGAGAGGTGATGAGATGCCTGACATCATTGGCACGGCCAAACTGGTTCAAGCTGTCACGTTGCTGCCAAGGCAGGAGCACCTGGTGTGGGCCAAGCTCCCTCCTACAACACCTATTTCGGCGGGTAGTGCAGTGTTGATTGAGCCGACTAAGTCACCAACCCATAAGAAGGATGTCATCATGGGACGTGTGGTGGGTTCTATGACTGCTGACAGGTGGGTGCCACTTAGGATGCTTAACCCAACCGATAAGCCAATCACTTTGAGGAAGAATTCTAAAGTAGCCAACGTCTCTCCATGTGTGGCGTTAGAAGATTTGGAAATGGATGGGGAGCAACCCTTTGATACTGTTAAAGCCCAGAGTCAAACTGTGCACGACGGATCACACAACCCTGACTTCCAGCATGTCTTAGAGAAAATGGGATTGAGTGACTTGGACATTGATTCTTGCGAAGCGTCACTTCAATGGAAATTTCAGCTATTGCGCTTGGTCCAGAAGTATGAACATGTATTCTCAAAACACAAGCTAGACTGCGGGAGAGCTAAAGACTTTGTGCATCGTATCCACCTGTCTGACCACCGGCCTTTCCGTTTGCCCTATCGGCGTGTGCCGCCAGGGCACTATCAGAAGTTACGGCAAGTACTGTCAGAGATGGAAGAGCGTGATCTCATTCGTAAATCCAGCAGCGAGTGGGCCTCCCCCTTGGTTCTCGTGTGGAAGAAGAGTGGAGACCTACGTATCTGCGTTGATTACCGTTGGCTAAATTCACGCACTATTAAGGATGCACACCCTCTTCCTCATCAAGCCGACTGCCTCGCTGCTCTGGGAGGGAATGCATTGTTCAGCGCAATGGACCTTACGTCCGGCTTCTACAACATCTCCATGTGTGAGGAAGACAAGAAACTTACAGCCTTTACCACACCTCTAGGGCTCTATGAGTTCAATCGTCTTCCACAGGGACTATGCAACAGCCCAGCGAGTTTCATGCGGCTTATGATGAGTATATTCGGCGACCAAAACTTCCTTACCCTGCTTTGTTACTTGGATGATCTTCTGGTTGTAGCTCCCACTGAAGAAAAGGCCTTGGAAAGGTTGGAGATGGTCTTCGAGAGATTGAGTGCTCACGGGTTGAAGTTGGCGCCAAAGAAATGCTACTTCCTTAGAAGGAACGTCAGGTTCCTCGGCCATGTTGTGAATGAGAATGGAGTCGCGACTGATCCTGACAAAGTTGCTGCCATTACGGCTGTCACTGAAAAGGATCTCATGATGGATGATGGGGTCTCACCTTCCCAAAGAAAGATCAAGTCCTTTTTGGGTATGGTCATGTATTACCAACGGTTCATCCCCAACTGTTCCAGCATCGCCAAACCGCTCTTCACACTAACCGCTGCAACCAAAGGGAAAAGGGGATTTTCAAGGGGTCGTGCTGTTTTTAGGAAACTCAGCTCTTCAGATTGGACTAGAGAATGTGCCTTATCCTTTGAACAGCTTAAGTCGGCTCTTGTGGACTCTGTAGTGTTAGCGCCCGGCCATTCATCCTCTCTACAGATGCCTCCTTGGATGGTATAGGGGCAGTATTGTCACAAGTCCTTGAAGGAGAGTCCAAGGCACGACCTATTGCCTTTGCGAGTAAGGCTCTTACACGAGCTCAGTCCAACTACCCTGCGCACCGTCTTGAGTTTCTGGCATTAAAATGGTCCGTCTGCGATAAATTTAGCCATTGGCTAAAGGGAAATACTTTCACAGTCTGGACGGACAACAATCCGTTGACCTACATTTTAACAAAGCCGAAATTAGACGCGTGCGAACAGAGGTGGGTAGCTAAGTTGGCCCCGTACACCTTTGACATCCAGTACATACCGGGCACAAAGAATGTGGTTGCCGATGCTCTGAGCCGTCAGCCGTTTGTTCCCAGTCTTGTGAGCCATAGATTAGTGACAGAACCCTACAACCTTTTGCTTGAACAGTCTGAACAAATAAGGAATGGCACAGTGCAGGATTCCTTTAGGCTCAGCGCAAATAGCCAAAGTGTTGGACATCCGTCAGAACTATGTTCCTTGTCTTCTGATCAGGTCTCTGCTATCTTCGAAGCTCATGCAAAGTGGGATGTGGGAGCAGAGGGGAGAGTCCTTTCTTGGCTTGCTCAAGAAAACAAACAAATTATGCCTGCTGGTCAGAACCCCTTACCAGTCTTCTCACTAGAGGAGCTTCGGGAGAAGCAAGAAGGTGACCATGTGCTCTCAAGAGTTCTCTTCTATGTATGCAGAGGTACGAGACCGTCTCGGAGAGAAAGAGCTAAGGAACCTTTCAAGGCCTTGAAACTGTTGAAGCAATGGGACAGATTGAAGCTGTTGGATGGCATCCTGTACCGTATCTGCAAGGATCCAGTGACTAAGTTTACACATTACCAGTTCATAGTTCCTGATTCACTGGTCAGTGAAGTCTTGCGCGGTATCCACGATGAGGCAGGCCATCAAGGTCAAGGAAGGACGTTATCTTTGGCTAGACAGAGGTTTTCTTGGGTTGGAATGGAGAGTGACACCCGTGATTATGTGAGACGCTGTCAACGTTGTGTGGTCAGCAAAACCCCTGAACCTGAGGGAAGGGCCCCTTTAGAGAGCATCCGAACTATCCATCCACTAGAATTAGTCTGTATAGACTTCTGGTCTGCTGAGGATTCTTCTGGCAAGAGTGTTGATGTACTTGTGGTAACGGACCACTTCACGAAAATGGCAAATGCGTTTCCGTGCAGGAACCAGTCAGCATCCCAAGTCGCTCGTCAATTATGGGACAAGTTCTTCTGTGTTTATGGATTTCCACTAAGAATCCACTCGGACCAAGGAGCAAACTTTGAAAGCCGGTTGATCAAGGAACTGCTGCAGATTGCTGGCGTACAGAAGTCACGAACCACGGCATATCACCCGATGGGTAACGGCCAAGTCGAGAGGTTCAATCGCACCTTGGGCAATATGATCAGAGCATTGCCTCCGAGAGCCAAACAGGACTGGCCACAAATGCTGCAAACCCTGACGTTCGCTTATAACTGTACTGCCTATGAGTCAACTGGCTTTGCCCCATTTTTCCTCATGTATGGTCGAATTCCTAGGCTGCCCGTTGATTTGATGTTCCAGACTGTAGATCGGGATAACAACGTCACAGACTATGACCAGTATGTAAAAAAAATGAAGGATGATCTGAGGGAAGCTATGTTACTTGCTCAGGCCAACAACACTGCGAGTCAACAACGGCAATCTGAGCATTACAACAAAGACGTCAAAGGCCGAGATATAGAGGAAGGAGACTATGTGTTGCTTGCCAATAAAGGAGAGCGTGGACGGCGCAAGCTGGCCGACAAATGGGACTCAACTGTGCATGTTGTGGTATCTGTGGATACAAGGTGTCATACTTACCGTGTAAGGAACACCAGGACCAATCAGGAGAAGGTGGTTCACAGGAACTTACTTTTACGTACAAATTTCTTACCTGTTGACGTGAGGAAGGATTGTGTTGAACCGGTTTCCGAAGACTCCGGGTCGGACTTTGAGACAGATGACTCTATGATCGACAAAACTATAAATGAATTAGAGGATGTTGGAAATGAGATTGATGGAGCAGTTCATTCTCCAGCTTGTCCGTCGACCCCATCAAATGCAGAGGAAACCAGAGGTCTAAGTTTAGGACCAGTATCGGAGCATGTCCTTGGTGGAACGGACGTTGAAAGTGAGAGTCAGGGAGAAGTTCAGAGTTCAGAATCTGACCCTTCCGATGGAGCAGTTCATTCTCCAGCTTGTCAATTGAGCCCTTCAATGGAAGAGGAGACCAGAGATTCAGATTTCAGATCAGGATCGGAGCATGTCCTTGATGGAATAGATGATGAAATTGCGAGTTGGGAAAAAGTTCAGAGTCCCGCATCTGACCCTCATGATATGAATGTTGAGGAAGTTGAACGTGACATGGAAGAGTCAAAACCAACTGATGGAGTTCCTGGAGAAGTAATTCAGCCTTCATCTGATATGACTCACACAGTCAGAACTAGGGCTGGCAGATTGATTAAACCAGTTGATAGACTGATCCAAATTATGACCCAGAAAACCCTCTTCCGTAGCCCTTCGCTTAGCCTTTTATGGTCAAAAACGTCTTAAGTGGCATTTGAGTTCTCCAGTCAGAATAATTAATTTGGGGTAAAATATTAGTGGTGATCATTTGAGTATCTTTGGAGTAGTGTTTATGGCACTTCTTTTTGCGGGTGGGCTCTTGAGAGTCTGGCCAACTTTCTTTTGTCACTCTCCCAGTGAGTTGGGTAACAGGGTTGTTGCGTGCAGATACTGTGGTTTTCAGAGTGTGATCACATCCCCAATGTCGATTAGTCACTAGTATTAGATTAGTTTTGTGAAGTTCAGGGGGGTGAATGTAGCAAGTTGGGAAGAGAAAAGTATTGATTGTGTCTTGGGTTTGTATGATGAACTTCCCAAAACTACTTTTCTTTGTGGTTAGGAACGATCGGTTGGGGTGTTTGTTGTGTGGGACATTTATCAGTGTTGCGCGCTATGCGTTTGGAGTGCGTGAGTTACGTCATCCTCAGTTTGCGGATGGACGCTGGCGAGGAAAGACGCACTTATTTTCTCTCGCTCTTCCTACTTAATGTTGGTATGTAAGAGGAGTTCATTCAATTAAAGTTAATTGATCATTGAGTACAATGTTATATTGAATCGATTGTATACATGCATATTGTGTATTTTGAGTTTTGTGTGAGTTTTATCGGACGCACGTGGAGTGAACTAACTATAGATTTGTGCACAGTGTGTGATGTGGGAAGAGGTTGGCGCAACGAAAAATATTGATCAAATTGTCCCATATGTTTCCAGGTATGTTCAGTTCTTCAATTTAACCAGTATAATGTGATCTAATTTATGTAATTTGGGTTTATAATGTATATGGGGATTGTGCTTTTTAGCAGATATTGTATATTTATTTCTCAGATTCTGTAATACATTATATCATGTTACATTCATCTATTACACTGGTTTTGCAGTTCTAAGGAGTATAATGTGACTGTGCATAATGTTTTGAGGGAATATTTGTTTGATTCATACTACACATACAACATTATTTTTATGTTATTACTGATATGTTTAAAGAATACACATCCAGCCATTTTATTACTTTATTTTTCCTTAAACAAAAGAAAGGTATTATTTGCACATTAATGTATCTGCTACATAATGTTAAGTATGTATACATGTGAGTTACGTCATCCTCAGTTTGCGGATGGACGCTGGCGAGGAAAGACGCACTTATTTTCTCTCGCTCTTCCTACTTAATGTTGTGTGTGATGTGGGAAGAGGTTGGCGCAACGAAAAATATTGATCAAATTGTCCCATATGTTTCCAGGGCGGGTCAATAAATTCAGCTGTTTTGAAGCCATCCTGTTGTCTGCTGTGTGAATTTCGTTATGTGCAGAATGGGATCTGCTACAATAGCAATATAAGGTATAATACCAACTTTAACGATACAATGTTTAATAACTTAAAAAAATATGCTGTTTTTTTTTTATTTCCTGAAAAAATAAATAATATAACATATTTACTGTTGGAAACATATTTCCGGTTAATTTGTGTCGATTGCGAGTGACGTCACAGGCAGAGGAAGCGCTGGTGTCTGAGAGTGCAAGTCTGAGAGTGCAAGTGCAAGTCTGCAGCCAGACTCTATTGGAATAGGATGATTTTTTCCGTCGATATTGGAAAGTGAGTGAAGTACAAAGCCTATGATAAAGGATAGTTTAGCATCCATATTCATCGCAAATGTTGAAACATTTTGATTCTAATGAGAGAGTTGTGTGAGCCCAACACTGCTTAATTTCGTTTTAATTTTTATTTTATTTAGTTTCAGCTTTGTTTATAGTTCTTTTTTTATTCTTGTTCCGTTCTCAACATCGTTGAATTTAAAGAATTTGTTGTAGAATATTTTGACTCTATCATAAAATCAGATTAATTCAGTCGTTTTAGTGATTCCCAAGTTATTTTTTCATTTAAGTTTTTTCATTGTTTTAATCAGGTCAGGCAAGTAAAATTATCTGTGTCTTGTCCCTTACATTTTTATATAATATATATACACTACTTTTCAAAAGTTTGGGGTCAGTAAGATTTTTAATGTTTTTAAGCAAAGTTTCTTCTGCTCACCAAGGCTGCATTTATTTGATTAAAAATACAAACAAAAACAGTAATATTGTAAAATAGTATTCCAATTTAAAACATCTGCTTTCTATTTTAATATATTTTAAACTGTTATTTATTCCTGTGATCAAAGCTGAGTTTTCAGCATCATTACTCCAGTCGTCACTGTCACATGATCCTTCAGAAATTATTCTAATATGATGATTGATGCTCAAGAAACATTCATGATTATTTTAAATGTCGAAAACAGTTGTGTACAGTCTTTGATCAATAGAAAGTTCCAAAGAACAGCATTTATCTGAAATCTAAAGCTTTTGTAACATTAAACACTACCGTTCAAAAGTTTTTGGAGTTAAACTGATCAAAAGTTACAGTACAGACATTTATAATGTTAAAACAAGTTATATTTTAAATAAATGCTGTTCTTTTGAACTTTACATTCATCAGCGCATTTTGAAAAAAAATCTGTACACAACTGTTTTCAACATTGAAAATAATAATATTTATTGACCATCAATCATCATATTAGAATGATTTCTGAAGGATCATGTGACACTGAAGACGGGAGTAATGATGCTGAAAACTCAACTTTGATCACATAAATTAATTACAGTGTAAAATATTTTAAAATAGAAAACAGCTGTTTTAAATTGGAATAATATTTCACAATATTACTGTTTTTGTTTGTATTTTTAATCAAATAAATGCAGCCTTGGTGAGCAGAAGAGACTTCTCCTAAAAACACACACACACACACACACACACACACACACACACACATATATATATATATATATATATATATATATAAATACATATAAATATATATATGTTCCGGCGGTACCGCCACCACCGGTGCCTGGGGTTGCGGTGCCACCGGCTTGGGCCCGTAATCGCTGCTCGCAGCTATATTTATTATTAGGGCCCAAGCCCTGAAATGGCGAAGGCCCTATTGTTTCCGGTAGGATTATTAGGGCCCAAGCCCTGAAAGGGCGAAGGCCCTATTGTTTCCGGTAGGATTATTAGGGCCCAAGCCCTGAAAGGGCGAAGGCCCTATTGTTTTCGGTAGGATTATTATTATTAGGGCCCAAGCCCTGAAAGGGCGAAGGCCCTATTGTTTTCGTTAGGATTATTAGGGCCCAAGCCCTGAAAGGGCGAAGAGCCCTATTGTTTCCGGTAGGATTATTTATTAGGGCCCAAGCCCTGAAAGGGCGAAGAGCCCTATTGTTTCCGGTAGGATTATTAGGGCCCAAGCCCTGAAAGGGTGAAGGCCCTATTGTTTCTGTAAGGATTATTTTTTTTTTTCTTCATTATTTTTTTTTTTTGCCTTTTTGACACTTTTGGGGCCCTTAACATGCTCAAAAACTCTTGAAATTTTGCACACACGTCAGAACCCGCGGCCATCAGGGCCGGGCTGAAGCTGGTACCGGTGCGTGGCAGGGGGGCTCGACGGCGCCCCCTGGAATGGGGTCCGAAAACTTGGTCCATAAATCAAACACGCTTGCATGTAATAATATGAAACTCAGTACACATATAGATCTCATCGGGCCGAACAACTTTCGTGCTCTAAGTTTTACAAAAGCCCAACAGGAAGTCGGTTATTATACGTTGTTTGGAAAACGCATACAATGGAATGTGAAATACTCCTCCCAGGGATTTCATCCGATCGCCACCAAACTCGGTGAGAATAAAGTCAAGACATTGAGGATGAATTCTTGCGAACAGATTTTTGATATCTCGAACGGTTTGGCCGTGGCGAGGAAACTAATTTATGGCGAATAATGGGACACAGGAAGTGTGTTATAACTTCTGCATACATTGACAGATCTTGATGAAACTTCAGCAGTGTATTCGTTGTAAGAGGCCGATCACATGGATGTGACTATTGTGAGTCAAAGTTATAGCGCCACCAACTGGCAGCAGGAAGTGTGTCACTTTCAAAATGCTTTGAAGTCACCCTCTTACTTTTACCCGATTTGCTTCAAACTTTATGTGTATAATGTAAACACACGGCAGATGTAGACCTGTGAAAGGATTATTGATATCTTAGATACTGTTGCCGTGGCAACGCATCAAATTTTAATATTCTTTTCGGATGCGTTTGAAACTCTTAGCATGCTTGAAATTGGATGAAACTCGACAGACACATAACACTTATTAGCCAGTAGACATGTGAAAAGTTTCAGAAACGGGCGTGGCAGGGGGGATCAACAGCGCCCTCTTGAACAGGGTCTGAAAACTTGGTTCATATATCAAACACGCTTGCATGAATTAATATGAAACTCGGTACACATATAGATTTCATCGGGCTGAACAACTTTCCCTCTGTCAAGTTTCACGCCAGCCCAACAGGAAGTCGGCTATTATGGGTTGTTTGGAAAACGCTTGCTGTGGAATGTGATGTACTCCTCCTAGAGAATTCATTCAATCACCTCCAAACTCAGTCAGCATGAAGTCAAGACATTGAGAATGCTAAATTGCGGACGGATTTTTGATATCTCGAACGGTTTGGCCGTGGCGAGGAAACAAATTTATGGCGAGAAAAGAGAGGAGACGAAGTGTTATAACTTCTGCATACATTAACTGATCTTGATGAAACTTTAGCAGTGTGTTCGTGGTAAGAGGCAGATCAGATGGATGTAACTATCGTGAGTCAAAGTTATAGCGCCACCAACTGGCAGCAGGAAGTGTGTCACTTTCAACATGCTTTTGACAAAAGTGGGGGGGTTAGTTTTAACTACAGTAAAGAAAAAATAGTTTGTATATTGTTCTCATCAAGCCGGACAACTTTCTAATTTACATTCAATAGCTCTGGCCATCAGGAAGTCAGCTATTTTGGTCTGAATGTGATTTTTTTTGCTAAATCAGCCTCTGAATTTTTAGCCACTCTTAAACTATTTATTTTATTCGTACCAAACTTTTTCAACATGATGAAACTACATTAAATATGCTAAATTGTGAATGGATAATAAATATCTTAAACGGTTTTGCTATGGCGAGGGATTAAAGTAATGTCCAAAAAGGAAACACTAAAAATCTTCTAAAAATGTAATTATATACCATTTATTTCTATATAAAAGTATACAAATATCGAACTAAACCCATTTTATTCTGTTTTTGCAATTCAAGAAGAATGAAAAAGTTAAAACAGGCTATTTAGTGCTATTTGGTTCAACAAAAAAGCAAACATAGGGCTATACTGCCCTCTTGTGTCCAAAAGGACATCAAAATAGTATATAAAACTTTTTACCAGGTAGGCCAATATTGTATTTAAATATACATTTATTAGGTATGTGTCTGAGGATATTTTCCCACCGGTTAATCGACGTGTGACACGAGTGGGTGCTTTTAAATCGCTAATATAATAGTGAAAGAAAAATAATGATAATGTTGCACACACAAATCACACACATGTGGGAAAGAATAAACAACACTAAACCGCCATTAGGTGTCGCCAGGCATCCATCTTAATAAGCGAGTCATTGATTCATTCGTTCAAACGATTCGTTCGAATGAGTCGATCATGATTAAGACAGATGTTTATGGATTGATCATTCAATCTTTGAGTCAACCGATTCGTTAAAAATGCTGAATCGTTCAGTTATGAGAAAACACGTGATAAGTGATAGTTCTGCCGTGATCTTTGTTTAACTATTTTCGCTGCTGAAACAGAACAAAAATAGTCAACATTGCATCTAAAATGTAAGTGACTTAATTGTAACTGTTTATTTGTATGAAATCTAGGGGTGGGAGAAAAAAATTATTCTTAGATGCATCGCGATGCGGACGTGGACGATTCTGAATCGATTCACAAATGTCAAAAAATCGATTCTCTAAAAAAATATTTTTCTAATAACGTAATATTGACGGAAGGCAAAAGGCGGAACTCTAAGCGGACGTGCGTGCAGTCTGTGGCGCGCACATAACAGAGAAGTTTCTTCTGCTCACCAAGGCTGCATATATTTGATTAAAAATACAAACAAAAACAGTAATATTGTAAAATATTATTCCAATTTAAAACAGCTGCTTTCTATTTTAATATATTTTAAACTGTTATTTATTCCTGTGATCAAAGCTGAGTTTTCAGCATCATTACTCCAGTCGTCACTGTCACATGATCCTTCAGAAATTATTCTAACATGATGATTGATACTCAAGAAACATTCTGTAGTGGCGATCGTACCACAAAAAAAACACTTGAGGGAATTTGAAGTCGTTTCCAACGCGTACGGTGCAAGAAATCAAATCTGCCATGGAACTCGTTTTTTACTTTATTTTATGCAGAGTAAAATGACTTACAAACACTGCTGCTTGCATTGCAGATGTAACTCGAGCTCGTAAGTATGCAAGCAACATGAAACATGATGTTAGTGACAGGACATGACAAAATCCATCACACACATGCACGCAGGCACGGTTGAAAAAACTGTGTGGCTTCCCAGATCCTAATTCCCTCATCCTATTCACCTGTAACTTCCTCATATAGCCTGTGATGCCCTGCTTATGCCCCCTGGTGTGCAGGTGTGAGAACGTCACCCTCATGCAACTTAACCACCAACAAAAAACATATAACACATTAAAATTGGCTACAACACACCGGCCCCCAATTGTTACTCTATAATAATGTAACAATTAAACAACATACAAACAATGGAGCCAATAAAATGTCCATCATGCACATACGTGCTTTCAGTTTATAATGTCCATGAGCATACATATGTCTAATACATCAGTCTTTATCCAGCTTCTTGCAGAAGACAAATCTTTGTGACTGGTCTCTCCAGAATGTTGCATTTGGTCTGGACTTGAACAGACCGCACAAGTCCTCGTGAGTCAGGAAAGGTCTGCAGTACCTTCCCTAATAACCAGGATCCGCGAGGGGCAGTAGAGTCCGCCACAATGACTATGTCTCCAATGATGAAGCTTCTCTTGTCCTTAGACCACCGTTGTCGTTCCTGTAACAGAGGTAAGTACTCCCGGATCCATCTGTGCCAGAAGAGATCCGATAAGAACTGAACTTGCCTCCAACGTCGTTTTGTGTATAAATCACTCTTCTCGAAAAGCCCAGGTGGAAGTGCAGGTTTGCCTTTCAACAGGAGGATGTGATTAGGGGTCAAGGGTTCCAGATCGTTAGGATCATTTGACACTTTGGTGATGGGACGGTCATTTAATATGGCTTCCACCTCACATAGAAGAGTTTGTAACCCTTCATCATCCACACTTTGCTGATGAAGGACTGAGTTCAGCACCTGTCTAACCATGCGAATGATTCGTTCCCATGTTCCACCATGATGTGATGCAGTAGGAGTGTTGAAGCTCCATTTCACTCCTGACTGAAGTAATGCCTTTTGAATTTTTTGGTGATTAAGAGCAGACAGAGCCTCTCTCAGCTCACGTTCTGTTCCAACGAAATTAGTTCCGTTGTCTGATCTAATGTGCGATACCTGGCCTCTTCTAGATATAAATCGGCGCAGTGCATTGATGCAAGAACTGGTATCTAATGAATATGCTATTTCCAAATGCACTGCCCTGCTGGCCATGCAGGTGAAGATAACACCATAGCGTTTTATGAAGCTGCGGCCTCTCTTCACTTCAAAAGGCCCGAAGTAGCCGACACCCACACTTGTGAATGGTGGGAGGTCAGGTTGGAGTCTGTCTTTCGGCAAATCTGCCATCTTTTGTTCACCCAGCTTTCCTCTAAAACGTCTACAAATGACGCAGGATGAAAGAATTTTTCTAGCAGCAGCATTTGCGCTGGTGATCCAATACCGCTGACGAAGTCTAGAAAGCAGATGATTTCTTCCACAATGTCCTAACTGCTCATGAATGTGGCGAAGAATGAGAGTGGAGATATGTTGGTCTTTAGCCAAAATGACTGGATGCTTCATGCCCTCAGGCATTGCTGCTTTACTGAGCCTTCCACCCACTCTCAAGAGCCCCTTTTCTAACACTGGATCAAGTTTGTAAATATGGCTGCTTTTCTTCACTCCAGATGTTCCCCCTTTCAAAACAGTTATTTCCTCTTTGAACTTGTCTAGTTGACAGTATTGAATGATGGCACTTTCAGCGATTTCAAGATCTTCAGGGGACATGGTTTGACCAGTTAGTGTGGTTCTGAATCTTTGCATCTCCTTTTCCACTTTGTTCTTTTGTTGAATTTTATCAAGTACACTGCTGGACACAGAAGCTTGTATTTCTCTTCTCTTCTGACTCAACAGCAACAACATCTTTCTCACCTGTAGAAAGCAAGCAACTGAGATCTTTAGCCTTTTCCATGAAGAGAAATAAGTCATCAACTGATTTGTTGCATTCTGTGTATCTGTGTTGACAGAGTTTGTTACATTTAGGACATCTTTAATGACTACAGCATTTACTGTAGCCTCTCCTTTGACCTCTGGGTCATCACTGCTGATAGAGACAGAATCCACAATGTTAACAGGCCATTCCCTTTCATTCTTGAGAAGAAAATCTGGGCCATGGATCCATCTGCTGCTTGTGAGCAGGTAATCAATTTTCATCCCACGTGAAGCCTCATCAGCAGGATTCTGCTTTGTATCGACGTACCTCCACTGTGAGACAGCAGTGGTTTCTCTTATTGTGGAGATCCTATTGGCCACAAAGGTGTGAAAACGCTTTGTTTCATTCCTGATATATTTTAACACAGTTGTACTGTCACTCCAAAAGGTTGAATTCTCCAACTCTAGCTGCAATTCTGTTTTCAACATTCTATCAATTCGAACTGCAAGTACGGCAGCAGTTAGTTCCATCCTTGGGATTGTCACTTTCTTTAATGGAGCAACTCTCGCTTTTCCAAGAATAAAGGCAAGATGAACTTTCTTCTTGTCATTCTGCATCCTCAGATACGATACTGTGCCATAACCATCCTCGCTGGCATCTGAGAAGTGATGTAATTGGGCACTTGTAAGCTGTCCAAAATCTTTGGGCTTGATGCATCTTGGTACGCTAAATGTGTTGAGCTTTTTTAGATCTTCAAGCCACCCCACCCACTGTAGTTGGTAGTTTGGGGAAATGTGATCATCCCAACCACAGTTCAACCTACATAGATTTTGCAGCAACAACTTGGCAGGTAAGGCAAAGGGTGCTAAAAATCCAATGGGATCGTACACTGAGCTTATTACAGACAATATACCTCGTCTTGTCAGTGGTCTTTCCTGAACTGCCATTTTGAACCTGAAGGTGTCAGTTTCTGCACACCATTGCAGTCCAAGTGTTCTCTCTACAGGGAGATTATCTCTGTCGAGATTCAATTGTTTCACTTCCTTAGCTCTTTTTTCCACATCAGTAGATTCCAACACTGACCTGCTGTTGCTAATCCATTTCACCAGCCGAAACCCCCCCAACTGGCATACGGTTGTCAGGTCTCTCACCAGGGCTACGGCCTCTGCTTCTGAAGGCAGGGACTTTAAGCAGTCATCCACGTAGAAATTGTGCTTAATTGTGTCCGTCACGTGTACTGGAAACTTTGCCCTGTTGTCCTCAGCAGTTTTTCTTAGGGCAAAACTGGCACAGCTGGGTGATGATATTGCACCGAATAGATGAACAATCATTCTATATTCAGTAAGATGTTGTGTTAATTCACCAGCTGGCCACCACAGGAAGCGTAGAAAATCAACATCTTGTTTTGTCACTTTAACTTGATGATACATCGCCTGGATATCAGCCATCACTGCTACAACTTCTTGACGAAACCTTAACAGAACTCCAAGCAATGAATTCGTCAAATCAGGTCCCTGAAGTAGCTGACTGTTAAGCGACATCCCCTTAAAGCTTGCACCACAGTCAAAAACTACCCTCAAGGTTCCCTTTTTCGCATGGTACACGCCATGATGCGGGATGTACCAGACTTTTCCTTCTTTTCCTTCCCTTTGATTTTCTGGTACCTTTTCTGCATATCCTTTGTTTATGACATCACTGAGAAAGTGAATGTATTCTTCTTTAAAGGTAGCATTTTTCTTGAATCTCCTTTTCAAACAGAGGGCCCTTTGTTCAGCAACATGACGGTTGTTAGGCATGATAACATTTTCCTCCCTGAAAGGTAATCTCATGCAGTAATGACCATTGCTGAGTTCAACTGAACTATTCATGATTTCCATAAACTTGAGATCTTCTCTGGACATTTCTGGCCTTTCCTCTGTTGATTTCTCATTAAAGTCGTGGTTATATTGCTTCACCAACAGTTCCTCTATATTAGCAATAGATATTCGGTTGACTGTAATGGTAGGATAGCTGCTTCCAGTCTCATTGCCTCCTCTTAGTGGTCCATTGATAACCCATCCCAATAGGGTTCTGACAGCAAAGGGTCCTCCATCCTTGCTGTTTACCACTTGCCATGGTTCCATTACTCTTGAAACGTTGGTTCCAATCAATAGCTCCACATCAGCATTGATGACAGGAATTTCCACCGAGTGTAAATGTGGCCAGGCACTTAACTCTTCTTGTCGTGGAATGTTATCACGAGTCACAGGCATCTCATATTGTGTAAATACATCAGGCAATTCAAAGAAAGTGTTACTATTGAGTGCAGATACTTCCAGTCCTGAGATAACATAACTATCGACAAACTTTTCTTGGCTCATGGTTCTCAACAGGATCTTGGCGTTTCTTCCTCTCACCTTTAGTTCCCTCATGAGTCGCTCAGAGCAGAAAGTGGCTGTGCTGCCGGGATCTAAAAATGCATACGTTTTTAGCATCTTACTACCTTTCACAGCCTTGATTTGTACAGGCACAATTGGCAAAACACAATCTTGTGCACCGGCCCCTATATGGCCACAAGTCTTAGGAGAAACTACATGACTTGTTTCTTGGTGTGTGTCCTCTGATTTGATTTCCTTTTCCTTTGAATGGATATGGAGGCAGGTAGGATGTTTCAGGTTACACAACTTGCAAGTTAGACGTCTATGACAGTCTTTGCTCATGTGCCCAACAGTCAAACACCCAAAACAAGCACCTTTCACCTTTAGAAAGTCAATTTTCTCTCTGTGCAGCTTTTTCTCCATTCTGGGGCACATCTCCAATCTGTGACCCTCCTCACACAGCAGACACGACACCTTTGTTGACTTATCGGTTACATTTTTCTCTTTTTGCACTTGATGTGTGTCAACAGCTTCGACAGAGGTAGCAAAACTGCTTCCCCTTCCCTTGAAGCGAACTTGTGAGACTTTATGTACAACGTTATATTTTGATGGTAAGATGGATGTGTCCTGAATGTTTCCAAAGAGTGGATCAGAGGCAATAGATACTTGCCTCTCAAGAAAACTGACAATGTCACTGAAACCTGCTTGACGACATTGCCTTTCCTGCAACTCATAAGCAGTGTTTCTCCACCTTTCCCTCAACCTATATGGTAGCTTCAAGACTATAGCACGCATATTGGATGGCATATTCATTTCTGTCATGTAGCTAATGTCCTCCATTGCGTTACAACAAACCCGTAGAAACAAAACAAAGGCTTGCAAGCCCTTGACATCTTCTGCTTTCACTGGTGACCATCCCAGAGCTTTCTCCATATACGCTGTGGCAATTCTTTGTTCATTTCCAAAGCATTTCTGAAGAAGTGTCTTAGCTCTTTGATACCCCCTTTCAGGTGGCATGTGTTGACAGCTCTTGACCAACTCCTTAGGTTGTCCTTTGGTGTATTGCTCTAAAAAGTACAAACAATCTTGGTTGCTAGCAGCCTTTCCTTCTACTCCATTTTCAAATGCTCTAATGAATGTACTGTATTCCAGAGGGTCTCCATCAAAGGTTGGTATATCCCTTGGGGGTAATGATAGTGAAGACTGCTGCTGTACTAGCAAAGCAGTTATGTCGTTTTGCCTTTGCATAATAGTGAGAAGATTTCCTTGTTCCACGTTGGTTTGCACTAAACCATCACGCTGTATGGACTCCTGCGTGGAAAGCATGGCCGTTTCCTGTGTGTGATATGTGGTATGATTGGTTTGCTGAGATTGTTGAGGCATGCTTGGTTTGTGAAGAGGAGCATGAACTTTTGTTCCACCTTGTTGAAAACTGGTTTCTTTAGGTCGTGCCCCCATTGACACTGTAGCTTTGCTGCCTCCTTTTGGTAGATGATTGAACTGATGGCTTGAATCCTTAAGACATGTCTCCATTGACACTGTGGCTTTGCTGCCTCCTTTTGGTGGATGATTAAGATGACAGCTTGAACTTTGTGGAACAAATTCCATAGCAGAGGATCTAAGAGAGGATTTGTACTTTGACCTTTTCAGATATGAATTCATTCCATCAGAATGTGCACTGGAGCTTTGCACATCAGAACCTCTATACTTAAGCACCTTAACCTTTGCTGTGTGAGCAGCAATTTGACTTTGCAATTCAAGCACCTCCTTCTTTTGTCTAATTTGTTCCTCCTGATCCTCCAATTCATGCTTTTCTTTTAGGGTAGCTGCCCTAGCAAGAAGAGCAACCCTTTCAGCCTCTGCTTTTAGGTATGCAGAGGAGGTTGATGACTTTAAAGACCTGTGGCTGGAGCAGGAAGCTGGTGTACACCTTTTACCACCAACATTAGAAACACTGTCATTTGGACCGATTTCATCAGAGATCACAGTCATAAGTGGCGCAGCACTGTCAACTTCATCATCATCATCATCAAAACTCCCATCATCATCAACACCCTTGCATTGCTCCTTAATGTCAAGCAACCACTCTTTAATTCTTTTAATTATTTCTGTATTACTGTTCATTTCGAATTCAAACCATTGATTTTGTTTTGACATTTCCTCTTTTGGTAGCAAAGGTTTCAGTGATTCATGCAATTCTGTTGTTTCCACACTCAACTTTAAAAGGGTATCATATTTAATCTGTACCTCGGACACATTTTCTTTTGAAAAGCATCAGTTGCTCAACTTCCTTTCTTAGTTTATAAAGTTTCTTTATCCTAAGGTTCCTTTCCTTTTGATGTGATAATATTTTTTCTTCCAAAGCTTTAACCGTGAGTTTAACTGGTCTTTTACCAAGTTCATTCGCCGTTTCACTTTGATTGACAGGTGCATTCAAATCCACGTTACTCATTATGACAATGATTAGACGAGCTGCCGAAGGCTTTATTTTAGAACTGAAACAGGATTCACCTATATCCTGATTGTGAAAAGTCCAATCTCTTCCACACAGCTTATAACAATTCCAAAACAATCCTACCGTTATTCTCCAGCGTTGCTTTAGCCCACTTTCATTTCTCAGTGTCCCATTTCTCCCGTCGGCGTTCACTCATTGGAATCAGCTGGAGCGCTGTGCTTCTGCCCTCCAACATCCGCGCGATCCGTCCATTGAAGCGTAGTTTTTCAACTTAATGTAGTGGCGATCGTACCACAAAAAAAAACACTTGAGGGAATTTGAAGTCGTTTCCAACGCGTACGGTGCAAGAAATCAAATCTGCCATGGAACTCGTTTTTTACTTTATTTTATGCAGAGTAAAATGACTTACAAACACTGCTGCTTGCATTGCAGATGTAACTCGAGCTCGTAAGTATGCAAGCAACATGAAACATGATGTTAGTGACAGGACATGACAAAATCCATCACACACATGCACGCAGGCACGGTTGAAAAACTGTGTGGCTTCCCAGATCCTAATTCCCTCATCCTATTCACCTGTAACTTCCTCATATAGCCTGTGATGCCCTGCTTATGCCCCCTGGTGTGCAGGTGTGAGAACGTCACCCTCATGCAACTTAACCACCAACAAAAAACATATAACACATTAAAATTGGCTACAACACATTCATTATTATTTTAAATGTCGAAAACAGTTGTGTACAGTCTTTGATGAATAGAAAGTTCAAAAGAACAGCATTTATCTGAAATCTAAAGCTTTTGTAACGTTAAACACTACCGCTCAAAAGTTTTGGGTTAGTAATAATTAAAATTTTATTTTTGGGGTAAATAAATAAAATAAATCAGTACTTTTATTTATGAAGGATGAGTTAAACTGATCAACAGTTACAGTAAAGACATTTATAATGTTAAAAATATATATATTTGAAATATATGCTGTTCTTTTGAACTAACATTCATCAAAGCATTTTGAAAAAAAAAATCTGTACACAACTGTTTTCAACATTGAAAATAATAATGAATATTTATTGAGCATCAATCATCATATTAGTATGATTTCTGAAGGATCATGTGACACTGAAGACTGGAGAAATGATGCTGAAAACTCAACTTTGATCACAGAAATGAATGACTATGTAAAATATTTAAAAATTGAAAACAGCTGTTTTAAATTGGAATAATATTTCACAATATTACTGTTTTTGTTTGTATTTTTAATCAATAAATGCAGCCTTGGTGAGCAGAAGAGACTTCTCCTAAAAACATTAAAAATCTTACTGACCCCAAACTTTTGAACAATAATATATATATATATATATATATATATATATACATATATATGTATGTGTGTGTATGTATGTATATATATATATATATATATATATATATATATATATATATATATACCCTTAACATGCTCAAAAACTCTTGAAATTTTGCACACACATCAGAACCTGCGGCCATCAGGGCCGGACTGAAGCTGGTACCCGGGCGTGGCACGGGGGCTCGACAGCGCCCCCTGGAATGGTGTCCGAAAACTTGGTCTATAAATCAAACACGCTTGTATATAATAATATGAAACTCAGTACACATATAGATCTCATCGGGCCGAACAACTTTCGTGCTCTAAGTTTTACACCAGCCCAACAGGAAGTCAACTATTATGGGTTGTTTGAAAAACGCATCCTCTGGAATTTGAAATACTCCTCCTAGAATATTCGTCCAATCACAACCAAACTCGGTGTGCATGAAGTCAAGACATTGAGGATGCTAAATTGCGGACGGATTTTTGATATCTCGAACGGTTTGGCCGTGGCGAGGAAACGAATTTATGGCGATTAATGGGACACAGGAAGTGTGTTATAACTTCTGCATACATTAACTGATCTTGATGAAACTTTCGCAGTGTGTTTGTTGTAAGAGGCCGATCACAAGGATGTGACTATTGTGAGTCAAAGTTATAGCGCCACCAACAGGCAGCAGGAAGTGTGTCACTTTCAAAATGCTTTGAAGTCACCCTCTTAATTTTACACGATTTGCTTCAAACTTTATGTGTATAATGTAAACACACGGCAGATGTAGACCTGTGAAAGGATTATTGATATCTTAGATACTGTTGCCGTGGCAACGCATCAAATTTTAATATTCTTTTCGGATGCGTTTGAGACTCTTAACATGCTTGAAATTGGATGAAACTCGACAGACACATAACACTTATTAGCCAGTAGACATGTGAAAAGTTTCAGAAATGGGCGTGGCAGGGGGGCTCAACAGCGCCCTCTTGAACAGGGTCTGAAAACTTGGTCCATATATCAAACACGCTTGCATGAATTAATATGAAACTCGGTACACATATAGATTTCATGGGGCCGAACAACTTTCCCTCTGTCAAGTTTCACGCCAGCCCAACAGGAAGTCGGCTATTATGGGTTGTTTGGAAAACGCTTGCTGTGGAATGTGATGTACTCCTCCTAGAGAATTCATTCAATCACCTCCAAACTCAGTCAGCATGAAGTCAAGACATTGAGGATGCTAAATTGCGAACGGATTTTTGATATCTCGAACGGTTTGGCTGTGGCGAGGAATCGAATTTATGGCGAGAAAAGAGAAACACGAAGTGGAATAACTTCTGCATACATTAACTGATCTTGATGAAACTTCAGCAGTGTGTTCGTGGTAAGAGGCCGATCAGATGGATGTAGCTATTGTGAGTCAAAGTTATAGCGCCACCAACTGGCAGCAGGAAGTGTGTCACTTTCAACATGCTTTTGACAAAAGTGGGGGGGTTAGTTTTAACTACAGTAAAGAAAAAATAGTTTGTATATTGTTCTCATCAAGCCGGACAACTTTCTAATTTACATTCAATAGCTCTGGCCATCAGGAAGTCAGATATTTTAGTCTGAATGTGATTTTTTTTTTGCTAAATCAGCCTCTGAATTTTTAGCCACTCCTCTTAAACTATTTATTTTATTCGTACCAAACTTTTTCAACATGATAAAACTACATTAAATATGCTAAATTGTGAATGGATAATAAATATCTTAAACGGTTTTGCTATGGCGAGGGATTAAAGTAATGTCCAAAAAGGAAACACTAAAAATCTTCTAAAAATGTAATTATATACCATTTATTTCTATATAAAAGTATACAAATATCGAACTAAACCCATTTTATTCTGTTTTTGCAATTCAAGAAGAATGAAAAAGTTAAAACAGGCTATTTAGTGCTATTTGGTTCAACAAAAAAGCAAACATAGGGCTATACTGCCCTCTTGTGTCCAAAAGGACATCAAAATAGTATATAAAACTTTTTACCAGGTAGGCCAATATTGTATTTAAATATACATTTATTAGGTATGTGTCTGAGCATATTTTCCCACCGGTTAATCGACGTGTGACACGAGTGGGTGCTTTTAAATCGCTAATATAATAGTGAAAGAAAAATAATGATAATGTTGCACACACAAATCACACACATGTGGGAAAGAATAAACAACACTAAACCGCCATTAGGTGTCGCCAGGCATCCATCTTAATAAGCGAGTCATTGATTCATTCGTTCAAACGATTCGTTCGAATGAGTCGATCATGATTAAGACAGATGTTTATGGATTGATCATTCAATCTTTGAGTCAACCGATTCGTTAAAAATGCTGAATCGTTCAGTTATGAGAAAACACGTGATAAGTGATGGTTCTGCCGTGATCTTTGTTTAACTATTTTCGCTGCTGAAACAGAACAAAAACAGTCAACATTGCATCTAAAATGTAAGTGACTTAATTGTAACTGTTTATTTGTATGAAATCTAGGGGTGGGAGAAAAAAATTATTCTTAGATGCATCGCGATGCGGACGTGGACGATTCTGAATCGATTCACAAATGTCAAAAAATCGATTCTCTAAAAAAATATTTTTCTAATAACGTAATATTGACGGAAGGCAAAAGGCGGAACTCTAAGCGGACGTGCGTGCAGTCTGTGGCGCGCACATAACAGAGAAGTTTCTTCTGCTCACCAAGGCTGCATATATTTGATTAAAAATACAAACAAAAACAGTAATATTGTAAAATATTATTCCAATTTAAAACAGCTGCTTTCTATTTTAATATATTTTAAACTGTTATTTATTCCTGTGATCAAAGCTGAGTTTTCAGCATCATTACTCCAGTCGTCACTGTCACATGATCCTTCAGAAATTATTCTAACATGATGATTGATACTCAAGAAACATTCATTATTATTTTAAATGTCGAAAACAGTTGTGTACAGTCTTTGATGAATAGAAAGTTCAAAAGAACAGCATTTATCTGAAATCTAAAGCTTTTGTAACGTTAAACACTACCGCTCAAAAGTTTTGGGTTAGTAATAATTAAAATTTTATTTTTGGGGTAAATAAATAAAATAAATCAGTACTTTTATTTATGAAGGATGAGTTAAACTGATCAACAGTTACAGTAAAGACATTTATAATGTTAAAAATATATATATTTGAAATATATGCTGTTCTTTTGAACTAACATTCATCAAAGCATTTTGAAAAAAAAATCTGTACACAACTGTTTTCAACATTGAAAATAATAATGAATATTTATTGAGCATCAATCATCATATTAGTATGATTTCTGAAGGATCATGTGACACTGAAGACTGGAGTAATGATGCTGAAAACTCAACTTTGATCACAGAAATGAATTACTATGTAAAATATTTAAAAATTGAAAACAGCTGTTTTAAATTGGAATAATATTTCACAATATTACTGTTTTTGTTTGTATTTTTAATCAATAAATGCAGCCTTGGTGAGCAGAAGAGACTTCTCCTAAAAACATTAAAAATCTTACTGACCCCAAACTTTTGAACAATAATATATATATATATATATATATATATATATATATATATATATATATATATATATATATATATATATATATATATATATATAATACAGCTGCGAGCAGCGATGGAGGGCCCAAGCCGGCGGTACCGCCACCCCGGTGCCTTTAGGTAACTAAAGGCACCGGGGTTGCGGTGCCACCGGCTTGGGCCCGTAATCGCTGCTCGCAGCTATATTTAGGGCCCAAGCCCTGAAAGGGCGAAGGCCCTATTGTTTTCGGTAGGATTATTATTATTAGGGCCCAAGCCCTGAAAGGGCGAAGGCCCTATTGTTTTCGGTAGGATTATTATTATTAGGGCCCAAGCCCTGAAAGGGCGAAGGCCCTATTGTTTTCGGTAGGATTATTGTTTATTATTATTATTATTATTATTATTATTATTATTAGGGCCCAAGCCCTGAAAGGGCGAAGGCCCTATTGTTTTCGGTAGGATTATTGTTTATTATTATTATTATTATTATTATTATTATTATTTTTTTCTACTTCTCTGGCACTTTTGGGGCCCTTAACATGCTCAAAAACTCTTGAAATTTTGCACACACGTCAGAACCTGCGGCCATCAGGGCCGCACTAAAGCTGGTACCCGGGCGTGGCACGGGGGCTCGACAGCGCCCCCTGGAATTATGTCGGAAAAATTGGTCCATAAATCAAACACGCTTGCATGTAATAATATGAAACTCAGTACACATATAGATCTCATCGGGCCGAACAACTTTCGTGCTCTAAGTTTTACACCAGCCCAACAGGAAGTCGGTTATTATACGTTGTTTGGAAAATGCATACAATGGAATGTGAAATACTCCTCCTAGGGAATTCATCCGATCGCCACCAAACTAGGTGTGAATGAAGTCAAGACATTGAGGATGCTAAATTGCGAACGGATTTTTGATATCTCGAACGGTTTGGCCATGGCGAGGAAACGAATTTATGGCGAATAATGGGACACAGGAAGTGTGTTATAACTTCTGCATACATTAACTGATCTTGATGAAACTTCAGCAGTGTGTTCGTTGTAAGAGGCCGATCACACTGATGTGACTATTGTGAGTCTAAGTTATAGCGCCACCAACTGGCAGCAGGAAGTGTGTCACTTTCAAAATAATTTGAAATCACCCTCTTATTTTTACCCGATTTGCTTCAAACTTTATGTGTATAATGTAGACACACTGCAGATGTAGACCTGCGAAAGGATGATTGATATCTTAGATACTGTTGCCGTGGCAACGCTTCAAAATTTAATATTCTTTTTTGATGCTTTTGAGACTCTTAGCATGCTTGAAATTGGATGAAACTCGATAGAAACATAACACTTATTAGCCAGTAGACATGTGAAAAGTTTCAGAAAGGGGTGTGGCAGGGGGGATCAACAGCGCCCCCTTGAACGGGGTTTGAAAACTTGGTCCATATATCAAACACGCTTGCATGAAATAATATGAAACTCGGTACACATATAGATCTCATCGGGCCGAACAACTTTCCCTCTGTCAAGTTTCACGCCAGCCCAACAGGAAGTCGGCTATTATGGGTTGTTTGGAAAACGCTTGCTGTGGAATGTGAAGTACTCCTCCTAGAAAATTCACCGTGTCCCCTCCAAACTCGGTGTGCATGTAGTCAAGACTTTGAGGATGCTAAATTGCGGACGGATTTTTGATATCTCGAACGGTAAGGCCGTGGCGAGGAATCGAATTTATGGCGAGAAAAGAGAAACACGGAAGTGGAATAACTTCTGCATACATTAACTGATCTTGATGAAACTTCAGCAGTGTGTTCGTGGTAAGAGGCCGATCAGATGGATGTAGCTATTGTGAGTCAAAGTTATAGCGCCACCAACTGGCAGCAGGAAGTGTGTCACTTTCAACATGCTTTTGAAAAAAGTGGGGGGGTTAGTTTTAACTACAGTAAAGAAAAAATAGTTTGTATATTGTTCTCATCAAGCCGGACAACTTTCTAATTTATATTCAATAGCTCTGGCCATCAGGCAGTCAGATATTTTGGTCTGAATGTGAATTTTTTTTGCAAAATCAGCCTCTGAATTTTTAGCCACTCCTCTTAAACTATTTATTTTATTCGTACCAAACTTTTTCAACATGATGAAACTACATTAAATATGCTAAATTGTGAATGGATAATAAATATCTCAAACGGTTTTGCAATGGCGAGGGATTAAATAATGTCCAAAAAGGAAACACTAAAAATCTTCTAAAAATGTAATTACCATTTATTTCTATATAAAAGTATACAAATATCACAACTAAACCCATTTTATTCTGTTTTTGCAATTCAAGAAGAATGAAAAAGTTAAAACAGGCTATTTAGTGCTATTTGGTTCAACAAAAAAGCAAACATAGGGCTATACTGCCCTCTTGTGTCCAAAAGGACATCAGAATAGTATATAAAACTTTTTACCAGGTAGGCCAATATTGTATTTAAATATACATTTATTAGGTATGTGTCTGAGGATATTTTCCCACCGGTTAATCGACGTGTGACACGAGTGGGTGCTTTTAAATCGCTAATATAATAGTGTATGAAAAATAATGATAATGTTGCACACACAAATCACACACATGTGGGAAAGAATGATGCTCTTAAACAACACTAAACCGCCATTAGGTGTCGCCAGGCATCCATCTTAATAAGCGAGTCATTGATTCATTCGTTCAAACGATTTGTTCGAATGAGTCGATCATGATTAAGACAGATGTTTATGGATTGATCATTCAATCTTTGAGTCAACCGATTCGTTAAAAATGCTGAATCGTTCAGTTATGAGAAAACACGTGATGCGTGATGGTTCTGCCGTGATCTTTGTTTAACTATTTTCGCTGCTGAAACAGAACAAAAACAGTCAACATTGCATCTAAAATGTAAGTGACTTAATTGTAACTGTTTATTAACCTGTTGTATGAAATCTAGGGGTGGGAGAAAAAATTTATTCTTAGATGCATCGCGATGCGGACGTGGACGATTCTGAATCGATTCACAAATGTCAAAAAATCGATTCTCTAAAAAATATTTTTCTAATAACGTAATTTTGATGGAAGGCAAAAGGCGGAACTCTAAGCGGACGTGCGTGCAGTCTGTGGCGCGCACATAACAGAGAAGTTTCTTCTGCTCACCAAGGCTGCATTTATTTGATTAAAAATACAAACAAAAACAGTAATATTGTAAAATATTATTCCAATTTAAAACAGCTGCTTTCTATTTGAATATATTTTAAACTGTTATTTATTCCTGTGATCAAAGCTGAGTTTTTAGCATCATTACTCCAGTCGTCACTGTCACATGATCCTTCAGAAATTATTCTATTATGATGATTGATACTCAAGAAACGTTCATTATTATTTTAAATGTCGAAAACAGTTGTGTACAGTCTTTGATGAATAGAAAGTTCAAAAGAACAGCATTTATCTGAAATCTAAAGCTTTTGTAACGTTAAACACTACCGCTCAAAAGTTTTGGGTTAGTAATAATTAAAATTTTATTTTTTGGGGAAATAAATAAAATAAATCAGTACTTTTATTTATGAAGGATGAGTTAAACTGATCAACAGTTACAGTAAAGACATTTATAATGTTAAAAATATATATATTTGAAATATATGCTGTTCTTTTGAACTTTACATTCATCAAAGCATTTTGAAAAAAAAAATCTGTACACAACTGTTTTCAACATTGAAAATAATAATGAATATTTATTGAGCATCAATCATCATATTAGTATGATTTCTGAAGGATCATGTGACACTGAAGACTGGAGTAATGATGCTGAAAACTCAACTTTGATCACAGAAATGAATTACTATGTAAAATATTTAAAAATTGAAAACAGCTGTTTTAAATTGGAATTATATTTCACAATATTACTGTTTTTGTTTGTATTTTTAATCAATAAATGCAGCCTTGGTGAGCAGAAGAGACTTCTCCTAAAAACATTAAAAATCTTACTGACCCCAAACTTTTGAACAATAATATATATATATATATATATATATATATATATATATATATATATACATATATATGTAGCCTATGTGTGTGTATGTATGTATGTATATATATATAAATATAGCTGCGAGCAGCGATGGAGGGCCAAAGCCGGCGGTACCGCCACCCCGGTGCCTTTAGGTAACTAAAGGCACCGGGGTTGCGGTGCCACCGGCTTGGGCCCGTAATCGCTGCTCGCAGCTATATTTATTATTATTATTATTATTATTATTTTGTCAACCTTTCGGGCACTTTTGGGGCCCTTAACATGCTCGAAAACTCTTGAAATTTTGCACACACGTCAGAACCTGCGGCCATCAGGGCCGGACTGAAGCTGGTACCCGGGCGTGGCACGGGGGCTCGACAGCGCCCCCTGGAATGGTGTCTGAAAACTTGGTCCATAAATCAAACACGCTTGCATGTAATAATATGAAACTCAGTACACATATAGATCTCATCGGGCCGAACAACTTTCGTGCTCTAAGTTTTACACCAGCCCAACAGGAAGTCGGTTATTATACGTTGTTTGGAAAACGCATACAATGGAATGTGAAATACTCCTCCTAGGGAATTCATCCGATCGCCACCAAACTCGGTGTGAATGAAGTCAAGACATTGAGGATGCTAAATTGCGAACGGATTTTTTATATCTCGAACGGTTTGGCCGTGGCGAGGAAACGAATTTATGGCGAATAATGGGACACAGGAAGTGTGTTATAACTTCTGCATACATTAACTGGTCTTGATGAAACTTCAGCAATGTGTTTGTGGTAAAAGGCCGATCAGATGGATGTAATTATTGTGAGTCAAAGTTATAGCGCCACCAACTGGCAGCAGGAAGTTTGTCACTTTCAAAATGCTTTGAAATCACCCTCTTAGTTTTACCCGATTTGCTTCAAACTTTATGTGTATAATGTAGATACACGGCAGATGTAGACCTGTGAAAGGATTATTGATATCTTAGATACTGTTGCCGTGGCAACGCATCAAACTTTAATGTTCTTTTCGGATGCGTTTGAGACTCTTAGCATGCTTGAAATTGGATGAAACTCGACAGACACATAACACTTATTAGCCAGTAGACATGTGAAAAGTTTCAGAAACGGGCGGGGCAGGGGGGCTCAACAGCGCCCCCTTGAACGGGGTCTGAAAACATGGTCCATATATCAAACACGCTTGCATGAATTAATATGAAACTCGGTACACATATAGATGTCATCGGGCCGAACAACTTTCCCTCTGTCAAGTTTCACGCCAGCCCAACAGGAAGTCGGCTATTATGGGTTGTTTGGAAAACGCTTGCTGTGGAATGTGATGTACTCCTCCTAGAGAATTCATTCAATCACCTCCAAACTCAGTCAGCATGTAGTCAAGACTTTGAGGATGCTAAATTGCGGACGGATTTTTGATATCTCGAACGGTTTGGCCGTGGCGAGGAATCGAATTTATGGCGAGAAAAGAGAAACACGAAGTGGAATAACTTCTGCATACATTAACTGATCTTGATGAAACTTCAGCAGTGTGTTCGTGGTAAGAGGCCGATCAGATGGATGTAGCTATTGTGAGTCAAAGTTATAGCGCCACCAACTGGCAGCAGGAAGTGTGTCACTTTCAACATGCTTTTGACAAAAGTGGGGGGGTTAGTTTTAACTACAGTAAAAAATAAAATTGTTTGTATATTGTTCTCATCAAGCCGGACAACTTTCTAATTTACATTCATTAGCTCCAGCCATCAGGAAGTCAGATATTTTGGTCTGAATGTGGATTTTTTTTTGCTAAATCAGCCTCTGAATTTTTAGCCACTCCTCTTAAACTATTTATTTTATTCCCACCAAACTTTTTCAACATGATGAAAATACATTAAATATGCTAAATTGTGAATGGATAATAAATATCTTAAACGGTTTTGCTATGGCGAGGGATTAAAGTAATGTCCAAAAATGAAACACTAAAAATCTTCTAAAAATGTAATTATATACCATTTATTTCTATATAAAAGTATACAAATATCACAACTAAACCCATTTTATTCTGTTTTTGCAATTCAAGAAGAATGAAAAAGTTAAAAACAGTCTACTTAATGCTATTTGGTTAAACAAAAAAGCAAACATAGGGCTATACTGCCCTCTTGTGTCCAAAAGGACATCAAAATAGTATATAAAACTTTTTACCAGGTAGGCCAATATTGTATTTAAATATACATTTATTAGGTATGTGTCTGAGGATATTTTCCCACCGGTTAATCGACGTGTAACACCGCTGGGGGCTTTTGAATTGCCAACTTAAAAACGAAAGTAAAATATGTTCGTCCGCACTGACATTGATAGTGGTTGAGCGAGCGTTTCAAATGAATTCCTATAGAAGTAGGAATTAACTGAAAAACGTTCACTCTGTTCTGCTCGTTCCTCACCGTGGATGCGCACCGTTTTAAATCGCTAATATGAGCATTTTAGTTTAATTTTAAAATTAGCACCTTTTGGGGGGAGGATTGCTTGAAATTATTTTACAAAAGCACAATGTTGTGTTTTATTGCGACTGTACACAAATATAAGTTAACACTTTGCAGTTTGAATGTCGTCCTGTATAATGACGGAGTATGTTTTTTTTTTTCAATCGCACCCACGCCACACACACACACACACACACACACACACACACACACACACACACACACACACACACACACACACACACGGTTTACTATCTTTGTTGGGACTCTCCATAGACTTAATGGTTTTATACTGTACAAACTGTATATTCTATCTCCTCACACTAACCCTAGCCCTAAACCTACCTATCACAGAAAACTTTCTGCATTTTTACATTTCCAAAAAAAACTCATTCTGTATGATTTATAAGCTTGTTTACCCATGGGGACCTCTATTTAGGTCCCCACTGTGACACGAGTCCCCATGAGTCGGTGTGCATTCAGGTTGAAGTCCCCACCGGGATAGAAAAACATGAACACACACACACACACACACACACACACACACTCCAGCATTGTAATCTTGACATCGCAGCCTGTCCATTATAGCCTTCATAAAATATAATAATAAAATAGTCAACCTAACATATAAAAATTACACTGCTCTAAATAGTCAGTAGTACAATTCATACATTCACAGTAAGCACCGCTCCACTGTGATGTTTCCAAGCACATTTTTGCGCTTGTGAAGAGGATGATTTTTTCCATCGATATTGGAACATGAGTGAAGAACAAAGCCTATAATAAAGAATAGTTTAGCATCCAAATACATCGCAAATGTTGAAACAAGAGGGTTACGTGAGCCCAACACTGCTTTCTTTCATTTTTATTTTTACATTAAATTTAAAGGATTTGTTGTGGAATATTTTGAGTGTATCATAAAATCAGAATAAGGTAAGTCAAGTAATATTTTTGGTCTTTTATATATATATATATATATATATAAATATAGCTGCGAGCAGTGATGAAGGGCCAAAGCCGGCGGGACCGCCACCCCGGTGCCTTTAGGTAACTAAAGGCACCGGGGTTGCGGTGCCACCGGCTTGGGCCCGTAATCGCTGCTCGCAGCTATATTTATTATTATTATTATTATTTTGTCAACCTTTCGGGCACTTTTGGGGCCCTTAACATGCTCGAAAACTCTTGAAATTTTGCACACAGGTCAGAACCCGCGGCCATCAGGGCTGGGCTGAAGCTGGTACCCGGGCGTGGCAGGGGTTCTCGACAGCGCCCCCTGGAACGGGATCCGAACATTTGTCCATAAATCAGACACGCTTGCATGTAATAATATGAAACCCGGTACACATATAGACCTCATCGGGCCGAACAACTTTCGTGCTCTAAGTTTTACGCCAGCCCAACAGGAAGTCGGCTATTTAGCGTTGTTTGGAAACGCATGCTGTGGAATTTAATGTACTCCTCCTAGGGAATTCATCGATTCGCCTCCAAACTCGGTGTGCATGAAGTCAAGACATTGAGGATGCTAAATTGCGGACGGATTTTTGATATCTCGAACGGTTTGGCCATGGCGAGGAAATGAATTTATGGCGAAAAAAAGAAACAGGAAGAGTGTTATAACTTCTGCATACATTAACTGATCTTGATGAAACTTCAGCAGTGTGTTCGTTGTAAGAGGCCGATCGCACAGATGTGACTATTGTGAGTCAAAGTTATAGCGCCACCAACAGGCAGCAGGAAGTACATCACTATTAAAATGCTTTGAAATCACTGTCTTATTTTTACCAGATTTGCTTCACACTTTATGTGTACAATGTAGACACACGGCAGATGTAAACCTGTGAAAGGATTATTGATATCTTAGATACTGTTGCCGTGGCAACGCATCAAACTTTAATATTCTTTTTTTATGCTTTTGAGACTCTTAATATACTTGAAATTTCATGAAACTCGACAGACACATCACATTTATTAGCCCGTAGACATGTGCAAAGTTTCAGAAACGGGTGTGGTGAGGGGCTCAGTAGCGCCACCTTTAGTCATAAGTGGGGGGGTTAGTTTTATCAACAGCAACAAAACTTGGTATGTGTATTGTTCTCATCAAGACGGACAACTTTCTAATTTACATGATCTATCTCTGACCAACAGGAAGAGAGATATTTTGGTTTGAATGTGGATTTTCTGAAGAATTTTCTCTCCCTCTCTCTGTGTCTCTGTGTGTGTGAGGGGAGGGGGGTTTTGACTATTGCTTTTATATTGTTAATCAGGGTTTCAGGGGCTTTTGGGGTCCTTAACGTGCTCAAAAACTCTTGAAACTTTGCACACGGGTCAGAACCCCCTGCCATCAGGGACGGGCTGAAGCTGGTACCCGGGCGAGGCAGGGGGGCTCAACAGCGCCCCCTTGAACGGTGTCCCAAAACTTGGTCCATAGATCAAACACGCTTGCATGAATTAATATGAAACTCGGTACACATATATATCTCATCGGGCCGAACAACTTTCCCCAGGTCAAGTTTTACGCCAGACCAACAGGAAGTCAGCTATTATGGGTTGTTTGGAAACGCATGCTGTGGAATTTGATGTACTCCTCCTAGGAAATTCATCCATTCGTCTCCAAACTCGGTGTGCATGAAGTCAAGACATTGAGGATGCTAAATTGCGGACGGATTTTTGATATCTCGAACGGTTTGGCCGTGGCAAGGAAACGAATTTATGGTGAATAATTCAAACAGGAAGTGTGTTATAACATCTGCATACATTAACTGATCTTGATGAAACTTCAGCAGTTTGTTCGTTGTAAGAGGCCGATCAGATGGATGTGACATTTGTGAGTCAAAGTTATAGCGCCACCAACTGGCAACAGGAAGTGTGTCACTTTCATAATGCTTTGAAATCACCCTCTTATTTTTACCCGATTTGCTTAAAACTTTATGTGTATAATGTAGACACACGGCAGATGTAGACCTGTGAAAGGATTATTGATATCTTAGATACTGTTGCCGTGGCAACGCATTAAACTTTAATATTCTTTTCGGATGCTTTTGAGACTCTTCACATGTTTGAAAATGCATGAAACTCGACAGACACATCACATTTATTATCCAGTAGACATGTGCAAAGTTTCAGAAACGGGCGTGGTGAAATGGCTCAGTAGCGCCACCTTTAGTCAAAAATGGGGGCTTAGTTTTTCCTAGAATCACAAAACTTGGTAGGTGTATTGTTCTCATCAAGCCGAACAACTTTCTAATTGACAGTTATTAGCTATGACCAACAGGGTGTCAGATATTTTGGTCTGAATATGGATTTTTTGCTAAATCAGCCTCTGAGTTTTTAGTTGCTCCTCCTAAAAGGTTTATTTTATTCCCACCAAACTTTTTCAACATGATTAAAATATATTAATGATGCAAAATTGTAAACGGATATTGAATATCTCAAACGGTTTTGCTATGGCGAGGGATTAAATTAATGTCAAAAAGGAAGCAGGAAACATCTCAACATAACTTCTAAAAATGTAATTATACACCATTTATTTTTATGTAAAATGATACAAATATTAGAACTAAACCCATTTTATTCTGTTTTTGCAATTCAAGGAGTATGAAAAAGTTAAAAACAGGCTATTTAGTGCTATTTGGTTCAACAAAAAATCAAACATAGGGCTATACTGCCCTCTTGTGTCCAAAAGGATATTAAAATAGTATATAAAACGTTTTACTAGGTAGGCCTATTGTATTTAAATATAAATTTATTAGGTATATGACTGTGAGGATATTTTCCCATCGGTTAATCGACGTGTGACACGAGCGGCTGCTTTTAAATCGCTAATATAAAAGTGAAAGTAAAAAACGGTGGTCCGCACGGACATTGATAATGGTGCACGTTGGAAAAAATGATACTTTTAAACATAACACTAAACCGCCATCAGGTGTCACCAGGCGACCATCTTAATGAGCGAGTCATTGATTCATTCGTTCAAACGATTCGTTCGAATGACTGAGTCATTCATGATTGAGACAGATGTTTATGGATTGACCATTGAATCTTTGAGTCAACCGATTCGTTTCAAAATGCTGAATCATTAAGTAATGAGAAAACAAGTTGCTGTGAGATGCACGATGGTTCTGCTGATCTTTGTTTAACTATTTTTGCTGCTGAAACAGAACAAAAACAGTCAATATTGCATCTAAAATGTAAGTGACTTAATTGTAACTGTTTATTAACCTGTTGTATGAAATCAATGTCACAGTTTCAATTGTGATTGTATTCAGGAAATAGTTGCCTACTCGTCAAATGAGGTTGCTTAACTCTTATCATATGTTAGAAAATATATAAAAAACTCCATATTTGTAATTTTTATAGTCAGTATGTTGTTAACTGCGTTGCGTTTTTGTGTGCTGCGCTCATTTGTTTACAATTCTCCTGGAGAAGCTGCATGAGCCTCAGCAGGGCAACCTTGTTACCATTGATCAGTAATACATTTATTATGAACTGCTGATTGCAACTTAAAATGAATGTAATGAAATTAGAATAATCTCTCGTTTTAGTGATTCCCAAGTTATTTTTTTGTTATTGACGTTCTAATCAGGCTATACTCTGGTCGGGCAAGTAAAATTCTCTTTCAGGTAGGCCTATTGTATTTATATATAAATATATTAGGGATGTGACTGTGATAAAATTTTCCCACCAGTTAATCGACGTGTGACACCGCTGAGGGCTTTTAAATCGCTAACTTAAAAGCGAAAGTAAAATACAGACGTCCGCACAGACATTGATAATGGTGCGGAGTAGAGCGAGCATTTTCAATGTATGCCTATGGAAGTAGGAATGAACTTAAACATTTTATTTATGTTTTTATGTGTCCACTGTTCAACCGCAACCGCGTCACACACACACACATTCCAGAATTGCAATCTTGGCATCGCAGCCTGTTCATTATAGCCCTAATACAATATAATAATAAAAATAGTCAACCTAACATATACGAATTACACTGCTCAGTTTAAATAGTCAGTAGTACAATTTGTACTAAAGTAAGCAGAGCTCCACTGTGATGTTTCCAAGCACATTTTTGCGGGTGTGAAGAGGATGATTTTTTCTATCGATATTGGAACACGAGTGAAGTACAAAGCCTATAATAAAGAACAGTTTAGCATCCAAATGCATCGCAAATATTGAAATTTTTTATTCTAATGAGAGAGTTACGTGAGACCAACACTGCTTACTTTCGTTTTTATTTTTACATTAAATTTAAAGGATTTGTTGTGGAATATTTTGAGTGTATCATAAAATCAGAATAAGGTAAGACAAGTAATATTTTCTGTCATATATATATGTGTGTGTGTGTAAATATACACATATATATATATATATATATAGACAGAGATAGAAAGATATATATATATATATATATATATATATATATATATATATATATATATATATATATATATATATATATATATATATATATATAATATAGCTGCGAGCAGCGATGGAGGGCCAAAGCCGGCGGCACCGGCATCCCCGGTGCCTTTAGGTTACTAAAGGCACTGGGGTTGCGGTGCCACCGGCTTGGGCCCGTAATCGCTGCTCGCAGCTATATTTATATATATATATATATATATATATATATATATATATTATTATTATTTTGTCAACCTTTCGGCCACTTTTGGGGCCCTTAACATGCTCGAAAACTCTTGAAACTTTGCACACAGGTCAGAACCCGCGGCCATCAGGGCCGGGCTGAGGCTGGTACCCGGGCGTGGCAGGGGGGCTCAACAGCGCCCCCTGGAACGGGATCCGAACACGTGTCCATAAATCAAACACGCTTGCATGTAATAATATGAAACTCGGTACACATATAGATCTCATCGGGCCGAACAACTTTCGTGCTCTAAGTTTTACGCCAGCCCAACAGGAAGTCGGGTATTTAGGGTTGTTTGGAAACGCATGCTGTGGAATTTAATATACTCCTCCTAGGGAATTCATCGATTCGCCTCCAAACTCGATGTGCATGAAGTCAAGACATTGAGGATGCTAAATTGCGGACGGATTTTTGATATCTCGAACGGTTTGGCCGTGGCGAGGAAACAAATTTATGGCGAAAAAATGAAACAGGAAGTGTGTTATAACTTCTGCATACATTAACTGATCTTGATGAAACTTCAGCAGTGTGTTCGTTGTAAGAGGCCGATCGCACAGATGTGACTATTGTGAGTCAAAGTTATAGCGCCACCAACAGGCAGCAGGAAGTACATCACTATTAAAATGCTTTGAAATCACTGTCTTATTTTTACCCGATTTGCTTCAAACTTTATGTGTACAATGTAGACACACGGCAGATGTAAACCTGTGAAAGGATTATTGATATCTTAGATACTGTTGCCGTGGCAACGCATCAAACTTTAATATTCTTTTTTTATGCTTTTGAGACTCTTAACATACTTGGAATTGCATGAAACTCGACAGACACATCACATTTATTATCCAGTAGCCATGTGCAAAGTTTCAGAAACGGGCGTGGTGAGGGGCTCAGTAGCGCCACCTTTAGTCATAAGTGGGGGGGTTAGTTTTATCAACAGCAACAAAACTTGGTATGTGTATTGTTCTCATCAAGACGGACAACTTTCTAATTTACATGAACCATCTCCGACCAACAGGAAGAGAGATATTTTGGTTTGAATGTGGATTTTCTGAAGAATTTTCTCTCCCTCTCTCTGTGTCTGTGTGTGTGTGAGGTGAGGGGAGGGGGGGATTTGACTATTGCTTTTATATTGTTAATCAAGGTTTCAGGGGCTTTTGGGGTCCTTAACGTGCTCAAAAACTCTTGAAACTTTGCACACAGGTCAGAACCCACGGCCATCAGGGCCGGGCTGAAGCTGGTACCCGGGCGTGGCTGGGGGGCTCAACAGCGCCCCCTTGAACGGGGTTCTAAAACTTGATCCATATATCAAACACGCTCGCATGAATTAATATGAAACTCGGTACACATATAGATCTCATCGGGCCGAACAACTTTACCCCGGTCAAGTTTTACGCCAGCCCAACAGGAAGTCGGCTATTATGGGTTGTTTGGAAAACGCTTGCTGTGGAATGTGAAATACTCCTCCTAGAAAATTCACCGTGTCCCCTTCAAACTCGGTGTGCATGTAGTCAAGACTTTGAGGATGCTAAATTGCGGATGGATTTTTGATATCTCGAACGGTTTGGCTGTGGCGAGGAATCGAATTTATGGCGAGAAAAGAGAAACACGGAAGTGGAATAACTTCTGCATACATTAACTGATCTTGATGAAACTTCAGCAGTGTGTTCGTGGTAAGAGGCCGATCAGATGGATGTAGCTATTGTGAGTCAAAGTTATAGCGCCACCAACTGGCAGCAGGAAGTGTGTCACTTTCAACATGCTTTTGACAAAAGTAGGGGGGTTAGTTTTAACTACAGTAAAGAAAAAATAGTTTGTATATTGTTCTCATCAAGCCGGACAACTTTCTAATTTACATTCAATAGCTCTGGCCATCAGGAAGTCAGATATTTTGGTCTGAATGTGAATTTTTTTGCAAAATCAGCCTCTGAATTTTTAGCCACTCCTCTTAAACTATTTATTTTATTCGTACCAAACTTTTTCAACATGATGAAACTACATTAAATATGCTAAATTGTGAATGGATAATAAATTTCTCAAACGGTTTTGCTATGGCGAGGGATTAAATAATGTCCAAAAAGGAAACACTAAAAATCTTCTAAAAATGTAATTATATACCATTTATTTCTATATAAAAGTATACAAATATCACAACTAAACCCATTTTATTCTGTTTTTGCAATTCAAGAAGAATGAAAAAGTTAAAACAGGCTATTTAGTGCTATTTGGTTCAACAAAAAAGCAAACAAAGGGCTATACTGCCCTCTTGTGTCCAAAAGGACATCAAAATAGTATATAAAACTTTTTACCAGGTAGGCCAATATTGTATTTAAATATACATTTATTAGGTATGTGTCTGAGGATATTTTCCCACCGGTTAATCGACGTGTGACACGAGTGGGTGCTTTTAAATCGCTAATATAATAGTGTAAGAAAAATAATGATAATGTTGCACACACAAATCACACACATGTGGGAAAGAATGATGCTTTTAAACAACACTAAACCGCCATTAGGTGTCGCCAGGCATCCATCTTAATAAGCGAGTCATTGATTCATTCGTTCAAACGATTTGTTCGAATGAGTCGATCATGATTAAGACAGATGTTTATGGATTGATCATTCAATCTTTGAGTCAACCGATTCGTTAAAAATGCTGAATCGTTCAGTTATGAGAAAACACGTGATGCGTGATGGTTCTGCCGTGATCTTTGTTTAACAATTTTCGCTGCTGAAACAGAACAAAAACAGTCAACATTGCATCTAAAATGTAAGTGACTTAATTGTAACTGTTTATTAACCTGTTGTATGAAATCTAGGGGTGGGAGAAAAAAATTATTCTTAGATGCATCGCGATGCGGACGTGGACGATTCTGAATCGATTCACAAATGTCCAAAAATCGATTCTCTAAAAAAATATTTTTCTAATAACGTAATATTGACGGAAGGCAAAAGGCGGAACTCTAAGCGGACGTGCGTGCAGTCTGTGGCGCGCACATAACAGAGAAGTTTCTTCTGCTCACCAAGGCTGCATTTATTTGATTAAAAATACAAACAAAAACAGTAATATTGTAAAATATTATTCCAATTTAAAACAGCTGCTTTCTATTTTAATATATTTTAAACTGTTATTTATTCCTGTGATCAAAGCTGAGTTTTCAGCATCATTACTCCAGTCGTCACTGTCACATGATCCTTCAGAAATTATTCTAATATGATGATTGATACTCAAGAAACATTCATTATTATTTTAAATGTCGAAAACAGTTGTGTACAGTCTTTGATGAATAGAAAGTTCAAAAGAACAGCATTTATCTGAAATCTAAAGCTTTTGTAACGTTAAACACTACCGCTGAAAAGTTTTGGGTTAGTAATAATTAAAATTTTATTTTTTGGGGAAATAAATAAAATAAATCAGTACTTTTATTTATGAAGGATGAGTTAAACTGATCAACAGTTACAGTAAAGACATTTATAATGTTAAAAATATATATATTTGAAATATATGCTGTTCCTTTGAACTTTACATTCATCAAAGCATTTTGGAAAAAAAAAAATCTGTACACAACTGTTTTCAACATTGAAAATAATAATGAATATTTATTGAGCATCAATCATCATATTAGTATGATTTCTGAAGGATCATGTGAAACTGAAGACTGGAGTAATGATGCTGAAAACTCAACTTTGATCACAGAAATGAATTACTATGTAAAATATTTAAAAATTGAAAACAGCTGTTTTAAATTGGAATAATATTTCACAATATTACTGTTTTTGTTTGTATTTTTAATCAATAAATGCAGCCTTGGTGAGCAGAAGAGACTTCTCCTAAAAACATTAAAAATCTTACTGACCCCAAACTTTTGAACAATAATATATATATATTGGATGGAGGGCCAAAGCCGGCGGTACCGCCACCCCGGTGCCTTTAGGTAACTAAAGGCACCGGGGTTGCGGTGCCACCGGCTTGGGCCTGTAATCGCTGCTCGCAGCTATATTTATTATTATTATTATTATTATTATTTTGTCAACCTTTCGGCCATTTTTGGGGCCCTTAACATGCTCGAAAACTCTTGAAACTTTGCACACAGGTCAGAACCCGCGGCCATCAGGGCCGGGCTGAGGCTGGTACCCGGGCGTGGCAGGGGGGCTCAACAGCGCCCCCTGGAACGGGATCCGAACACGTGTCCATAAATCAAACACGCTTGCATGTAATAATATGAAACTCGGTACACATATAGATCTCATCGGGCCGAACAACTTTCGTGCTCTAAGTTTTACGCCAGCCCAACAGGAAGTCGGCTATTTAGGGTTGTTTGGAAACGCATGCTGTGGAATTTAATGTACTCCTCCTAGGGAATTCATCGATTCGCCTCCAAACTCGGTGTGCATGAAGTCAAGACATTGAGGATGCTAAATTGCGGACGGATTTTTGATATCTCGAACGGTTTGGCCGTGGCGAGGAAACGAATTTATGGCGAAAAAATGAAACAGGAAGTGTGTTATAACTTCTGCATACATTAACTGATCTTGATGAAACTTCAGCAGTGTGTTCGTTGTAAGAGGCCGATCGCACAGATGTGACTATTGTGAGTCAAAGTTATAGCGCCACCAACTGGCAGCAGGAAGTGTGTCACTTTCAAAATGCTTTGAAGTCACCCTCTTATTTTTACCCGATTTGCTTCAAACTTTATGTGTATAATGAAAATACACGGCAGATGTAGACCTGTGAAAGGATTATTGATATCTTAGACACTGTTGCTGTGGCAACACATCAAACTTTAATATTCTTTTCGGATGCGTTTGAGACTCTTAGCATGCTTGAAATTGGATGAAACTCGACAGACACATCACACTTATTAGCCAGTAGACATGTGAAAAGTTTCAGAAACGGGCGTGGCAGGGGGGCTCAACAGCGCCCCCTTGAACGGGGTCTCAAAACTTGGTCCATATATCAAACACGCTTGCATGAATTAATATGAAACTCGGAACACATATAGATCTCATCAGGCCGAACAACTTTCCCTCTGTCCAGTTTCACGCCAGCCCAACAGGAAGTCGGCTATTATGGGTTGTTTGGAAAACGCTTGCTGTGGAATGTGAAATACTCCTCCTAGAAAATTCACCGTATCCCCTCCAAACTCGGTGTGCATGTAGTCAAGACTTTGAGGATGCTAAATTGCGAACGGATTTTTGATATCTCGAACGGTTTGGCTGTGGCGAGGAATCGAATTTATGGCGAGAAAAGAGAATCACGAAGTGTAATAACTTCTGCATACATTAACTGATCTTGATGAAACTTCAGCAGTGTGTTCGTGGTAAGAGGCCGATCAGATGGATGTAACTATTGTGAGTCAAAGTTTATAGCGCCACCAACTGGCAGCAGGAAGTGTGTCACTTTCAACATGCTTTTGACAAAAGTGGGGGGGTTAGTTTTAACTACAGTAAAAAAAACTCAGTTCATATATTGATCTCATCGACCCGGACAACTTTCTAATTTAAAGTCATTAGCTCTGACCATCAGGAAGTCAGATATTTTGGTCTGAATGTGGATTTTTTTGCAAAATCAGCCTCTTAATTTTTAGCCACCTTTATCTAAGTGGTTTATTTTATTCCCAACAAACTTTTTCAACATGATAAAAATATATTAATGATGCTAAATTGTGAACGGATAATAAATATCTCAAACGGTTTTGCTATGGTGAGGGATTAAAGTAATGTCAAACAAGGAAATGTTAAAAGTCTCATTTATTCTAAAAATGTAATTATACACCATTTATTACTATATAAAAGTATACAAATATCAGAACTTAACTCATTTTATTCTTTTTTTTTCAATTTAAGAATGAAGTTTAAGTTTAAAAACTGCCAGAATGGTTGTTTAGTCTAAACAATAAATAAATAAAGTCAAGCATTCAACGGCCCTGTAGTATAATAATAAAATAGTCAACCTAACATATAAAATTTACAATGCTCTGTTTAAATAGTCAGTACTACAGTGCTATTGGTAAGCACCGCTCCACTGTGATGTTTATTTTTGCGCGTGTGAATAGGAGAGAAGGGTCTGGCTGGCTGCAGACCTGCACTTGCACTCTCAGACCTGCACGCTCAGACACCAGCGCTTCCTCTGCAAGTGACGTCACTTGCAATCGACGCATAGTGTGGTTTGTGTCGGATTGAGAACAGCTCCCAATGTCGTTCAAAAATCGTTTCTGTTAGTATATACCATAAATATATATATATATATATAAATATATATATATATATATATATATATATATATATATATATATATATATATATATATATATATATATATATATATATATATATGGTCGCTGTCTGGCGGAAACCTCGTATGTTCAAAGTTTGTCAATTTAATATTTTTTCACAAATCGATGTTATTGGTCAGTCCCCACGTTCTGTTATTTTCACAAATTATTAACCAATCTAAAGTGTTGAAAATAGTTAGAGAGCAAATCTCTTAACTCCATTGGACACTTCAACTGTCTGAGAATCCTCATAACTCCACCTCTTCTTCACTCCGCGGCATTTTGTCTCCTCAGGATTGAAAGTCGCAGCGATTAAGAAATCCTCATCGAGCAACACGTAAAGCAAGACTTGACTCTGATTTTATCTGTGTTAAACTATGATATCAGTTATTGATGTATTTTAATTGTCTACTTATTACACGTGTACATTGAAGTTTTAAAAGGTATCTAATATAATGAATTGAATTAAATGTTTTGGATACCAGCATTAAATTATTGTTTTTATTATTATTTTACTGACTGGAAGTTGGCACTGTGCATGTAAAATACCCCAAGTAGCAAGGTTTTAATTTATGGGAGAAAAAAGGTCTGCCTAAGTTACTGGCGCTAAGTAAGCCTATCTTTGGATAATTCTGTATGTTTTTTAGACAATAACGAGTGAAAATAGGTAGGTTAGATACATTTGAGTAGGCATGTTTTGTTAAAATCGATAACTGTAATGCTTCGGTGCAGAAGGAAGCCCGTGAGCCACGAAGGCAAGTTTGCGTGCAGATTAGGCTAATTTCCGCCTAGACAGCCTAGTATTTTGGTATTGCATCACTCATATCTCTTAAACGTTTAAAATGGAGTTTAGGAAGATGTATGTAACCACAATCATTAGATTTGAATAGCTCTTTAAGCCTTCTCTTGTCAAAAGGCTCAACGCGCCCGCAGACTTTGATGAACACTGCCAGTCGTTCCGTCAGAACACCGGCAGCAGCGACTTCAGTGTCCGTACCACTCTTATCAATGACAGCGTAACCTCGTATCTCCCTGCTCCCAAGTCATAAATCTAGTATCTCCGATTAAACATGATTTTGGGGAAATGTTGTGTTAATGTTGGGACACAACAGTATATGATAGCAATATAAGGTATAATACAAACTTTAACGATACAATGTTTAATAACTTAAAAAAAATGCCGTTTTTTTTTATTTCCTGAAAAAATAAATAATATAACATATTTACTGTTGGAAACATATTTCCGGTTAATTTGTGTCGATTGCGAGTGACGTCACAGGCAGAGGAAGCGCTGGTGTCTGAGAGTGCAAGTCTGAGAGTGCAAGTGCAGGTCTGCAGCCAGACTCTATTGGAATAGGATGATTTTTTCCGTCGATATTGGAAAGTGAATGAAGTACAAAGCCTATGATAAAGGATAGTTTAGCATCCAAATTCATCGCAAATGTTGAAACATTTTGATTCTAATGAGAGAGTTGTGTGAGCCCAACACTGCTTAATTTCGTTTTCATTTTTATTTTATTTAGTTTCAGCTTGTTTATAGTTCTTTTTTTATTCTTGTTCCGTTCTCAACATCGTTGAATTTAAAGAATTTGTTGTAGAATATTTTGACTCTATCATAAAATCAGATTAATTCAGTCGTTTTAGTGATTCCCAAGTTATTTTTTCATTTAAGTTTTTTCATTGTTTTAATCAGGTCAGGCAAGTAAAATTATCTGTGTCTTGTCCCTTACATTTTTATATAATATATATACACTACTGTTCAAAAGTTTGGGGTCAGTAAGATTTTTAATGTTTTTAAGCAAAGTTTCTTCTGCTCACCATGGCTGCATTTATTTGATTAAAAATACAAACAAAAACAGTAATATTGTAAAATAGTATTCCAATTTAAAACATCTGCTTTCTATTTTAATATATTTTAAACTGTTATTTATTCCTGTGATCAAAGCTGAGTTTTCAGCATCATTACTCCAGTCGTCACTGTCACATGATCCTTCAGAAATTATTCTAATATGATGATTGATGCTCAAGAAACATTCATGATTATTTTAAATGTCGAAAACAGTTGTGTACAGTCTTTGATGAATAGAAAGTTCAAAAGAACAGCATTTATCTGAAATCTAAAGCTTTTGTAACATTAAACACTACCGCTCAAAAGTTTTGGGTTAGTAATAATTAAAATTTTATTTTTGGGTGAAAGAAATCAAATAAATCAATACTTTTATTCATCGAGAAGGAGTTAAACTGATCAAAAGTTACAGTACAGACATTTATAATGTTAAAACAAATTTTATTTTAAATAAATGCTGTTCTTTTGAACTTTACATTCATCAGCGCATTTTGAAAAAAAATCTGTACACAACTGTTTTCAACATTGAAAATAATAATATTTATTGACCATCAATCATCATCTTAGAATGATTTCTGAAGGATCATGTGACTCTGAAGACGGGAGTAATGATGCTGAAAACTCAACTTTGATCACATAAATTAATTACAGTGTAAAATATTTTAAAATAGAAAACAGCTGTTTTAAATTGGAATAATATTTCACAATATTACTGTTTTTGTTTGTATTTTTAATCAAATAAATGCAGCCTTGGTGAGCAGAAGAGACTTCTCCTAAAAACACACACACACACACACACACACATATACATATATATATATATATATATATATATATATATATATATATATATATATATATATATATATATATACATATATACATATATACATATAAATATATATATATGTTCCGGCGGTACCGCCACCACCGGTGCCTGGGGTTGCGGTGCCACCGGCTTGGGTCCGTAATCGCTGCTCGCAGCTATATTTATTATTATTATTATACAGTCTCTTCTACATGCTGAACATCATGTACCCCAAGGGAGAAGCCCTGACTCTGGAATTTATCCAGAGGTAGGCCTATGTTTTGACAAAGTTCTTTGTCCATTTTATTGTATATTTAGTTTTGCAATGCCATGCCAAAGTGACATGATACATTTTTTTGTGTTGCCACAGGAGCCTGCTGGGTATCAATCCAGAACGTGGGTCTAAAGCAGAAAAAAGGGCACAAAACAGTACAACATTCCACCAAAACTACTTCGATTCCTGTCGGACCTGAGTGACTTCCAGAATCCTTGGAAGATTTAAAGGTCATTACACAAACTCCTTTGTTACTCACACTGTCTTATTCTGTTGAAATCTTGTACATTTGGCACAACTCTGTAAACTCAGCTGCTGGCTGAGACAAACTGGCCACTCCTCTCTACCAGGTAATGTTACCTGCAGGCAGGAAATAACAGCAGAGAGAGAGGAGGAGGAAAGACTGATGCCCGACCCCTAAACCTACCCATCACACACTCACACTCACACTCTCACTCACTCGCACATTTTCCTTCTATCATGCAGGCTGTCCTTACACCCTTGCTTGCTTCATTTCTCATTTGGTCAGCTGGTTGTTTGCTAGGATGGCTGAATGTGCGATGCAGTGAAAGGCTTGGCTTAATTTAACAAAATTCATAGATAAGGAGGAAGTGAGATGCCATTTATGTTATTCCCTTAAATAAGACGAGTTGATACATACCTCTCTCGTCTCAGTGCGTGCACTCAATCGCTCTGGCGCACGGCGACACTTTGATAGCACTTAGCTTAGCCCAGTTCATTCAATAGGTACCAAATCTCTGTTCGCCGCGCGCCAGAGCGATTGAGTGCACGCATTGAGACGAGAAAGGTATGTATCAAATCGTATTAGTTAAGGGAATAACAGTTTAATATGAAAAAAACGGTGGAGTATCCCTTTAAAGCACCTCAGCAAGATCCATTTTCTAATTAATATTTTGTTTTTGTTTTACAGCCATAGAAGTAGCATCTGGAACGGACAGAAAGGAGTATGGTGTGTTTGTGTGTCTCAGTCTCAACAGGCATGCTATTGTACTCCCATCACCAACTAGGCACTCAAAACGATGGAATTGTTAAATTGTGTTTCGTTCTTAATAGTTCAGTTCATTTACTGTGATACAACAAACTTTTATAGTACAAACATGTTTTTTGGCAGCATATTGATTATTTTTCACACAGTAGCTGTAGAATGCATGTATCACTTTTTCTCGCTTAATCTGCACTCTGTTCCTGAACTAGTTTAGGTTTGTTTCATTGCTATTCTGGACAACAGGGTCAATTATTTTTTTTAATTTATATGTCAACTATGACGTCAAGTATCATTCTTAAAAGATAATGTTTATGCGTGTTTCAGTTATGTTAAACTGTGAAATTGGTCATTTTGACCCAAACTAGAGACAATCTAAATCAATGATTAAAAAAAAATGATTTTTTGAGAGATGTCCTAATGTTGTTGTTTTATCTACACTACTTTACTGTTTAATACAACAGTGGTTTGACAAAATATTGGATATGAATAAATAATAAAAAATGAGCATTTATTTCAGCTTAGAGAACAAAATATCACTGTGTCTATGACCAAACTGTCTGAACAAGCCCTCCGTATTGCATTACATCTCCAAAATGACACCAAGAGCTTTAGAAGGTCAACCCCTCACCTCCAGGGAAATGGGTCTATATTTCTGTTTAGAATGTTTTCAACCAAAAGTTATTATCATTATAGGTACACTGTTAACTAACAGAAAAGTAAAATGTCTATTTGCTGTAGGTATATTGCCTAAAGTTTTATTTTTACTGAAAAGTACAGTACAGTGTTTTTTTTTTTTTTACTATAGATACACCATTAAATAACAGAAGATTTCTGTTTTATTTACTGTGGGCACACTGTGAATTAACAGAATATTTCCGTTTTTTAATTACGGGACAAAGTCCGGGTAATGAGCTGCCAGTACTTTTTCTGTTATTTTACGGATTTATTTCTTAGAGTGTAGGGACTTTGACTCTCATTCATCTGGTTAACTTACTGAGTATAACGTTAGTTGGCTGTATTAGCCTATATCTTATTTTACTTTCTTCAATGTTAAATACCATTTACCTAATGGGTTCATACGTTTTAAAAGTAATTTACTTTAAAAAATAAATAAAAATACTTTACCTCTGAAAAACTAGCAGTATGGGATGTCCGGATGTCCAGTTGTCTAGTCTAGAAAACCGTCTCTGCGCGCGGTAGTCACAGAACCCAGCTTATATATGCCAGCTGGCAGGTTGCGCGTGCTTGGCACAAGAGTAAGAATGTAAATTGTGACAGTAGCTATTTCAGCATTGACGACTCGTGTGTCTATTATGAAATCATGGTAAAAATGAACAAAGTAGCCTATAGGCAATACATTATATTGGATAATCTTAACTGGGTCTTTCTCTGTTACTACCATGAAAAGTTAATGGGCAACTAATGACAACATGGTCCATGGCACTTGTAGCGCTCCCCTCAGTATGTATATTGATGAGGGCAGAGCTTTTGGGTTCTATTATGGTTTTTATCAAATGTGTGTTAACCCTGATTAACTCAGTTTTAAATGTTATCTTGGATCTCTCTTTTAAAGTATACACATGAAATGTTTTTCTAACCTACCTATGAATTCACGTTTCTTAAGTTATAGTTTTAATAAAGATTTTTAAACCATAAGTGTCTGTATGTCTTTCTCAGAATAAAATGATAACCTATTTCCAGGTAAGTAATAAAGTAACACGGCACAAAGTTTTAGAAAAATATATCTCAATTATTTACTCAATAAAGAAATTATTATCTTCCACAAAATAAGAAAATGAAATAAGGATATGATTGTTCTTTTTTAAACCTTCAACATAAAATGTCCCTCTTTTCTAAAGAAAAATACTGTCAATACTGTACATATAAATGCACAGACAACAATTTAAACACTATTAACCCTCAAATGGATTAATTCAGAAAACCTCAATGTACCAACTTCAAAATCACTTAAACCAACATACTTTGTGGGCCCACACACACCTTAATGCAATATAAAGCCGGCAACCAAAATTATTATAAACTAAAATACCGTAGCAGGCCTGATGCGGTGCTTGCGTCCGTTGTGGCCCAAAACTCAATGGCCGCTTCACTCGTCAGCGAGCAAACAAAATAAAGGATACCTTGATGTTAATGTTTCTGTCCAGTCCTTTCTCCAACAGTCACAGGAACAGGCTCAACATCCGATCAGCATTTTGACACGAACTCTGTTGGTTTCTCTTTTCTCCTCCACGTTTCCAGAAAAACACACGAGAGAAGTCCTGGTTGCTCCAAGTATGACGAGTGGATAATGCCTTTTCTAAGTCTACCCTGAAGAAGGCGAAGGAGCAGTCTACCCTTCCGTCGCCGTCAGTCCGTGTCTATTTTTGAATGGGATAGGGGATTATCACGCTTCCGGGTTTCATGGGCGGGGTTTGTCAACTTTGTGCATATCCACTTCCGGCGCAGTTCTACAATGGCTGAAACGAAGGCTAGATGTCACTGCTCTGTTCCACTTTGTAAATCTAACAAACAACGCCAACCCTACTTAAGTTTTCATGGATTCCCGACTGAATTGAGTCTAAGGAAGATGTGGATTAAAGCGGTTCGCCGGGATGAAGGGCCAAACTTTAAAATAAAACAAGGTAGCACGTTTGTTTGTAGCCGGCACTTTAGTGAATCAGACTACTACACGAACGTTAGCAGGCTAGCGTTAGCTGACATGGCTAACTTTACCAAACGGGGTCGCATCAAGCGTCTGAAAATCGGGTCTGTGCCCTCCCGTTTCCAGTGGAACAACTGGGGACTGCCAAGAAGGGAGTCCGCTTATAAAAGAGCATCAACTCGCTTAGGCCATGACGTTTGCCCAGCCCTTCCTCTGGAGCAGTCCCTGCCATGTGAGGAAGAGGCGATGGAGGAGGTCGCAGCTGCGGTGGTGATGACTGAACATGATTATAGTTCTGCTCCTAAACCAGGTATGTCATTGTTTGCCGCCTTGCTTGTGTTCTGAAATGTGGTTTATGAGGACATCTGTGTCCTCATAAACCAAACGGCTTAAAAAACACATACTAAATTGTGTGTTTTGAAATTCAAAAAAGGCCAAAAAGTTTTCTGTGATTGGTAGGGTTAGTGTAGGGGGGTAGATTATACAGTTTGTACATTAGAAAAATCATAACGCCTATGGAAAGTCCCCGTAAACCACATATCCAAGCGAGTGTGAGTGTGCGTGCGCGCGCGCGAATGAGAGTGTGTGAGTGCAAGAGTGAATTTTGTGTTTCCCTGCCGTTCCCGCACAGAGTTGTAATTCTTAAATGTGATCTAACAAAGGTAAAGAGAAAATATTAACCATATATGCAGTTTATATTGCTTGTAATTGGGATGAAGTAAACATCTGTTGAGTATTTTAACATAAATTTTTTATGTTGAATTAAAAACCCAAACATTAAGTGGGTCCACCAGACCCACGAACACTGGCTGAATAACAAAAATATGAACACCACACAAGGGTTAAACGTAAAGGTGTATAATGAGCTATAAAAAGCTATTTCATGTTGCGTTAGAGGTCCAAACTACTTCCAATATGCAAGTCAAAGACAAAATAAATAAATGTTTTCTCTTATCTCATACAGGTGCACTGGATGCTGCTGCTGCACGCATACAGCAATTGGAAGATGAAATCAAGGAGCTGACAACAGAGCTGTCACAGCTGAAAGTGAGTCAAGTGCTGTTTCACCGATTCTGTGTCTCAGACAAGGACATCCTTTTTTACACAAGATTCACTTCAAGATATGTTTTTTGTGACTTCTGGGAGGCTATTCAACCATCTGCCTCCATGGTGGTTTATTGGTCAAAAGCTCAGAAAAAGGGACAGACATTTGAACCCCTTTCTCCCAGTCCAACGCGTAGACTGCAACTGGTTGATGAGTTTTTTCTTTTCTGCTGCCGAGTTGCTGCAGGCCTGCAAGAGAAGGTGCTGGCTGACATGTTTCAGGTCAGTGTGTCCACTGTCTCCCGTGTTGTTATAACGTGGGCCAACTACCTTTACCTGCTCCTTGGCTCCCTTCCCATCTGGATGAGTAAACAGCAAGTCAAGAACACCATGCCAAGCAAATTTGTGCAGTACAGTCCAGATGTTCGGGTAATCATCGACTGCACCGAGGTGCGATGCCAGAATCCATCATCCCTCACTCTCCAGTCAGAGGTTTTCTCATCGTACAAAAACACGACAACCTTGAAGGGATTAATTGGAATTGCCCCATGTAGTGCTGTGACTTTTGTGTCAAGTCTCTTCACCGGCTCCATCTCTGACCGAGAGCTGACTGAACGAAGTGGACTGCTCGACTTACTGGAGCCAGGAGATGGCTGCATGGCAGACAAGGGTTTCACCATCGAGAAGCTGCTAGCTGACCGTGGGGCAACGCTGATTATACCACCCTTCAAGATGACAGGTAGGCATGAAAAGAATGAACATTTCAAATTAAAACTGTGACCAAAATGATAATCATTAAGATGTGCAGACAAATGTTTATAAAGTGCTGAGGCACTCACTGAAATAATAGAAATTAACTTATTTCATCTCTAACCACAGCGCAGTTCACCAAAGAGGATGCTCTAAAAACACAAGCAATCGCCCGACTTCGAATCCTCGTGGAAAGGGCAATACGCAGAGTCAAGGAATACCGCATCTGGCAACATACTGTCCCTCTAACCTTGTCTGGGACAGTCAACCAGCTGTGGACCGTCTGCTGTGTGATGACCAACTTCCAGGGACCACTTGATTTAAAAGGCTACATCCCTGTTGAATAGTGTTTCCCCCGATCACATGCATTTAACTGTATACTGAAAACATTGTATATATATTTTTTTTTTTTTTTTTTTTTTATAATTGAATGAGACGTATATAATTAAATGAGATGTATATAATTGAATGAGATGTATTTAGTTGAATGAGAAGTCATTCATCTATAATCAATTCAGGTCAGTCTGTCCTGAAAGTATTCAAAATGATGTAAATATATAATAATGTTGTAAATAATGTACTCAGAAAAAGGAAATTAATAAAATCCTTTATTCATTCAATTCATTTCACTTTCTGTTGAAGATACACATTCATATACGTGCCAAAGAAATACAGGTCCACCTTTTTTTTCATCTCTTTGATCATTTCATCATCCCTCCAGACTCTTTCAACGGTGAAGTCTCCCTCAGTGTCTGTTATAAAATCGCACCAACTCAATCCAGTTACTGCCAATTGACCTTGAACCTGCCAGTGGTATTTATGATTCTGCTTCAGTTTTGCCTGACCATTCACCATTTTTACATGTCCTGCCTCAGAAATGCTAGAGATGTCTGGGCATTTAACTTCAGCAAGCCCAAAACAGGGAACTGCACTAGGGTCATATACCCTTGCATCAGGGCTAGCCCCGAGGTGAGGAGCATCAGGATGGATAACAAATCCACAGCGTGAGACATTTACATTAAAATGTTTTGAATATTGTTCCAGCACCTGTGGCTCACGTTCAAGGCCCCGCTTCATGGCGGGAGTTTGGCCTACTCCCTTAAGTATCCGCCCTGCCAGGGTCTGGCCAGAAGAAGGCCCTTTCACATGGCTAACCTCATAGAACTTACTAGCTGTCACTCTAGGCTTGCGTAAGGCTTGCCATAATGGGCACTCAGACTGCTCACGTGTCTGCTCCTCTCTCTCAGCTGCCATCTCGTGCGTCACAGTTAAGCTGTCCAAATGGAGAAACTGTTGGGAGTTTGGGTCAAAGTTTGGAAAAGTAGTGGGAAATGTTGACCCCTCTAAAGGCAGTTTAGGGAATGTTGGTGTATCTGGGTGTTGGACATAATTTCCGTGTTTGACCACAGGAGGACACTGGTAGGACAGGGGTGAACCTCGCGGCACAGGTCCGAACCTGGAGTCGACCATGGAGAGTTGAGACAAGCCAAGCAGCACTGAGGATATTAGTGGTTGCGGCCTGAGGTTTTTCAGTCCTTTCCCAAGAGACAACACTTGCGGGTCAGGGAGGGATCCTGAAACGTAAAATTAAAAACAGTAAGAGTTAAATTATCTACACATCTCTTGCAGCTTGTACTTTGTTTAGACTTGGTCTGTAGGGAATTACAAACCTGCGCACATATATGATATTTGATACTTATGACTGATCATGCCCAAACGCGTGTTCAGCGCGTTCAGTCTGTGTTCAAAGTCGGTGTTTAAAATCTGCTGCAGTCGATGAAAACAGTCAGAGAATGTGTCAGCTAGTCATGTGTCCCCAGCATTAGTCTGCTATCAGTGGCTCAAACCTCCGTTACTAACTCTAAAATGACGTTTTGGTATTAGCAACGGAGGCATACATGCGTAAGAAATTAGTCCTACATACAAGAGCGTTTTAATAACAACAACTTTACAAACATCTTGAAATACATAATGTGAACAATGTTTCGAGGTGTGATAACTGTAGTATAAGCGGAATAATTGACTTCAGACCGTTGAATTATTAGAAAAATAATGCACACCCGAGGTGAACGGCCACTCCGCTTCGCGTCGTGACCGCATTACCACCTTGAGTGTGCATTATTTTTCTAATAATTCAACGGCCTGTCGTCAATTATTCCTTACATAATCTATGTGTATAAAAGTGGCAAGATACAATTATGTATTATACGGCAGCCAACAGTATGCTATTAGTTACAGTAGTTACATTACCTGTGTATGCTTGATAGAGTGTTGATTTGCATACACTCCTGGCAGATGGCTTTGGTCTCCTAACAACCAAGTCCTGAACCGGCTCTGCATGGATCCCCTGGGAATGATATTAACAAGTAGCCATGATTGTTATAGTATCTTGCTTGTAATGGTGTAAACACACCGCTCGCGGTAGCCACGTGGAGTGGCAACGCTTCCAATTCACCCCCATGTTAATGTAGCCAGACGTACAGCTGCGCAGCCCCTCGCACTGCACCGCTTTAGACTTCCAGTCTATTTTTCAGCCGCCGCGTGCACCACTCTTCGCTCCACGAAAAGTGTGTCCCAGGTGTAACGTTTGGGACACACTGTTCGCGGAGCGAAGGGTGGCACGCGGAGCAGCTCATGCCACAGCTGAAAAATAGACTGGAAGTCTATTCAATGCGGTGCAGCAATGCGCGGCTACAATCTTACCTTTGTCCTTGGTCGATGCCATGTTTGCAGAGAGCTTGTGCAGGCCACAGGTGGTGGTACAGCTCTCAACTGCAGAACAAGAGATAGAACAGCAAACCAGGATTGAGGATGTGCTTGTTAACAATCAAAAGTAGACCCCTAGAACCAGTGTCACTCCAATCAACCTGCCCATGTAAACATTATCCCAGACCACAGCCCTCACCTGCAACATGCTGTAATGGGCACTCTGGAACAACAAGGCCACTAGATGGTTGCACAGAACCTTGCCTGCTGTACAGCTGCATGAGGTTTCTTGAAGTTCGGCTGCATCAGCTTGGAAAACAATCTACATTAAAGACACAACACTAATAATTTTAGTTGATAAAGTTAAACTAAAATGAAAATCTTGTTGCGAATAATATAGAAATTTAAGAAAGAGCATTTCAATTAACAAAAAATTCTAGGAAATCTGCAACCGCAGTAGAGTAGTTAACCCCTTACACCATTAACATGTTGGATTCAACAAACAGGATATTAAAGAATTTAAATGCAAAGTCACATTATCATGATATTGATATTTGCATTCCGTACGTATGTCACAAAGGGATAGCAATTTATTGCACATGGCTGTTGACTGACTTAATGTAAACAGGCAACAGTGGAAGGGGTTAAACTTCTTGCCATTATGCCTTAGCTTCCTAAAAAAACCTTCAAATAATGGGGCTGTTCTCTCTTCCTCATCGACCTGTAACACCTAGACCTGACAACCACCGCCCTGCCAATGATGTTGGACACTGGTACACAAAACTATAATTAATGCATTTGTGGATTCTTCTTTCTTCCTATCAGAATACAAATGAAATGGGTGAATAGTACGGAGCCCGGGAAGTCACCTGTCGGAGAGAAAAAAAACAATCCGTGGCGACGGTTTTGCAATCCTTTCGCTCAGTTTATAAACCGTAACTTACTCACGAATTCTCACTGTTCCCTCGGTTTAACAAATGATCGTGCCCACGAATTAATAAACCGTACCCACGAGTTTATAATCCGCGCTCTCAGATTTTGTAAACCGTGCCTTCAGTTTTTGAAATATGTACCCACAAATTCATAAACCGTGTCCACGGGGGAACGGATTGTGATGACTTCCCGGACTCTGTAGTATTGACTCAGCCTCATTTAAATGTGAATAATCTTACTTTAGTTGTGTTTGACGTACGTTAAACTCCTTATAACCATAAGAACATCTGAGCTGACGCCAAACTGACGTTAGGATAAGCTAACCTAACGATACTAATGCAATGTTATGTTAGCTAGCTAGTAACGTTAGCCACTTACCTTCATAATCGTAGATGAAGTTCTCGAAAAAGAAACTGTATCCCTTGTCCACTTTGGAGCGGGCTGTGATGGAATGTTGTTCAGTTAGTCGATGTACGTCAGAAAAAGTTATTTTGGGTAAATTTACCAGGGATGCAGTATAACTAAACTTAGGGTCGTCCATTGTGGGTTCGCCAGAGTGATGAGTGATTCACCGGAAGTGGCAGTGCACAAAGATAACTGAATGCGGAAGTACTACGTATCAGCGTGATAATGGCCTATTGATAGAGACGTCAGACGACAGACCGGCGGCGACGTCACGGCGGCGTCACAGTAGTAACGTATACCTTACGGCGACGTGGCGACGGCGTACGTGAGAAATGTATAAAAAATCATAACGTCTGAACCAGGCACATCGCCTAATAAGACGCCTGATACACACGTCGTCCCTCAGTACGTCGCCTAATAAGACGCCTGATACACACGTCGTCCCTCAGTACGTCGCCTAATAAGACGCCTGATACACACGTCGTCCCTCTTTACGTCGCCTAATAAGACGCATGATAAACACGGCTTCCCCAATGTATTTCGCCTTTAAACATTTCAAAGTTTGCATTAGTAGATGTAGGCTACTTGTTATAGGCTTTTGCTTTTAGCCTACAGTAAACTCATTTCTCAAAAAGGGCCACTGCTGCTTAATAACTAAGTTTAGCCTATTCAATGTTTAATAGGCTATACAGTCAAAGGTTTTTGAACGGTAAGATATTTTAGACAGTAATATTAAATATTGAAATAGGCTATTTATACAACTTAAAATAACTGTTTTCTATTTGAATATATTTTAAAATGTCATGTATTCCTGCAATCAAAGCTGAATTTTCAGCATCAGTCTTTAATGTCACATGATCCTTCAGGAATCATTGTAATATGATAATTTTATGCTCAAGAAACATTTATGATTATTATCAATGTTAAAAACAATTGTGTACAATTTTGTTTTTACGATTATTTGATTAATAGAAAGCAACAACAGCAACTATCTGAAATTTGCCAGCACAGAAATAAATTGCATTTTAAAATATATTAAAATAGAAAGGTTTAAATTGTAAAAATTTTAAATTGTTAAACAGTTTAAATTGAATAAATATTTAACAATATTATTGTTTTTGCTGTATTTTGAATCAAATAAATGAAGCCTTGGAGAGCAGAAGAGACTTAAAAAAATCTTACCGTTCAAAAACCGATGTAGCCTAACTATATTGGATGTTACGTTAGTGTGTAAAATATTTTTAACATGTTTCAATTTCATTAAGTCCTTATTTCAACATTTCGACATAAGTATCTCGTTATTTCGACATAATACGTTGTTATTTCGATATAATGTCTGTTATTTAGACATAATAATGGGACATTCTAATCTGCATTAAGCCACATTAAGCATTCTTATAATGGTTATATGGGAGGAAAATTCTTAACGTGTAATTAAACATCTAATTTTTTGAACATATAGTATAGCCTACTTTATTATGATTTTAGTATCATAATGATTTATAAATGCAGGCACAATTATCCGTGAACTTGATAAATGTTGCAGATGTTTTATGCGCAAATAAATGCCTTAGTTTGAACTGTGCAAAATTCAGAATTAATTGAATATGCAGCAATTTGTACAAATAGAGAGTCTTTAGACATGTTGTAGCCATTAAATAAGCGCATTTGGTTTCATATTTGTTACAATATTATAATGTTATTTTTTCCCCCATCTATGTTGATAATGAAAAGTGAACAGCATGAGTAAGATTGGATGCGCAATATATCGGGAGACACTTTAAAGAAACCTTTCTTTAAAGTGAATTTTGTTTTGTATAAATTGTACCTTCATTTTAAGCAATTTTTAATTAACCAGTTGCCTGGATTTAATAGGCTAAATAAGAAGCAAATAGCAGACAATAATCATGACATGGAGGCGCCCGCGCGGTCACTTGCATTGCACGTGAACTGGAGCGCATCTCATCCTAACTTAACCAAAACTCAGCGTTTGTATAAAATTGTATTAATTATAAATTGTGAAACAGTTTAAATTGTAAAAATATTTCACAGTTCAGTTTTTCTGTATTTTGAATCAAATAAATGAAGCCTTGGTGAGCAGAAGAGACTTATTTTAAAAATGTTTAAAAATCTTATAAAAACCGGTAGTGTAAATATAGGCTATTGGCTGTAACATTAGTGTGTAAAAAAAAAATTAACATATACTGTATTGAACATCGAAGGCGTTCTTTTTTACTATCCCTTAGAGCCCATGCACATTTTTTTTGCCTTGTTTTCTAGTGATCTCGCCTTGATTTTCTTTAAGTCATTCACATTTTCTTCAGCATTTAATGACGTGGAGAACAAGGTATTCTGAAAAAATATGCTTAGTTTCTTATGTTTTATCAATTTATTGTCAAAATATAGTTGTTGGGTTTTTTTGTTACAAAAAAGGAAAAACATGGTAACTTATGACCAAAAAGAAGGGCAATTATAATAGATGTATGAATTTCTGATGCTCAAGATGGGTTGTCATCTCTGGTCCTCAAGGTCCACTTTCCTGCAGAGTTTAGCTCCAACCCTGATCAGTTCAGAACCCCTGGTTTAGAATTTGCTTTTCTCCTCCTGAGCATTAGAAATTCAAACATCTATTATAATTGAATTTTTTGGTATTATAATCCCTGCTCAAACCATTAGAAAATATGAAGGCTGTTATATTAATGTTGCCCACTAGAGGGCACCATAAGGAATTGTTTAAGTCTGTTATTAATTTGGTTTCAATCCCTTTGAATGGAAATAAATCCACTGATCTAATTCACTATTGTGGACAGTACATTTTTACATAATTGATTTATATATAAATGTGTGAAATGCATGAATTGCTAATATTTGATGGTGGACAAATATTTAGGCTACATCATATTTTCTGGTTCAGCTGCAGGTCGGGAATCAGACTGTGGATGAAATATATATTTTTAAAATATCAAATAATGTTAAATGTTAATATTGTATTGACATAATTTATGTATTTTAAGTGACTGTTGTTGCTAGCTGTTAAGGCAAGAGGATGTGTTAACTTACCTGCATTCGTCTATTTGTATTTTTTAAAGTTTATTTCTATTTATTTATTTTGGATTTCGTAATGTTTTATTTAACAGGCAGTGATTTTAATAAATAGCAATAAGTTGTAGCAAGTAATGAGCTGATCAGTGGAGTCAGGTGTGTTTATAAGGAAGACATCAAATGTGCAGTGCTGGTGCGGGCTATCCTGTATGTTATAAACATTCCCTTTGGTAAAGAATTGAGACAATTATCAAAAATCAAAAATTAAGAAGAAATGGCAGGTCAAGTGGGACATGCATAATAGTGGAAGAACATATTAGTGTACAGAAATCTATTAGTGCGCAGGATGTGAATAGAAGGAACAGAAGGGAGGAATTCATTGTATCCAAGTGATGGTTTTGACTTTATTGTTATTTTCAATGCAATAGCAGACTGCAAGACCTGAAGCGGATATGTGTCAGATATAAGGAGAGATACAAAATGTGCAGACTGTAAAACATGAAATGGGAACATGTTTGGGAGCCCCTGCTCTACTGCAGTGTGTAGAAGAAGTACCCAAAAAGATCATGAGATTTGTATAGGGGTCTCCATCTGTCCTAGACTTCAGTTCCAACACACCTGTAATTTTCAAGCAACCCTGAACACAGAGATTAACTGCTTTAACACCTAATTCAACTATTAATAAAATTGGGTGTCAATTATGTACTTCAGGTTCTGTTTGGCTCAGCATTCTATAATTTTATATAGTAAAATTATTATATAATAATTTAGGCTACTGTTTTATAACAAACATTTTCATTTTCTGTAATGCAACCTCATGAGTTAGTAAACGGATATATAGGATTGCCAGGTGAATGTGCCAAGGAAGCCAAAGATATAGACATTAAAGTAAATTAGTAGACTGAGATGAAGTTAATAAAACAATGTGAAAAGTAGATGGCAGAAACAATGGGAGGAAGAAAAAAAAAACAGGAAGATGGCTTAATAACATCCAAAGAAAAGCTGGTAAACAAGAGAAATAGAAAGCAGGATTCAATTATTTCTAGACTTAGATTTGAGCATACATTTAGCAGCTTGGAAAAACGGGGAAACATAAAACAGGATGCGAACATTTAGGCCAGATGAAAGGAGAATATCGATTTTCAATTTTAAAAGAATTAAGATGAATTTCGACTTGCAAAACATATTACAAAGGAACTCATATGATGAAGGTTTGATTTGATTTTTAATGCTATGACTGATTTAGATAAAATAGGGTGTTTAGGATAAATTAGGAAAATGATGTTGCGATCTCGACCACACACTCCTAACCAGCAGGTGGCGGTACTTTGAGGTCCAACCGCCATAAAAATCATCAAAGTGTAACAAAACCCTAAACCAACTTTTTTTTAGTTAATGATCTGTAAGAATGGGGATTTATTAGTGCTGTTCATTGATTCGAGTAACTTTTTTGACATTTGGGTATAAAGTGTTTTAATTCTAATTCATGGTGTAAAAACCATAGGTAAAAAACACAGTCTATGGTAAAAACCCATGTGTAAAAAACATGGTGCTGCTCTCTTCAGGTTGAACGGTGGCTACTGCAGTTGAATTTTCCTATTGGATGTTTGCGGTGGCACGTGACGTAAGCAGGTTCCAGCTTACCACGCCCTTGGCAGTATAAAAACCATCTTGTTTCGTCGAAACCACTGTAGCGAGTCAGGAGTTGGAATTGTGGATATTGAAGACGATCAGGATAGAGTATTTTAGCATTTATTTAGCATAGCATTTATATAGTTATTTAGATTATTTCGTGTTGCCTAGGTAGTTAATTAGCATAGTCGTTTGTGTAGTATAGTGTAGTATAGTATTATTAGCTTAGTTAGTAACTTAGAAGTTAGCGTAGACTAACTCCTTTTGAATTTGAGAGTTTGTTTGCAACGAGGAGAAGGTGGTATCGATTGACACGGGATCTTGAAAACGTTTAACAGTGTGTTGCAGTAAGTTAGCAGTTAATAACAACGTTAACAACATGTCTCATACAGCCAGGTAAGTTTAAAATAAGTTATTTCTTTCAAATACAGTACAGTACCAACCCAAAACTAATACATGTGTTTGCAACTATGAAATGGTAGTTTCCGCAATAGAATTGTAATCTAAAAAGTCGAAATTAACCTTTTTTTCTTTCTTTTTTTCTGCCATAGTAGCCTAGCAGCTAAGTGAGTTTAGGCTAGCAGCTATATCACGCAATTCTCGTAACTCTCAACTGTGAGATTAAATCTATCTCGCAATTCTGAGAAAAAAAGTAAGAAGTGAAAAAACTCGCAACTAACGATACCTATTGATTATTTAGTGTCGGAAACAAACTTAATTAATGGGTTAGCGAGTGATCTCTTAAACATTTTCAAAGCTGTCCACCATTTTCTTAAGTTATACTTTGAGCGAGCTATGGGTGTAAACTTAAATTCCGTGAAACTAAACAATTGCGAGAAAAGGGTCCGAATTGTGAAATATAAAAAGTAAAAAAAAATGTATTAGGTAGTCTATTCATGTAAGTTAATCGTTAGTAAGCACCATGTGCTGTAAGGCTAAGGTTTCTGAAATAGTGAAATTCCTTTTCAACACATTACTGAATGTTATTTCATGCTTTTGTATAGCCAGCAGATGCTACTGGGCCAGATTGCAGATGCGCTGGACATATTGGCAGCTGAAATTCAAAAGCCGCAAGTTGAGACTGATCGTGTTCTCATTGGCTTAGAGAGCATCGGCAGTATCTTGGCAGTTTTAGCTGCTACTGGAGAGTTACCCAATGAAGATCGAGTGTTTGCTCTCTTGAAAATGATCATTGAGGAGGTTGAGGGAAGCAACTCCATGAAAGTGATGTCAAGGGAACAGCTGCTATTCCTCCTGGAAAACCACTTCAGAGTTCCTGATATAGCCAGGATTTTTGGTGTGAGCGTCAGAACTATTCGGAGGAGAATGACTGAATATGACCTGTACGACAGACTTATTCTGACATTACAGATGAACAACTTGGCCACGTGGTCTCTGCCATCATTGTCAATTTTCCAAACGCTGGTATAAGGAGTGTTACTGGACATCTCAATTCTTGTGGAATTCGGTAAATTTTATATATTTTTGCGTTAATCACTACACATTTCATTATTGTTAATCTTAAAACAGACATGGTCAGTTTACATAGGAAGACATGCATGGATCCTGGTTGGCCAGTATGTTTGGAAAGATTGATCCATTAATATCATAACACCACAATAGATACCAAGTCTCAATCTTGTAAGGTGTGAGTTGCATTGGACTTACCAATTTCAGTTAAACTTGCAATAAAACAATGTTTAAATCTTACTAACATTTCTCATCTATAGACTGTTTAAGGTTTTACTTTCTGTGATGAATACAATATAATGAATACATTATTTATTATTATCTGTACTCCTATAGCGTCCAACAGTACAAGGTGCGGCAAAGTCTGAAAGCTGTGGACCCTGTTGGGAACTTTCTTCGCGGGCTTCAGCTTAATACCACTCCAAGGGTTCCATATTCTGTTCCGGGTCCTCTCTCCCTTTGGCACATAGATGGTAACCATAAGCTGATACGGCAAGACTTCACTTTATTGATCATGTCAGCAACATTGATTATTATCGATGTAATTAGTTTGGTTTTTAAAAAATTAATGTCAAGATTTCTCACCTACTTTTACTGTACATCATTAAACAAAATATTTTGTCCTTACAGCTGGAGAATTGTTATACATGGAGGGATTGATGGGTTCAGCCGGCGCATTATGTATCTTTGTGCAAACACAAATAACAGGGCTGCAACTGTTCTCCAGTGTTTTCTCACTGCTGTCAGTCAGCATGGTTTACCCCACTGCGTTCGAAGTGACAAGGGAGGCGAAAATGTTGAGGTTGCAAGATACATGCTGGAACATCCAGAACGGGGACCCGGTAAGAAGATCATCATGTTATTGTCATGCCAGTGGGATGTTATCTCCCTAACAGTATTACTGGTTAATCAGACTATCAATCAGACAAAGGCTGTGAATGCTGTTGTCTTATCCCCCATAACCCCAAAAAGTTTGTCCAGTTAATGTCACAACTGTTGCTTTTCTGATTTATTACCATTGCTACATTGGATTATATGCAGGAAATGTGTTTTTATTCAGATTTGTCTTTGTTCAAAGCCCCACCCAGCACCCAACTAATAAGCTGTCTGTCTTTCCGTGTCTTGCCCTTCAATGCAACTGATATAAATCAGAGAGAAGAAGCCACATCACTGGGAAGAGCGTCCACAACCAGAGAATCGAGAGACTGTGGCGTGATGTGTGGTGCAGTGTTGTTGGCAACTACTACACCACTTTCAGGTAGGCATGTGATGGTATCAGATTTTTAGTTTATCACTTTATTCATTGTTGCGATTATTGAAATAAGTTGCTATTGAAAAAAAAGTTTATAGTTTTACAGTTAAACTTTTTGTAAAGTACATTGTATACTAGTTTCTACTTTTTGTAAGCCCGTCTATTGGTCCAAATGGCAGTCTCTAAGTCATCTTCATTTATACAGCGCTTTTAACAATGTAGATTGTTTCAAAGCAGCTTTACAGAGATAAGCGTATAATTTATGGTAACAGAGATTGTTTTGGCTTTATAGCGGTTCTTTAATAAAGTTATTTTCCAGCTAAAGTTAGTTTTGATTGATTTGCTTCCGTCGCAACGATCATTTGTTATTAAATTAGGGGCCGCTAAGACGACACCATTCTCTGTATACAGACTTTAAACGCGAACCTGTGAGAAACGCTGATGGCGTTCACATGCACATTAAGAATTGGTTCTATAGTTATGTGCGTTTGAATATATGTGTGCAGGTTTGTAATTCCCTACAAACCAAGCCTAAACAAAGTACTGGTGTTTCCTTATAATTTTTGATACAGAATTTTATTTTATTTTATCACTTCGGGGTAGATCTGCGAATTGAGTTTTCTCGACAACGCCTTATCTGTAGAGTGGTAAAGGGATCCTCCACAGGGAGAGACTAGTTGGCACTTCAGCACTGCGTTGTCATCGGGTCCAGGTGAAGGTCCTTCATCAGATCTGGATCTGGCCTGGATCCGACAGGCTGCGGGAAAACCTCGGGATAAACACAGACACTAAAATTAGCGTAGATGCCATTCTTCTTATGATGTAACGAGTACATCAGGATAATAATAATAATAATAATAATAATGAAGTCTCCAATAATACGGGGAAGGTTTTCGCGTATTACTGTCTTTCCTTTTGCGCAACACAACAAGATTAAATGAAATGCATTTTCTCACATGTATTGAATCGTTATTTCATCTGACTTCATAAATAAAAAAGATTTTAATGATATCTGGGCATCATTTTATTTATTTTTATTTATTTATTGGTTTATTTGATCGGAACCATGCATATTCATGAACATTGTTGTATGAAAATAAAAATAACTACCGATACTTGTCATCTGCAGTCCCTAGGCCGGTAACATAAAAACTATCATAAAGACAAAACAATATAGATGAACTACAATAAACATTGACAAAAACAAACAGAATCAAAATGCATGATAACAAAGATATTGTTTATCCACCTCTATATTGCATCTAATTTAACAATGAAAGTGTATGGATAGATTTTGGTTCCCTATTGAGGGGCTCACAATTGTGAGATCAGAATTTGTACTTGAATGGATTCTTGTTTTACATGCAGGAGGTAAGGTCTGAATGGAGGATCTGGGGGAGGGAAACCCCTTTTAGGGACATCACTTTTCTCACATTTTGCTTTTAGCTTTTCATTATGGTTGGGAGAATGAAACCATTTTACCAGGCGCACTGAGACCCTTTTAATTATACATGTATAGTTACTTCTTGTACATACTTAACATTGCATAGGTTTTCAGTGAGTTTTAGAGGAGGAGGAGGAGGGGGGGATGAAGGGGGAGATTGTCCAAGTGAGGTGTGAGCTGCACTCTGTGGTGCGTCTCGGATGTTTCTGTTACATATGCAAGAGAGAGTTCAAGTGTTAATTTCCAGGAGAGCCTTCTGTTCTCTCAATTTTTAGCCCAGACTTACTGGCACCCCCCTTACATTTTGATGTTAATAATTCATAAACATTAAATAAGAAATTTACATTTTAAAATTAATAAATGCGTTATTTTATTTATTTTTTTCAATGTCTGTTTTGGTTAACAATTCATAAACATTAAATAAGAAATTTACATTTTAAAATTAATAAATGCGTTATTTTATTTATTTTTTTCAATGTCTGTTTTGGTTAACTAATGTATTCACTACTGTTAAGTAATAGAACCATTTTGTTAAGTGTTACCTAACATTAAAAATAATTGGATCATTTTGTAAATTTTAAGTTTCAACATAAATAAAATACCCTGACCTATGAAGTTGTTTACATCACCACACACATTTTATTCGGTTCCTGGGGAATATGTTCTTAAAGTGCATTGTAAAAATAATGTGTTTTATTAACAATAAACGCATTGTCTACCTTCAGGCACCTTGAAAGTATTGGTCAGCTGGATCCGGATCAAGACCTACACATCATCTGCCTCCATTATGTCTTCCTGTCAAGACTGAACTGGCACCTTAAGGAGTTCATTCAGATGTGGGACAGGCATCCTCTTTCCACAGAGGGAAACCGGTCTCCACAGCAGTTGTGGATTGCTGGTCTGCTTTCGGGGAAACAAGAAAATCCTGACCAGGTGACACTTTGACTAGGTGTCCCTTTTAAAGTCCAGTTTTTTGTAGACAAGATTTATTACTTGGTACAATATCTGAATTATGTTTCAACAGATTGATGTCACAAACTGGGGCATTGACTGGGATGGACCTGTTGCAGAACCAGACTCCGAGGCTGTTGAGGTTCCATTAACTCCTCAGGATTTGCATCAAACAGTCGAGGAGCATTTAAGGGCCAACGTTGACCCCTTTATGAACAGTGACGTCTTCGGTGTGGACATTTACTTACGAGCCCTGTCATTGGCCCAGTCCTTAATGGCTACCCAAACATGAAAATATGTACTGCACGTCCATCATCCATGGCCAAGGTAAGGAAAGATGTGTATTTATTAGGGGCCAAGCACCGAAGGTGCGGAGGCACCTATAGTATCTGTTACGGTTCTTTCTTCTTTCTTCCGTTTGCGTTTCTTCCGACTGGTCGTTTATGGCAGCCCATAGAACCGTTTGCGGGAAACTTGTGAAATTTGGCACACTGATAGAAGACAGTCTGAACTATCAACAGTCTCCAACTCATTCCCTTTAGCGCCAACAGCTGTCCAAAGTTGCACTCATGTTTATGCTAATAACTTTTGAACCGTAAGGCCTATCAACAAAATTATTATTATTATTATTATTATCCTCTTATTCCTTGTCTCAAGACGAATCGATTGCACCCTATGACGTCATTTTGCGTCATGGCAATATTTCTGCCATTTTGAATTTTACAAAAAACATACTTTTAAGCAAGCGGTTGCTTTGAAAACTCCAGAAACGCTCAAAGCTGCGATCAGGCACCATTTCGGGTTCAGAAGCAATGCAGAGAACGAGCTTGACAAAAGCAAAGGTTTTGTAAGTTCAAATTTTATTTACATTCTGTGTAATAGAGATGCGCGGTTGGCGGTTACAGCCGCGGACTCCGCGGATAAACCGTGGACCGGGCGGATGACGTGACGAAAAATGATATTTTAATTAAATTCGGACGGGTGGCTGGCGGTTGAACCAATCAAATGAAAAATATATGCATGCATTAAGCGGATGGCGGGCGGGTGCGGTTTTGAAAATTGGTCAAAAACGTTGGTGCGGACGGATGATGAGTTTTGTGATGCGGTTGAAATAATAGCCCACCCGCGCATCTCTACTGTGTAATGTTGTCCGTTTACTGTGAAGGCAGTAACCAACAATCTGTTTACATTTGCACTGGCTTAGAACAAATGTGTTCTAAATGTTGATCATTAAAATAAAAAATAAAGGTGCATTTGCATCTGAACTGTAGCAGCTTTTTGGAAAATTCTTAATGTCATTTTTAATTATAAAAAAATGAATTTTCTAATAAATTTAGGTTCGCGTCTAAATAATCGGTCTACTGCTGCTGATATACCTCTGCGTCCTCGGTCGTCTACACCAGTGCAAGTTTGTGAAAGCAGTTGTATCAAACCATTATCTAAATCTCGAAGATCGGATCGAATCGAATAATGATAATCGATTCAAGATCTTGAGAATCGATTCTTGAAATTTGAATCGAAACCCAGCCCTAGTGCTCAGGGGTGTTCAGTTCACTGTTATGCTCACACAAAAATCGCTACAAAAGATGCTGCACAGGGTGTGAAATCTTGGTGCTCTTTGGTTGTTTGGTATAATTAAGCTCTAAGAACATAGGAACTCAGGCACTTGAATTATGTTTAAAAAAGTTAAAGACTATTTTATTCATGGCTTAAACATTAAAATTGGTGACAGTCAAATTCCTTCTGTAATAAAATTCCTTGCTGTAATATTCATACATTAAAAACACAGTGCAGGACACTACTTACTTACTTTATGTAAGTGAGAATAACAAAAAATAAAGTAAACCGTGACATACCCAAAAATTCATACAGTGGTCTTACCAGTAAAATTGATAAATTTGGGACCAAAACTTTAGACAGATTAACATCAAGATGAATTTGTTCTGACACCGTTTAACAACTTATGTTCTTGTCATATTTTATTACCATTTTCTAAACTATAGCGAATATTTTGTTTTTACAATGTATATGTATGTATTGGGATTTCATGAGTTTACATAACATTGTTTTTCTTTTCTATTTTTTTCTTTTCTTTTTTTCTCAGATCATCTTAGTCCTGAATGTGAGCAAACCAGCCAGGGAGCTGATAGTTAAGGAGGGATCAATTTGTTGTCTTTTGGTCTGCAAAGGGACATGGATTTATTTGTGAGTGCCATTTTTGTGTAGTAGTTAGTTACCCCTGTTGAATGTTATAAGTATTTATTTATTTATTTATTTATTTAATATTTATAATTTATTTATTTTCCTCTGAAAAAGGAGGTAGAAGATAGCCTGGTCCTACCAGACTCTCGTACAATTCATTTGTACAGAGAGTCTGGCCTCCATTGACAAGCGTTAACTTCCTTGAAGGCGGGTATTTTGCTGAAGTTTAAAACTATTGGATCCATAGATATCATATATAAACACTAAATGTCGCGTCCGCGCTGTTGGCCAATGGAGGTCGACGTTCGCGCATGGCGGCCATCATGCCACAGGCAGCTCGCTCACTTGTTTAATGGTGCATGCATGTACTTTTAAATAACCATAACTTGCTCAATTTTCAACCGATTTTCAAACGGTTTGGTTTGTTATAAACGTCAGAGATGTAGCTATGACACTACATACATACAATGCATACATATGAAAAATTATAACTTACATGTTCAAGCATTCGGAATTATAGCCACGTTAATAATGTTTGTAAGAAACCAAACTGTTTGTAAATCCGTCAAGATTTCAGCGAGATATGAGGATTTGTATGCGTGCTGATCACTCACTTTACATTAAGCCTGCCTGTGACAAGATGGCCGAAACGGTGATGCCGGAAGTGACTGCGCCATAAGACATCTAGTGTTTATATGTGATATCTATGATTGGATCTGCCCAGAGTTACTCTTATGGAGCTTAAAATATGACAGTATGATTTGAATTTGAATTGTGTAAATTTGAATTATTTACAAGTGAAATCTAACTAAACTGAATTTTAGGTGGTAGTTGAAATAGTTCTGAATTTGATTATTTTTTTTATTTTTATTTTTATTTATTTTTAACGAATATTGAACATTTGAAATTTAACAAATTGAAATGTTTTTATGGCTGAATTTTATAGACGTGTATTTTCAAACAGCTAGTTTTTTTATTCTAAATTCAAGTTAAAAAATTCAGATCTTACAGAAAGTAGGTCACAGGTCATCCACAGGGAAGAGTAAAGGATCTCAGATAAGTCGAACGGAGCATTTTGGCTGCACTGCAGTAGTTTTCTGCTGCAAACACGGTGGTGGTTCAAGACAAGAGACTCCGTGTATCTTTCGTTAAGTCGTTTTTTTTAATTTAATATTAAGAGTAGAAAAATGAGAAAACAGCTTGAGTATTAGATTTCTAATATTCTAGTAATAATAGTCCGCTGCTGCAGTTGCACGGAGCTTACAAAACGTGGCCAGTTCTCAAAATCTGTGTGGGAAAGCTGCGGAGCACGGAGAGAACGCACAATGGCTTTGCTTTGGAAGGTGTGTTTTTTTTTTTTTTTTTTTTTTTTTTTTTGTAAGGAAGTTTAGTTGCCAGAGAAAATAACACAGTTTTGTTTAACATCAATTGATACTCAATATTAATTAAATAAATAAACATAATGTCAGTGAATGCACAAAGCGCATCCTTTTGAGATGTAAATTATAATACATTTTAATAAAACACACAAGGCCTACATCATAAAACTCAGAAGATTATGTATTTTAATGGATTATATTATAATACAAAATAAAAAGGCGTCATACTTCTGTCGAGTCCCAAAATACGCGTATAGGCTAAATCAGCGTCTTCACAGCAAAGTAAATGTTTGGACTAACAAGTAGGACTCTGTGCGGCACAGCTTGCCATTTTATATTGTACAGCAGACCAATTAAATTAGGCAGAATAACTTTTTATATGTTTGGTTGACTGTGTTTCATTTTGATAATGAGCAGTCTGTGATATGAAGCCACGCCAGAACTGATAGCCTACTATGTTGTGTGAGAGCGCGATGCGCCATCACTTTGATTTGATCCACTGCTGGGACTTATCTGAGATCCTTTACTCTTCCCTGTGGATGACCTGTGACCTACTTTCTGTAAGATCTGAATTTTTGAACTTGAATTTTTTTGATTGAATTTTAGAAAACTGAATTTGAAGTTCCGAATTTCTTCATCTTGAAAACTTGAATCTGTATTTTTTTTTTAAACTGAATATTTGCAGTATACGAATTCAGAACAAAAAAACTAGCTGTTTGAAAATACATGTCTATAAAATTCAGCCATAACAACATTTCAATTTGTTAAATTTCAAATGTTCAACATTCGTTTAAAAAAATCAAATTCACTCTGGATATGCCATAATAACCAATTGCTAACCTTTGGTAACCCTACAACTCAAACTAGCGCACCTCAACTTCATCGTTCTCAGCCACTCCCTCTGCTTGCTGATTGGACTAATTAAAAAATTGATCAGTGAAACCCCAAGAATATACAGCAAACCCAGACTAGTACTGAAGGAAAATGAAAATTGAAAGGAAATATGTTCAAGGGCGGAGCCAGGCTAGGTAGGAGATTGCAGTATGGCATAAAACCAGTTATGACTTTGACTACTTTCAACATGTAACAGTGCAGTCGAGTCTGTATATAAAAGTTGAAACTTTTGGATTGTTTATATGTTTTGCAGGGGATGGACATTTATTTCTACATTGCATGTTCCACCAACTTTGCTCTCACCTACACACAGTGATCCCCTAATATCGCTCCCAGTAAGTTGGGCTACATAGAACTCTCATCAGAAGTTTTGAAAATTTGCATAGAAGAGATATTTACTTTAAGCTTTCAGTCTATTCATCTTTAAAGAGGATAGTTCAACCAAAAAAAATAGTCATTAAGTACTCATCCTCATGTCGTTCCAAACCTGTAAGACTTTCGTTCATCTTAGGAACACAAATTAAGATATTTTTAATGAAATCCTAGAGCTTTATGATCCCTCCATAGCAGTTTAAATGACACTTAAGGCCCAAAAAGGTATTAAAGACTTTGTTATAATACTCCTGTATCTCCAGTGGTTCAACCTTAATATTATATTTATATATAAATATATAAATAGATAAATAGGAGGTAGTGGCGTACAATTCTGATGAAGAACTTTCATCTACATGTTTGATTTAAGATTTCTTTTGTTTATAGAACCCATACAAATTTGCCTCGATTCCCATGCTGCTCTTAACAATTAAAAGATTATGGATTGAGTTCTGGACATAGACAGTAAAAGAAATGGACGCAGCGGCCCATTGGGACTCAACAGAGAAAAGTGAAGCCCATTTGAAGCTCTCTCTTCCTGATGTCTGAGCGACTGCGCAGACTCAAACTGGGCTTGACGACGTAGATGTGACGTGAGCAACCCGTCTGTCTTCTAGTGGCTGTGCTGAGAGAAATCTGAATCATTCCCTTCCGAGACTTGCAGAGACGGAGAGTGTGAGTAGGAGCTACTTTTGCTAAGTATTCTGGTTAAATATTGTCACTTTGCCTCCACATCCCCCCGATTGCGCACAAGCTTCTCCTCCTGTCCATACGGTAATTCTCTACTGTGCGACAGAGAGTCGCGTGGGTATGACGCAATCGTTAGCCTACTTTTACAAAAACTGCTTCTACGGGGCCATAACGTAAGATACAAGGTAATGGAGCCTTTTATACATTGTTGTGTTTCTTTAGAAATAAATAATGGACAAATGGAGTCTTTAAACGCCTCAGATGTAAAGTTATTCACTGTCAAAGTGACGCCAAAATGAATGGAAGTCAATGTAATACTAACAGCAGGTGATCGCATGCTACAATGGCGGCCTCTGTGTTAGGCTTCAACTTCCGGTTGATGGATTTGGGCCTTGGTACTGGAGCATATGTTTTAATGGACATCATCCTGGTAGCACTTTTCCTGAACCAAATCACTTCTACACTTTACACATACCCTAAAATGTGAAATGTTAGGATGGGATCCTATGTAGTCATAACAGACCACATTTTTCAATAATTTGTGTCTTGCACATGTCCACAGAGGGATCCCAAACCAGTCAAGAGATTCCAGGCAAGAACTAAGGAACAGAATGAAATGGGCGCAGCTGTTACAACTTCATACTATGAACTTACCATCATGTCATCACTGTGTATGGACTCTGCTGAACAGATTTTTATAAGAAAATTACAGCTTTATGAGGAATGCTTTGTCATGATTTATTTTGGTGTGAAATGGAAATTTTGGATTTTCATTGATTGCAGTATGAATCTCCATTTGCAGTAAGACTTTGAAATAATATTATAGCTGACTTGTGTTTCTGAACTGTGAACACTGTGAGACAAAGGGGGAGACAGCTGAAAAAGGGAACCTCTGACCCCTTGGGATCAGAGGATGTCCTATTTGGGACTTCTGAGTTTATTCCTACAAACTCAGAAGAATTAGATCACTAGAAAACCTGTCCTTCTATAGATAAGAGCCGGCCTGTAAGAGACCTTGGAAAAGATATAAAGGCTCTGTTTCTTCCTCCCTCGTTGTCGCACTTGTTCCACTGACTGTACTTGTGACTTCTGTGTGGCAACTGGGTCTTCTTTCAAGAATAAAATACTTTTTAATGATCAAAAGAGTTTCAGAGTGTCTCTTACGCAGTGATGATTGTTTAATGAGAATTTTTGCCACAACAGGTGCTTCCATTGGTTCGAAATAAAGTTAGTTGTATCACATTAAAGTACTGGAATGTGAAATGTGTTCATACTACTTTAAACTTGTATGATCATTACCTTATATGGTAAACCTGCCATTTTTTTCAGTATTTTGAATTACATAAACTTAATTATGTAGCCTATTGAGAACAATAACACATGTTGAAATGCATTCTTGTCTTTTTATTTTAAATTAAAAACATGTGGAGAAAAAAAGAACAGCAAAAAATATATGTATAATTGATTTTGCTTTAAGTGTTGAAGTTTACAATCGAGTTATCAATACACTTTTCCAATGCAGTGTTTTTGGATTTCAGCAACATCTACGCTATATATAAATTTTTACATTTTTCTAATAAAATTGTGCAGTCAAACAGAAGAGTTGCAGCAATAAATGATTCGCCTTTAGGCATTTAAAAATAATAGTAATATATTAAAAGGTATGGATATATTGATATAGCACATTTCAATCGTATGTTTAAGATCAAATGAATTTTCGGTTGGAAACTGTCTTTTAACTTTTGAACAGCTGGAATATTAGATTTCTACAAGTGGGCGGGAATGAAACGTTACTGAAACCATTACTCTGATTTGTGTGTTGCCGTTTTCTCATTTTTTGCTTTCACTATTAAATTCAAAAATGACTGAACGAATGATACACGGATTGGTAGACCTTTATTTTTAATAGTCTTGCTTAACTGATGCATCTTAACAACTCTAAAATTTGTTCTAAAACTAATTTATTTGAAATAAAATGATATAGGCCTAAAACATTAATAAATTGTAACCTATTTATACAATTTGTGTAGGGCTACTTCGTTACAAAGACTATTTAGACTTGATCAAGCAATATTCAGAAACGGATGCAGTTGAATTATTTTTCTAATTTGGTTTTATTAGATTGTAGATTGAAAATAATGCTTGGTGGTAGGCTAATAGGGTTATATTTAAAATGGAGCAACCCACTTCCGAATTTCAGTGAAAAAAAAAAAAAAAATAGGCTACTATAGACTTAATAGACCTATTATATGCCTAGACTTAACCCTACTGCACGCATTATTATGTAATCATGGAAAAAAATGTTAGTGTTTTTATAAATATAAAATAGACTCAAATTAACATATTTATATTTTTTTTTTCTATTTTTCGGGGGGTACTTTTGGGTGCGTTGCCATATGGCAACATTGTGCGACAATGGAACAGCCTGATGTGTTTTCTCCCAAAATGACATGAAATTCATAGATGATTACAGACCTGCCTTTTAGAAATTAAATTGTTTTTATTATTTAAAATGTTTTCAAGAGCTATGTGTACAAAATATTAAACTAATTTTCAAAGTATTGATTCAACAACATTTACAAAACATCTGACGCAAACTCATAAGAACTGTTCAAATGAACTATACTCAATGTGAAACGATTATTTCAACAACATTTAGTCTTCTACATATTGAGTCTACTAGGCCTAATTCTGCCTGCCTCTCATACTCCTCATCACTGATCCCTAGCTCATCCTCACTTTCATGAGATGGTATAACCCATTTCAGCCGTCCTCTCAGCCTTGCCATAGAACACTAACGGCTTAATTTTCTAAACAAAATAATAGTATATATATATTACTTTTATTTTACTTTATAAATATATACAAAATATATATGAGTAGAATACAATCATCCAACTATATCAGTGCATCCATACATTGTCATTCATACAAAGCTACTCTGCATTAGCATGGGCAAAATATTGTTCCATTACCGCACAATGTTGCCACATGGCAACATACCTATTTTATTGAATAAAAAGGTAATAGTAGTATCACAACAATGTGACAATGATTGAAAAAAGATTAGAACTTATCCAAGATGCTTGATGTAATTTTAAATTCTGAAGAAATATGAAAAATTGACAAAAATCTTCACATATTCACGAGCACTTCTTCAGCAACTGGAGTCATCAAAAGTGTGTGAAAAGAATGACAGTGCAAGGGTGTGTAGTGTCATGTGATGTCATCAAAGCATATCATTAGTTACCACCAGGTTCTACCATGAAAAAAAAAAAAAAAAAAAAAACAGGTTCTACCATGAATTTAAGACCAATCAGAGCTCATGTTTATTTTTATATTTCAAGAAATGTCCAAAGAAAGGGTATGTTGCCATATGGCAACACCGTGGTGCAGTAGAGTGTTAATTCGCCTTTGAACTAGCAAGTCTGTCATTTGTGTGAAAGCCCATTTTCTCGACAAAAAGTGTATCCAAACGAGTTTTTCGCGACATCGAATTTGCATTTATGTGATCAAGTTAAACGGAAAAAGATTGTGTCGACATTTGAAAAAAAAAAAAAAAAAAAATATATATATATATATATATATATATATATATATAACGTTAGATAATTGGCATTTCCATCAATTATATAAACATTTTGATGGGCTAAACTTTTTTCTGGAAATAAAATAAATAATAAATAAAAAAAGTTACGTGCCAATAAAGATTCCACAACGTATTTGAAGGACAGCAAATGACACGCCCCCTACATATAAATTGTGGATTTTGCGCCTAAATCCTTCAGTTGGCGGGCTCCTACCTAGACAATGTCTTCGGACCAGCGACAACGGTAATTTTCCCTTTTTAAAATTATATAACCTTTAGGCAATTGCTATATATATGACTATTAAGCCTCGTGAAAGTTTAATCTGTAAATTAGAACTGACCAACTAATAGAAGACAGGATAGATAACCTTGGATTTGCAATCACATACAAGTCTCTGGGCTAAATATTTTTTTTTTAACTTTAGGCTAAGTTACTTACGGCTATTACATTTACAGGATTGGGCTATCGTTCAATCTAGGTTCCATCGGCCTGAGTTATCCTCCTTACATTGTAAAACATTAGCCTATCTTCAATTTTATTGTACTACGTTACACATTTCATTAATAATATATTTCTATTATATGACGATTTCTGGATAAATTAGGTAAGTTAACTAAAATCAAATCGCAACATTCAAATCGTGCTGTTGCTGAAACAGAGAGCAAGTAGGAATATGTGTGAAGGTGCTTCATAACAGTATTTTCAACTTGTTATAAACGTTTAAATTAAAATAGGGACTGTATAAAAGTTTATTGTTCTAATTTAAACTTTTGTCTACGGTACACACCTAACTAAATGGAAGTCACCTTTTGAAAATGGCGCTTAAAATAACGACTGTATCGATTATTTTTTGCCACTAGGTTGCGCCAAATAACTGAAAATGTGTTTTTCATTGAATTTTGAATTTTTCAAGAGAATGCAGTACTGATATGTACGTTGACGCATTGCTGCCACATTGGCTTATACATATTATTTTTTTCACTCATGTCGTAATAACGAGATCTTATGTCGTTAAAACGAAATATTTTTATAACGAGATCTTATGTCGTTAAAACATAATAACGAGATGCTCTGTCGTTAAAACGAAATCTTTTTCCCCTTATAAGGACATGTGTAGTCATGACTCGTGTACAAAATATGCTTTTATCTACATAAAATTGACAGCCTATCGCGCCTTTATCACACTTCTACATTCACAAAGCTTAAGCAAATAGTTGCAGCAGCCCCCAATCAGGCGAAATGAATCAATGAGGCCCTTTTAAAAAATATATATTTTATAAAAGCCTATAAGGGTTTTTTTATATAATATATTATAATATATTATAGGGTTTTTTTTGTAGGCTAGTCAAAACACATCTATAACAGAACATATCCAAGTTGTTGTTTTTTTTTACAACATTGTGTTCTTATTTTGTTTAATTAACGATTAATTATTTAATCTTCGTCTTTATAACAGAAGATAGGCCTACAATACAAAAATCTTCAAGATGCAGCCATACTGTCTTCACGTATAACGGATCGTCACCTTAAAAACAGTCCTTTGTGTGGTGGAATAAGCAATGCTATATAGAAATAAATGATTACGGTATAGTATCTTAATTTAAACTTTATTTTTATTATTTTATTAGTTCATTAACTAATTATGCTAACTCAACTAATTTAATGTAAAGAGCTGGATACTAATTAATGAAATAATGTCAAATATTAAATGTAGACTATTGATTAGAGTTGCCATAGACTAAAGAATTTTTCTAGACTAGTAGGCTAGTCATTCATTTAAGCAATTAGGACTAATCGCACATTTATATTCAATCCTGGGTGCATAGTCTGGAATATCCTATTCCGCGCTCAAGCGCATGCATAAAACTTGCCGCAAAGCACCGGCAAAAGTAGGCTAATGATATAATAAATGTGTCTGAAAAAAAAAATACAAGCATTTTAATTGTTTATTAATGAACTAGTGCTAGTACTTTCTAAATCAATGTAGGCTGCCTGCAAACATCTCCATAGCCTACATTTCCGCTGTAATGTGCGTATTTGCTTTCGATTGTATTTTTATCGTTGGTGGACATTTAAAAAAAAAAAAAAACTTTATATAGATAGTTATATTTCTCATGTCTGTGAGGCTTGTCTATAGGCCTACACTGTTCTTCAGTTCATTTTTGAGACGCGCTCCAATTCACAGAGATCATGAAAGCGCGCCCTGTTCGTTTTCTTTTATTTTACAAAAGCACAAAGTTTTCTTGTTGTTGTGAGTTTACACAAATAAAAGTAGTTGCGACTGATGTATTATTCTTTTCTGTATGACCAGAAATGATGGAGTATTTTAATTTGTTTCCACTGTTGATTGGAAAATACGAGTGATGGCACCGGCGCCGCCATGCAGCGCGCGCTCCACACTCCGCACAAACACTCGGAGATGCGCTTAATAATAGCGAACATTTATCTAGGTCTAGGATAACGTTAGAGCGAGCGGCCATGCCAGATGGATAAGTCCTCTTCGTGTTTAACAAATACAATTCTGTTGCATTTTCTTGCGCCATTTTGAAAAGGGCGGCTGAAACACTTGGCCTATTGTGTTTTTCTTTAAACAAATTCGTTTAGGCTTTAAAATAAATATTGTTTGTGGGCTAATTAATGCCACGATACTTTGTTTATTTTATTGGCTACTTTTCTTTTTGTTTTGCATTTAAAGGATTTGCTGTGCACCGCAATGCCATCATCCCATAGAAAGACACATTAAGAGCCACCTTTATTTTCTTTATAATAAAGGGTTTCTATGGGAGGAAAACGCTTAACGTGTAATTAAATGCATTGTGTTCATATTCTGGGCTCATCTGCTTTTCTGTAGGATAGTAGCCTATATGGTTTATTAAGGTGTGTACGTGTACAGCATTTGATCTTTATCACGGAAGTAGCCTATTAAGCCACATTAAGCTTTTTCTTTATTATAAGGGTTTTCTAGGAAAATGCTTATCCTAATGTGCAATTAAACGCAATGTTCTTATTCTGGGCTCATCTGCTATTAATAAGGTGTGTACAGAATGTGATCTTTTAACATGAATGTCCATTGGGGGCTGTTCTTCAGCTTTTTGAAATGATAAAGACATGATTGGCTATCAATTTTATGTGGATAAAGGCATATTTTGTACATGACTACACATGTCCTTATAAGGCCAATAAAATATACAGGCCTATATATAAAAAAATTCTCGTTATTACGAGAAAAAGACGTCGTTTTAACGACATAAGATCTCGTTACAAGAAAAACATGTCGTTAACGACATAAGATCTCGTTATTACGACATAATTGAGTGGAAAAATAATTTGTATGTGGCAGCAATGCGTCACTGTAGTTATGGATGATAAGCCAACTTCTGAAATAAAATGTTTTTTTGTGTGTGTAAATATGACTCATCTTATAGCCTACATCATGTCTTTATAGTAATGCATGATTCAGTGGTTGTCCGTGGTGTAGGCTACTCGTGTTTAAAGAAAAGGAAAATCGCAATACATAGCAATATTTATTACAAATTCTTAAAAAATAGCAATACAGTATATCGAGTCAGCACCAAGTACCGACATAGTGTCGAATCGGGAGATATATCATCCTTGCCCTAATGCTCCCATGATTCAGAATGCAAAGTAAATGAAATAACTGGCAAGATTAAAAAATTCTGGCAAAATACATCTGGCTGTGTATTTAAAAATCTGCCATTATATTGAACCAATTACTTAAAAATTCATTTTAGAGGTATTTTTCAATGACTTCCTCAAATACTTCAATTGTTCAATTCAAAAGTATTTGTATAGTGCTTTTCACAATACACATAGCCTATTGTTTCAAAGCAGCTTTACAGAAAGTGCATTTCAGAAATGTACATAGAAAAATACAGTTAGTTAATCATGTATTAATTTAGGGCATTTTGTAAACTACAGATTTAACCAAAAACTTGCTGTATGTTAAAGCTGATAGTCAATGCAGAAAATTTGAAAATGGGTGTGGTCAAGTGCATGCCAAAGTCTATTACTCGTAAACGAAAAGTCAGATCTTAGCCTACATGAAGATTACAACTAAAATTTCGGAAGGTTACAGCAGTCAAAAGGTAGTAGGAAGTGTAGAGCCTCTTGCTTTCAATGACTTCACATCTGCGGCCACTGGACATAGTTTTTCACACTGCTCTGCTATGACCTTGTTCCACACTTCTTCCAGTCCCTTTCACAGTTGGGTTACTGTAGTGTGTCTCTCAGACATAACTTTATCACCAAAAATTATGATTTTCAGTCAGGTGTAGATCAGGACTTGAAATGGGGTAGCTGGCCATGTCATTATTTCAATGTTTTCAGCTTCAAGTAGCTGCTTTGCTTTTTCTTTCTCCTCAGTCCACTAGTGGTCGACCGATATTTTTTTGTTGTTGATATTTAAAAAAAAAAAAATTCCATATATCGGCCTGATTGCAGCCATATTTGATTTTTGTCTATGCTTTTTATTTGTCTATTAATATAGAGCATCTTCACTTATAATGGAGCTGGGTCGCCTTCTTAGGGACCAAACAGGAGTGCAAGATGGGCCAGGACTGACAGGACCACCTTCCGGACTGACTGGACCGACTCATGCAGAGATGGGACTGACAGGACCACCTTCCGGACTGACTGGACCGACTCATGCAGAGATGGGACTGACAGGACCACCTTCCGGACTGACTGGACCGACTCATGCCCAGATGGGACTGACTGGACCACCTGCAGGACTGACTGGACCGACTCATGCCCAGATGGGACTGACTGGACCGACTCATGCAGAGATGGGACTGACAGGACCACCTTCCGGACTGACTGGACCGACTCATGCCCAGATGGGACTGACTGGACCACCTTCCGGACTGACTGGACCGACTCATGCCCAGATGGGACTGACTGGACCACCTTCCGGACTGACTGGACCGACTCATGCCCAGATGGGACTGACAGGACCACCTTCCGGACTGACTGGACCGACTCATGCAGAGATGGGACTGACAGGACCACCTTCCGGACTGACTGGACCGACTCATGCCCAGATGGGACTGACTGGACCACCTTCCGGACTGACTGGACCGACTCATGCCCAGATGGGACTGACTGGACCACCTTCCGGACTGACTGGACCGACTCATGCCCAGATGGGACTGACTGGACCACCTTCCGGACTGACTGGACCGACTCATGCCCAGATGGGACTGACTGGACCACCTGCCAGACTGACGGGACCAACTACTGGACTGATAGGGTCGGCTGCTGGATCTGTGCCTCCAACTGTTCGGCTTCCATTTCCCTCCCTGTGTCAGTTTTCAGGTTACCAACCAAACAAGTCACAGGATCTTTGAGCAGACTGTTTCAACCATACAGTAAAGGTTCCAAAAAAAAAATCATGCCAGCCAGCCATGGGAGCACACATTTTTTTGCTGTGCTATAGTTAACACAAATCAAATTCCTAGTCTTGAAGACAGTATGAGCCTCCAGGCAAACGGACTTGGAAAAAAAAAAGTCTGATTTTGTGATGTGAAGTGCACACCTCAACAGTTTATGAGGATAATTGAGGAGTCTTTTCCTTTACTGAGGCATGCTGGAGGCTTTAAGCTGATGCGTTGCTGCAGGAGCAGACAGCTTATAGATATAGCGATGCCGCCAGAAGGTTATTCAGTGAAATATCTAAAGGAAACAAGTAATCTTAACAAAGCTGTGGCTTACATTGTCCCGCTGCAGTGTGATCTCCCCCTAAATGGGGATATTCAAATGGTAAGCTATATCAGTTACTTCTTTGTGTGTATTATGTATATGTTCTCCCTTATATTCTCTGATATTCTGTGTGATTTGCATTTTAGGATGACAGTGTGAGAGAGGGTGAAACTTTGCAGCAAACATGCATGAACTGCAAACAACAAGTGGCATTGCATGTTCTGGAAAGCCACAAAGCGCACTGCATCACTAGGTATGCGACTCATTCTTTTACTATTTTCACAATAGAGAAAGGCTAACCTTTTTTGTATTATTATTATTTTTATTATTCTTATTATTAAAATAGTGCTTGCATGTGGATTCTCTCTCCGCTTCATTCCTGGCTCAGCATAACAATACCAGGACATACAGTAATGCTGATTGTTTGTTGGAACTCATTTAATAACTCTTAATGCCCTTGGTAACTAATGAGTTTAGCTATAGCAGGTCACACATTTTCCTCAGACAGGTAGTTCTGATAGTTAGTTATCACTAGACTCACAGGTTCCTTACTCCTTAAAGGGATAGTTCACCACAGACTGGAAATGTTGTCATAATTTACTCAACCTCATGTTGATCCAAATCTGTGTGAGTTTCTTTCATCTGTTGAACTTAAAAGAAGATATTTTGAAGAATGTTGGTTATTAGAAAGTTGATGGACCCCATTGACAAGCATAAGAAAGAAAATACTATGGAAGTCAATGGGGACCATCAACTGTGCATTCTGGGTGAACAATGCTTATAACTTGCAAGACGTATATTTCTTTCTAAATAAATAACTGGACATATTGATGTTGACTTAATATGGTTTTGCATTACAGCATTGCTGCAAAGGTGACAGACTCCACCAGTATGTGAGTGAAATTTCTAAACTTTGTATTAATGTCATTATATTGACATAAAACTGTTGCATAAAGTATTGTACCTAGTTTCCATCACTGGGTTCTTGTGTTGTTATCATCTCCAATGTCACACTGCTGAGTAAGCAGTTAGCATTAAATTGGTTGCTTAAATTGGTCTAAAGCTTATTCCAGAATATAGTCGTGTAGGTGTGCCACAAAAGTTTTGTCTTGAATTGGAGTTGTATTTCAAGGAAATGTTGCACTTCTGAGACCCCAGTTAATTAATAACACTTAAGGACATTTACATGTGTTCTTTCACTTAAAAATGTTTCAATTGATGTCTCTTTACAGTTTTTTCCCTAAATGTTTAGTAATGGCAAATTTCCATCAACATTATTCTCTGTTTGGTTAGTTTAACAATGTTTAAAATTTACTTGATTGTGTGATCATTTTTCTTTCTGTAAGAAGGACTCCAGATACTAGGTGCAACACATGGTCAATGAGAATTACCCTGATGTTGACACATCAACTCATATTCAACTGCTGGCAAGGTAAAAACCAAATGTCTGTTAAACTTTTTTAATGATGAATGTGTTTGCGATGGCCTCTTATAATAGAGTTTCTGTTTTGGATGTAGTTAAAAGGCTGATTAGTGACCTCTGTGTCACATCAGTGTGCAATTTTTCTTTTCTTACATTCACAATCCCGAACATCCAAAAGTCAAAATAACAAATGACATGGGAACAACTGATTTATTTATTTCTCAGTTTTTATTATCTGTTGTCTGTTTTCCGAACATTTCTAGCGGAAGAGGTAAAAGTCATCAAGGTCCCAAAGAATCTGACTGAAGCAGGCTTTCGGGAATTCTTGAAGGCAATATATCCACAACTTTGTAGGATAAACTTTGACCTTTGCAAAGTAAATCGACATCGGGTTGTGGTCCCCCTGACTGAATGCACTCCCCAAGCCATTAGGTCAAGTGGAGTGTTGGGGCGCTCTGCACTGTACATTCGTCCAGAGGTGAGGTACAGGTAGTTACCAGACTTAAAATGTTATCTGTAAATGTCTTATTCTAATTTAAATGTTTTTATATTTCGTAGCATGACATTAACACAGACGGTGACAGTGACATCACAGAGGTGATTTCTTTGGTAAGGTTCTGAACAAAAGTACTAGGTATTTAATTGTATTAATTACAGTTTATTTTTTAAATTGCAAACCAAAAAAGTTTTTCGAAAGACTATCATATGGACTGGATAAGCTATAATGCACTCAGAAAATAGTCACAATGTACAGCAACTGATCTACTAATACAGTAATGTATCCAATAGGAAAGTGATGCAGAGGAAGAAAAAACACACGGGACGTCTGAAAATGAGACAAATATGGTGAGTTCACTACATAATGCAACTTTGTTGTAATTCAACAAGAAACTTAATTACAGGGTTTCTGCAGGTCCTCAACAATTCTTAAAATTGCTTTCATCATAAGGCTATAAAATGTCTGACATACTATTACAAAAGTCAAGTAATTCTAAGAGGTCTTAAATTTGTGAACGGAAAAACAGAAATACTGCGCAAATGAGATACCGGTATGTCATTATTTTTCAAAAGTTGATTATTCAATTACTCAATTTATGGGCTTCTCCACCACAGTCTCCACGACAGTCTCCACCATGGGCTTCTCCACCACAGTTTCCACCACAGTCTCCACAACAGTTTTCACCACAGTCTCCAAGACAGTCTCGACCACAGTTTCCACCACAGTCTCCACGACAGTTTTCACCACAGTCTCCACGACAGTCTCGACCACAGTCTCCACGACAGTCTCGACCACAGTTTCCACCACAGTCTCCACGACAGTTTCGACCACAGTTTCCACCACAGTCTCCACGACAGTTTTCACCACAGTCTCCACGACAGTCTCGACCACAGTTTCCACCACAGTCTCCACGACAGTTTTCACCACAGTCTCCACGACAGTCTCGACCACAGTTTCCACCACAGTCTCCACGACAGTTTTCACCACAGTCTCCACGACAGTCTCGACCACAGTTTCCACCACAGTCTCCACGACAGTTTTCACCACAGTCTCCAAGACAGTCTCGACCACAGTCTCCACGACAGTCTCGACCACAGTTTCCACCACAGTCTCCACGACAGTTTTCACCACAGTCTCCACGACAGTCTCGACCACAGTTTTCTCGACAGTCTCCACGACAGTCTCGACCACAGTTTTCTCGACAGTCTCCACGACAGTCTCCACCGCAGTTTCCACCACAGTCTCCACGACAGTTTCCACCACAGTCTCCACGACAGTCTCGACCACAGTTTTCTCGACAGTCTCCACGACAGTCTCCACCACAGTCTCCACCACAGTCTCCACCACAGTCTCCACCACAGTCTCCACCACAGTTTCCACCACAGTCTCCACAACAGTCTCCACGACAGTCTCCACCACAGTCTCCACCACAGTCTCCACCACAGTCTCCACCACAGTTTCCACCACAGTCTCCACAACAGTCTCCACGACAGTCTCCACCACAGTCTCCACCACAGTCTCCACCACAGTCTCCACCACAGTTTCCACCACAGTCTCCACAACAGTCTCCACGACAGTCTCCACCATGGGCTTCTCCACCACAGTTTCCACCACAGTTTCCACCACAGTCTCCACGACAGTCTCCACCACAGTCTCCACGACAGTCTCCACCACAGTCTCCACCACAGCCTCCACAACAGTCTCCACCACAGTCTCCACCACAGTCTGACCTAAGAGTGGTACTCCGCACTCTGCAGTTAAATGTAAATTTTGAGGAACTGCCTCCAACGGCTAACAGAATCAATGTTGTGAGGGGAGACATCCTAGAATCTGCTTTTAGAGCATTTAAAAGGAGGCAATTCGACCCAAGAAGAAAACTTGATGTGGTGTTTGTAGACCAGTGTGGTCAAGGTGAAGGAGCAGTGGACAGTGGTGGACCCACCAGGGAATTTCTGACCCTTCTTATGAGAGAACTTCTCAACTCACGTTTTTTTGTGGGGCCTGTGTGGAGGAAGAACCTGGGACTGGATTCCATAGGTATGTACATGACGGGATAGCATGTATATCTTTTTTTATAAACAAATATACAGGTATGTGTGTGTGTGCATATGTATGTATGTATGTATTTATATATATATATATATATATATATATATATATATATGTATATATATATATATATATATATATATATATATATATATATATATGTGTGTGTGTGTGTGTGTGTGTATATATATATTTTTTTTTTTCATGGACTCATTCAATTTCAGAATGTCAACCATCTTCGAAATTTGTCAAGTTTATGTCTGTTGTTTTTATGTTCCTATGAATAGTTACACATTCAGAACTTTAAAGTACAAAATCAGTTGAAAGTGAGAGGATATGTTTTTTTGCTGAGAGTTGGACCAGGCCATGTTGATAAAAAGTGAGCTGAGCTCACAACTTACCAGTATAAACCAAACAATGAATAACGGTAATACAACTGCAGCTTCCACTACGGTCTTGAACTGTATATTACCTTCTGAATTTAACCTTATAAAATTGGAAATGTCTTTTATATTTTCAGGACTGAGCAGGGGCATGTACAGGGTGATTGGAACCATCATTGCTGTCTGCCTGGTACATGGAGGGATAGGGCCCCATGTTTTTTCAAAAAGACTGCTTTGCCAGCTGACCGGGGAGCCAAGACCCCCTGTTGACATCCAGGAAGTGGATGATGAAGACTTGAAAAATCAATTTCAGAAGGCCAGTTGCAAATTAATTACAACAATTACATTTGTAAGACAATTGCAACATTTTTACCATGTAACATTTTGCCCAAATTTACCGTTTTGACACCATTTACCACATTTGACAGTTTACCACTTAAACACTCATACCCTGACACATTTTTGAAACACATGGATCATATGAGAATATTAACTATAAACTTAGGCATATGAAATACAATTGTTATTGTGGTTGTATTTATTTGAAATGTTGCATAGCTTGGCTGGAAAAAATAAACCCACAAGATTTCCATGGCATTTGACAATACTGTACCTGGGTTCATTGCACATTCAAAATTTGAAATAAGTTGGTGAATGTATCTACACAAAATATTACAGAAAAAAATAAAAATGTCAGTTCCATCCATTCCTTGCTTTGCACCAACAGTATTTTCCAGTCACATATACTGGATACCAGTGAGATTTCATGTCATTGAAACAACCAACAGATTATGAAGTTGTGGCATGAATAGTAAAGATAATTGTTTTGTTTATTGTAGATTCAACAAGCAAATACAGTGGAGGAAACCCGGGAAGCTGTAGAAGAGGCAGCCTCCAACCTGGCACTTTTAGGGTCCTTGACTGTGATTCGTTCACTAAGTGACCGTGATGATATTTTAGAGTCCTCTTTGAAATATTATCTGGAGGGAAGACTGGAAGCGCCCTTGAGACAGTAAGTGTTTTTACTGTGGCAGTTATTTCTGGTATGCAACCTTTTGTGCAGGTAAATGCCCTGAGTGCTGTTTCAAAGGGGTCATGAACTGGATTTAAATCAAAATTAAGGTTAACTTGTGACGTTCGCTTGGTTTTTACATTCAAAAACATCAAAATTAATAAATAATAAGCTATTTTATACCCTGGTTTTCAGCCTAGCTCCTGGCACGCTGGGTTTTTTATGAGCGTGCGCATGAAAGACTTGGAAGTAAACGCCCACTGCTATGATTGGATAACAGTTTTGCAAATTTATTTTTCATATTTTTTTATTTCATAATTAGTATGAGCCTTGTGATGTTAAATTCAGTGTGTCTTTTTGACAAGCTACATCCTTTATAGTTGGACCCTTCCGTGACTGGTTAGACATGTACACATAATCATTAGATATCAAACCACCTGTGACAATGCAATACTATATATATATATATATATATATATATTTAAAACACATTTTTACTTACATGAGAATGTTGCTTGCACCATTCCTATCGGATCTAATATAGAAGGCACAGTATGGTTTTTATTTTAATCGATCTGCAAATCCAGTTTCGACCTGTGTCTTGTTTACAAAAACAATCAGTGGTGAAATGAAGCGAACAAACGCACAATGTTTTACTCACGTCAGCTGGAACTTTATTAAAAATAAAGTTTAACCACACATTCCAAATATTGGTATCCAAAGGAAGCTTATGCAGCGTCAATATTTCGTAAACGGCATGTTTATTGCTTGGTAGTTCCCACCACGTAGGCCTATGTTATTTAGCTATTGCAATTCATGCGCAAATCGGTGGGCGGGGCTAGACAGGCAGTGTTGAAGTAGGCGTTGATCTTCTGCGGTGGCGGGGTTTGATACCCTTTGACCTCATAGATCTCCACTTTGAAAAACATGTGGTTCGCTGAGCCTGGTGCCAATAAAAGCTTTTATTGGACTAACAAGGAAGTTTTCAGTTCCGAAACTTACAGATTATACTTATAGAATGATGCCGTCTTATATGTTAAAAGCTCAAGGAAAATTTGATTTCTTAGTTCATCACCCCTTTAATGTCTTCATAAGATTGGCAAATACATATGAAAATGTAATTGTCACAAGCATCTGTTTTTACAACCATATAGTAAAGCTACTATTCAATGAAGTCAGTTTATGTAATGTTTTTACTAGATTGCAGGACGGCCTGGACACATTAAGAGTGCTACAGACACTTCAACAAGACAGTGCCCTAACAAGCCTGTTTGTTGGAGGTCCCCCTGCCCCATTGACTGCACAATCAATGACAGACCTCTTTAAGGTTAATTATTCGGAGAGAGGCAGTTCTCGGCGGTCACTGGAGGAGCGTGCAGTTGGCCAGTGGAGAGACTGGTTAATTGACATTGAGGGTATGCACAGTTTTTATAAGTATAAATGAAAATGTCAAACATAAACAATGTATTACATAGTAATGTTAAGTTTAGTGGTCCACTTCACAAATTAACACAGTCTGCAAGTTCTTGCATCAACATTGTCACATGGTGGGTATACATACTGGACAACGAAACAGTTCTCACAAATTCATTAGAATTTACCACTATTGTGGCCCTTTTCTCACAATTTTCACGATTACTCTGTTGTCTTCCATTTTTTGTTATGAACAACATAAAGAAAAAAAAATGAATACTTTGGAGGAGTGAATCTTGTATTGGCTGCTGATTCTATTCAATTACGATTCAGAGGCCAATTATTCGATTAAAAAATAACTCTTGATGTATCACAATGCATCTTTTCCTCCCATTCTTATTCAAATTAATTGCTATATTGATAATCACAATAGCCTTTTGTAATTGTTTTTATTAAAAAAAACAAACAGTACAATAATTATAAGAAACAAATTAAACAAACAGTGCTTTGTTTTACACTTCATATCAAAATAGAAGCATTTAAGTAACAAAACAGATTGAATACACATTTTGCAGCCAAAAAAATGTCACTTCAAAATCAATAATTGCCTCTTTATGTTATTTGATGAACATTAATTACAGACAGCAGTTTGTTATGATCATATGCACAGATATAATGTAATGTTACATATCAAATGTTTTTCCTCAAATGTTTGCACAATACATAACCAACTATGTTTGCATGAATACTCACTAAGACAGGTATCTTGAAATATTGCAATTCTGTGTGTACTGATCATTCAAGTGCAACCTGAATTTGGGACCGTGAATTGTCTGAGATGTGTTATTTTATATTAAATTATATGTTCAGTTTTATTTAATGTGGAGGACGTTACCTAAAGATGATTGACAGACCAGTTTACGGTGACAATATGGTCGTAACTAAGCGGCATAGCTTCCGTAAAAGAGAATTTAATGACATGACAAAATATCCCAAAGCCATTCTACTGTTTTGCTACACGCAAATAATGCAAGTTTGCACTTTTTCTTCACAAAAAGAGTACATTCATGTAGGGCTGAGTATAAGTAGGTGAACTGGGACACACCAACCATTTTACTCATATATATATATATATATATATATATATATTTATTTATTTATTTATATATATATATATATATATATATATAGAGAGAGAGATACATCACAATAGAGAAGAAAGGGGCCTGCGTAGCTTTATTTAATGCAGACTTTATAGATCTAAATTTCTTAATCCCCCCTCCCTTTTACATTTCAGGCGGAGATGCTGTGCTGTCGGAAGATGTTCAGATCACTTTTGAACAACTTATGATGTTTGCCACTGGGACAGACAGAATTCCTGCCCTGGGGTTTGAACAACAACCGACTCTGGAGTTTTTGCATAATCCAGTCAATGGTTTGCAAAGACTCTACCCAGAGGCCAACACATGCGGATTAGTACTGAGGCTGCCAATCCATGCATCTTTTGAAAGCTTCAGCCAATATATGGCTGAAGGAATAGTGCAGTCCCCACATTTTGGACTAGCGTAATAGCCCTTTATGTTGAGATATATACGTATGTATGATAATTTTCGTCTCTCTCAGGACCTGAAGGACAAGATGTTCTCCTGTTAGCAATCCCAGAGTTCGGCAGCACACAGACAGCCTGTCTTGTGAACCTGCGCACTCTAGAGTGTGAGCCGGTCTGCTTCTCCTCTTTTTCCACAGAGGATGATGAGGACAATGAGATGTATATCAGCCATTAAACACTCGCTTAACATTATGGCAATTGTTCACTTGTTTCTGTTTTGTTGTTTGTTAATAAAGCTCCCTATATATATATATAATTTGTTCATGTTGAAATAATAAATAATGTTTGACGACATTGTCTATTTTGAGGTTTTTTTTTTTCCAAGTGTTCATAGTAAACTTTTGAGCCCACAATAAAATATAGTTTAAATGAGTATAACTAAATACATAACTATTGATTTAAAATTAAACATGATAATAAATGTTTGTGAATGAATAAATGATAAACATTTTTACAGTATATAAATTAATGTATCATATACAATTCATTAGGTGCCAATGTGAATAAAAATGCCTGTAAGGAATCACTTGCGCTGGTAAAACCAGACAGTTTATAACATTTCTCTGAAATGAGCCATTGTGTTTATCTGAGGAAATCCCAAAAATCATATTAAGTCTTATTTTTTATTTTCCAAAAGAACGAAAAAGAAAGACGGTTGTGGGACAACATAGATCCTTATACATTTAACCCATTGGCACTATTCTGTTCAACAGAGTTGAGTTTGTGGCAAAAATGGACATTCCTTGTATTTTTTTATTCTATGCTTCGGTACTTTTCTCACAATAACGTGCATTTGGGAATATGAACGAAACCTGTGCTGTTGAACTTATTTAGCAACTTAAAAACACACGCAAACAACAAAAAAATTAACCAATATTTTTCTAAGAATGCAAATAGATGTTTGAGGTTTCAAAATGAAACTGTTGGCTATAGCAAAACATTACAGATTAAGTGCAATCAAACACTAGATAAACAATGGTTTGCTCTTGATGTAAAGTGTAACAATTATCGTCAGGCCTCTTGCGCCCTCTGTTGGCATTTGTTATAATATACATAAGTTCATTGTTTATACATTTCTTCATGTATTTTAAGTATTGTTAAATAAAACTATATAATTAATTACTTTTAATACTTTATTTGAACCAATTGTATTGCCTCATTTGTAATATGTATTTAAGTCATACTAAGGGCTATTGTTCACTTCAGATCTATCTGACCAAAAATATATAAATAAAATAGTCAACACTGACAGCCCTATTTTGAACATTTGAACATGAACCTACATTGTTTTTGCATTTTGTGACTAAAAGACTATCTCCCTGTCTTATATTTTTTCATTGTTGATTTCTTGAAAATAATAGGCTATTAAAATACTTTCTTGTCACCTTCTCCTGTAAACAATATCGAGAATAGTTTCATATTGTGTATTCGCCCATTATGGTCAACTGTGTTAATTAAAATTATTACCACCTTCAAAAGTAAAATCTCAGAATGACACATTCCAGAATATTATGTTTATATATAATGAATTTATCTGTTCAACTTTAAAGTTGTTAATAATTGTGCAAAAAAGTTGTGACTTTGATGGTGTATAATTTGCATAGTACTCATATCCAGTATAGAAAGTGAGTGAATTATTAAAAAAAAAATACTATGCCCGTAAACCATTCAGAGATGACATTAATGAGATACACAACTTTGTATACAATACAAAATTTGTATCAATGATATTTTCAATGTCATCAGAACACAAGAAAATAATTATTGATTAGAAAGATAACAAAGGAAAGATAAGAAAAGCTAGGAGGAAAATAGATATTAATTTATAGTGATACGACGTTGGAGTCACACGTTGGTGTCATGAGTCTGTGATGAGACGTGCTGTGGTGCGTCGTTGGTGTCACGCATCTGTGATGAGATGTGCTGTGGTGCGACGTTGGTGTCACGCGTCTGTGGTGCGGCGTGCTGTGGTGCGACGTTGGAGTCACACGTTGGTGTCACGCGTCTGTGGTGCGACGTACCCCTTCTGTCACGTAAAAGTACACGACTGTAGACTTCGGTTAGTTATCCGTGGCACTATCCACTCGCCATATCCAAGCTCCGTCTGAGTCTCTTCCCTGTCTTCAGGTCGAACACAGCAGATAAACCCCTCAAACAGTTCAACTGAGGGAGTCAAACTTTAACTAGAAAATGTCGTTCACTTGTAATGAACGGCCTCCAGTCTCCACCACACTTCTATACTTCAAGGTGACTAAGCGTTAGCATTAGCAGTAGCACAAAAGTAAACAGTCTCTGAACTTCGTGTAGAAATTCCTCTCAACAATATGCAGCTCACTCTTCTAACTGATTGTCGTGAAAACAATCATAAGACACAAGTTACACACTGATTTGTGCACTACTCATTCACAACATAACTCAGAAAATCTCTGTCACTCTCACTCTTTTGCTTTCCTTCTCCTAGTCCGTGTTAAAAAAAAAAACCCTGACCTGACGCGTCGCCCAATCGCTATTAACCCCATAAATGCTGGTTAAGACAGTTTTGAGAAATACATTATCTTTTAAATAAAACAATTAACGTATAATAATTTTTAAACTGCTTTTAACATTATTATCATAACTTTTAAATGAATTTAAACGTTTTTAATCACACTATTTATAAGCTCTGACCATTAAATGATAGGCCTAATAAAAACATCACTTATCACCTCATGCTTTTTTAACCGGGTTACACACTCCCCCTTCTAAAGGTTTTTGATGTCCTCATCAAACATAATGAACTAACTTTTTTTTTTTTAAATGTACTTGGGGAAAAAGTGCATGACTAGTTTAAATTAACTCTTGCCAATCTTAATGATAACACCTCTATGCACAATAGTGAGAGGCTGATCTTTTGGCCTACCAGGCTCATCGTAAGTTAACCTGATAACTGGTTTCACTATCCTTTTTGTACGGTTTTCAGGTTTGTTAATCACTTTTGTCTTAGTGACTGTCTCTGGATGCTCATCGTGGCAAGGGTTATCAGTCTCTGGATCACTTTCTTCCTCAGGAACTGAATCTTGATCTCCATCCTCTTCTCTCATACTGTGATGATGTTCCTCCACCAAACTGTTTCCCTCTGACAAACTATCCTCAGCAGGATTTCCATCTGACTGTTGAGAAGAATCACTATCATCTTGGATGAGATTTGACTGTCCAACAGTATCTCTTTCTTTTGTCAGGATCTCCTTCAGGTAAGTACTGTAGGGTTTTCCAGGTCCATAATACTCCACATCTGAAGAGGAATCCGTAAACTGCAACTCTTGAAGAGCTTCCTGTACTTCAAGTAAGACTTTCTTTGACCTCTTTTGTGTCTCAGCTCTGGTTCTTGATCTTGTCTTGACAGGTGACTTGTCCTCAGTCTCCACGGTCGGCATTCTCACTAACTGTCCAATTGGCAAAAGATGATCACGATGGAGAGTTTTTACTCCTCCTCCTCCGTCCTCCGGTCTCACTTTGTACACTGGAAGATTGGGCATCTTTCCCAGGACCACGTAAGGGACAGGACTCCAACGACTCTCCAACTTATGTTTCCCTTTCAATCCTAAGTTCCTTAGCAACACTCTGTCGCCGATATCCAGTGTCTGGAATCCCACTCTTTTATCATAGGACCTCTTGTACCTCTGATGTGTCTTGTAGGCTGTTTCAGAAGCAAGCTTGTAAGCTCTTTGCAAGTCTTCTTTTAGCCTGGCTACATAGCGTGAATGACCACCATCAGCTTTTCCATCAGGAGAGGTTCCAAAGCACAAGTCTATTGGAAGCCTTGCTTCTCGGCCAAACATTAAGAAATAGGGTGAGTACCCCGTAGCATCACATTTGGTACTGTTGTAGGCGTGAACCAAGTAGCCAATATGTTTGCTCCACTGCCGTTTCCTCTCACAGCCCAGGGTTCCCAGCATTGAAAGAAGAGTTCTGTTGAATCTCTCAGGCTGCGGATCTCCCTGCGGGTGGTAGGGAGTGGTCCGTGATTTCCGGATCCCCATCATCTTCAAGAGCTCTTTGATTAACTGACTCTCAAAGTCTCTTCCCTGATCTGAGTGGATTCTGGCTGGCAAACCATAATGCAGGAAATACTTGTCCACCAGGATCTTTGCCACCGTCTGCGCTTTCTGATTTCGGGATGGGAAAGCCTGGGCATAACGGGTGAAATGATCCGTGACCACTAACACATTGCTGATACCTGCAGAATCTGGCTCCATGGACAGAAAATCGATGCATACCAGATCCATCGGTCCATTGCTTGAAATGTGATGTAAAGGCGCTACCCTATGACAGGGGGTCTTCCGAGTGACACATTCTCCACAGTTCTTTATGTACTGCTCAACATCACATGCCAGTTTCGGCCAAAAGAACCTGCTCCTCAACAAGTCTGTAGTTCTTTCAATACCAAGGTGTCCGAGATCATCATGGGTGGCCTTTAGCACCACTTCTCTGAACTCGCTTGGCAAGACAAGTTGAGTGAGTTCTTCTCCGGAGGGCCGCTTGCTTAAGCGATGGAGTAGCCCATCTTTCATCATCAGTTTGCCCATCTCTTTTTTTAGACGGGAGCGCTCTGAACAGGATCCATTCTCTTCCGGCCATTTGCCATGTTTAACAGCTTGTATGGCAGATCGGATGGCTGCATCATCCTCTTGAGCTTCAATCAGCTCCTGCTTTGACATCTGCCCCAATGATTTCAACTCCAGGTGAGTTGGGAATGCATAAACATCAGGCACACAATCAGGCGAAGCTCCCAACTGGTCTACATACCTCGGTGGACTGCCCGCCGAACCAGGGATGCAGATTCGTTTGCAGATGGATCTCACACCAGACTGTGGTATGGTCTCCCATTCCTCTGAACTTTCATCAGGCATATTCCTTGAGAGCAGGTCAGCGTCTATGTTATGGCTGCCTGGTCGGTACTTGACATCGAAGTCATAGGTGGATAAGGCAGAGAGCCATCTGTGCCCCACAGCACTGAGCTTGGCAGTCGATAACACGTACGTCAACGGGTTATTGTCCGTACGTACAGTAAATCTGACTCCATATAAATAATCGTGGAATTTATCCACTACTGCCCACTTAAGGGCCAGAAACTCCAGCTGGTGAACGGGGTAATTCCTCTCAGATGTCTTTAGTTTCCTGCTGGCAAAGGCGACTGGTCTCAGACCCTCACTGTGTTCCTGATATAGGACGGCGCCCAGCCCTCTCAAGCTGGCGTCCACATGCAGGACGTATGGCTTATTGGGATCTGCAAAGGCCAACACAGGTGCATGTGTAAGGCAGTGGATAATCTTGTGGAAAGCCTCGGTGCAGGACTGGTCCCATCTCTCACCAAAGGGCTCAGACTCTTTGAGGTAAGTCTTTGTGTTGTCTTTCTCAGGCTTCTTGCCTCGCTGGGTTGGAGCATAGCCTTTTGTGAGCTCAGACAATGGCCTGACTATGGCTGCATAGTTGGCGATGAAACGGCGATAATATCCGCAAAATCCCAAAAAGGATTGAAGAGCCTTCAGGTGCATAGGCTGTGGCCAACTTGTAACTGCCTCTATCTTGGCTGGGTCAGGTGATACTCCATTGGCCGACACAATATGTCCAAGGTATTTTACCTTTGGGAGGCAGAATTGACATTTGTCGAACGAGATTTTCAATCCAACTTCAGCCAGACGATCAAGGACTTTAAGAAGTCTCTCTTCGTGCTCTTCTAACGTTCGGCCAAATACAATCAAGTCATCGAGGTAGACAAGGACTTCGAGCAGATTCATGTCACCCACAGCCTTCTCCATTAATCTTTGGAAGGTGGCTGGGGCTCCAGTTATCCCCTGCGGCATCCTCTCAAACTGGAAGAACCCCAGTGGGCAGATGAATGCCGTCTTTTCCTTATCTTCCTCGGCCATGGCGATTTGGTAATAACCGCTACGCAGGTCAAGAACAGAGAACCACTTGCTTCCGGTCATTGAATCCAACACCTCATCAATACAAGGTGTTGTGTACTGATCTGGGATTGTTCGGCTGTTTAACAATCGGTAGTCAATACACATTCTCACAGCTCCGTTCTTTTTGCGAACAATCACGATTGGGGATGCATAGGGACTACGAGACTCCTTAATGATCCCTGCACGCAACAATTCTTGGAGGTGTTTTCTCACGTCTTCCAGGTCAGCTGGAGCTAGGCGACGAGAGCGTTCCCTGAACGGCCGTGGATCCGACATCCGGATTGTGTGCTCTACTCCCTTTGCCAAACCAACATCCCATTCTTGTAAAGAGAACACCTGGGACCTTGTGGATAGCTTTTGACGGAGTCTCTCTTTCCACTCCTCTGAGACAGGCGAGTCTCCGAAGTTGATCAGGTTTACATCGAACTCGATGTCAGCTGTCTTGGATGGAGAGAGAGGAGTGACGGCATCTGTCAGATACATATGCCCGATAACTGTTCCCACTGGTATGACTGTCTCTGTCAAGGACTCATTTTGGACCAATATTCTGAAATGGTTGACGTTCACCTCTTCGCTGGGCACCACCGTGGGCTGAAGTAGCACACCCGCTGGGAGTGAAGCTACTGGAGACGAGTCAACCATCAGGATTTCTTTGTCAACCTGAAGCTTGTATTCGACTTTGCAGACTGCAGTACAGTCACCACCCGGGGGCAGAGTCAGTGGGCCAGGGCCTTGCCATAACACACAGCCAATATCACCCTCCTCCTCCAGGGCTGTGGCCGTGCCAGGCGCTGTTAGCTTGTTGTCACTGTAACAGGCTTGTATCCCCAGTGTCTGGGTGATGTCAATGCCATTGTCCTTACACTGCTGTACAAGACGTCGGATGTGACTGGCATTGGTCCCCACAATAATAGGAGTCTGGTCTGCAGTTCGGGGCTGGGGGAAGATAAGAGCGAGAACTGTCACCATCTGATCGGCACCTGCAACCTTTGCTGGATATTCAATGTCGACCACTACATACCCACGGTATGGATAACTGATCTCAGATTCACTTAGTCCCCACAGGGCTAAACCAGACACGGGGTGTATTGGGACATCAGACAGGTAAGTTTGATACCAAGACTCAAAGATAATGGTGACCTGAGAGCCACTATCAAACAAGGCCTCACAGCAATGTCCATTTACTTTCACAGGTACTATGCTGGGTGGACCAATCAAGCCTTCAGGGATGTCAGCCGGCTCTGATGAGGTAACAGCACTTTTCTTGACCCCACAGTTAACTTCATTGGTGCTGGCAACCCCAGACTGCTGTCTCTCTTTTGTCACCTTCAAAGCATGAATTAGCTTTCTGATAACCTTGGCTTGATTCTCAGGATTGCGGCACTTTGTGGCAAAATGTCCGCTCTCACCACACCTATAGCAGAAATTCTCTTCTGACCTTTTCGGTGCTCCCTTGGGGGAGTTGGGAACCTGTTTAGAAGCCTCCATGGTTGAAATAGCAACTGCAGCATATTGCTCAGGCATCGTGTTGCTAGTTTTCTGTTTTAGTCGTTTTAGTTGTTTTTTCAAGGCAGCCAGCTCGGCATCTTGCCGGTTCTCAGAGCTAGGCGGTGCACTAATGGTTTTAACCTCCACATAATCATCTTTGACCTGGGTGGATTTGGTCACTACTGATGCAACCATTGACTTTAGCTCTTTTATTTCAGCCTTTAATTTCTGGATTTCAGCTTGTCTTGTATCCACTTCTGTATTAGCATGCACTTGATGTACTGAGGCACTGAGCTTCTTTCTAGAAGTTTCGTACTCTTCTTCAGCACGAATCTCAGTCAACAGCTGCAGAAAGTTTGGGGGTGCAGCCTTCCTTTCTCTCAAGCGCAGCTGGATCAGCATCAGGTCTGAGGCGATAGCACCCCTCAGCAGTTGCTCCAGGCGGGCTTGATCCTTGCCGCTAGCAGGGAGACCACCTCTTTGAATCACCTTAGCTAGAGACCTCTCTAGACGTCGAAGGAAATCTGATAGTTTCTCTCCTTTTTGCTGTTGCATCAATCGGAAAGCAAAGTAGAGATCATCACCGGACTCAGCACTTCCAAAAGCACTTTCAAGGGCTTCCAAGCACTCTTTTGGGCTGGCGTCAGGATTGGTGTGCCGCACTGCTTTCACAATTTCTAGTGCGGTCCCCTTTAAACTTCCAATAATTCTGCGTCTTTTTTCTCTATCAGAGCATTCAGTCTCCTCCACCATAAGCAATGCTTGCTCTAGCCAATGATCAAATGGTTCCTCACCTGGCGGCGTTGGTAGGGCTCCCGAGAACATGCGTAGTCGACCATAACTCCCACTATCAGCTGGTTTGGTTGTCTTTTCCAACAAATCTCCGACAGCGCGAAGGATGGATTCAGTGGAGCTAGTGGGCGGGGGTGCACTGGGGAATAATGATTTGAGGTCCTCCATGGTTTTCCCTTCAGCCTGCAGCAACCCTTTTAGTTTAATATTAAACTCTTCAGCAGCTGCCTGTGCCCCTCCTATGATGATAACAGGCCACGCCTCTCCACCATCAATAGGCACAGCTTCGGAAGGAACACTCTCCTCTTGCACAGTCTCTCTACTCTCACACAAAACCATCCGTCGGTTTAGTCTTGCACTGAAGTTTCTCCCACGAACACGCACCCGTCCTAAAGACTTGATAGTTTCCAGCGTTTCTTCCACTTCACTGATCTCGACATCTTCTGGGACGATGGTCATAAGTGCATGCGTCTCATCCAAACCCTCAGCACGGCACCAGCGTTTCAACTCTGACACTAGTTCAATTTTGTCCATGTTAATACTGTTTGAAAATTAGCTTAGTAACTTTAGTTAGTCACTTTAACTTTAAACTCTATTTTATTTTATTTTTTTTCACTGAAAAATCCAAGACATCCCAGCGGTGCCTCCATTTTATGTAGCGCTCCCCTCAGTATGTATATTGATGAGGGCAGAGCTTTTGGGTTCTATTATGGTTTTTATCAAATGTGTGTTAACCCTGATTAACTCAGTTTTAAATGTTATCTTGGATCTCTCTTTTAAAGTATACACATGAAATGTTTTTCTAACCTACCTATGAATTCACGTTTCTTAAGTTATAGTTTTAATAAAGATTTTTAAACCATAAGTGTCTGTATGTCTTTCTCAGAATAAAATGATAACCTATTTCCAGGTAAGTAATAAAGTAACACGACACAAAGTTTTAGAAAAATATATCTCAATTATTTACTCAATAAAGAAATTATTATCTTCCACAAAATAAGAAAATGAAATAAGGATATGATTGTTCTTTTTTAAACCTTCAACATAAAATGTCCCTCTTTTCTAAAGAAAAATACTGTCAATACTGTACATATAAATGCACAGACAACAATTTAAACACTATTAACCCTCAAATGGATTAATTCAGAAAACCTCAATGTACCAACTTCAAAATCACTTAAACCAACATACTTTGTGGGCCCACACACACCTTAATGCAATATAAAGCCGGCAACCAAAATTATTATAAACTAAAATACCGTAGCAGGCCTGATGCGGTGCTTGCGTCCGTTGTGGCCCAAAACTCAATGGCCGCTTCACTCGTCAGCGAGCAAACAAAATAAAGGATACCTTGATGTTAATGTTTCTGTCCAGTCCTTTCTCCAACAGTCACAGGAACAGGCTCAACATCCGATCAGCATTTTGACACGAACTCTGTTGGTTTCTCTTTTCTCCTCCACGTTTCCAGAAAAACACACGAGAGAAGTCCTGGTTGCTCCAAGCTCCGTCTGAGTCTCTTCCCTGTCTTCAGGTCGAACACAGCAGATAAACCCCTCAAACAGTTCAACTGAGGGAGTCAAACTTTAACTAGAAAATGTCGTTCACTTGTAATGAACGGCCTCCAGTCTATACTTCAAGGTGACTAAGCGTTAGCATTAGCAGTAGCACAAAAGTAAACAGTCTCTGAACTTCGTGTAGAAATTCCTCTCAACAATATGCAGCTCACTCTTCTAACTGATTGTCGTGAAAACAATCATAAGACATAGGGCTGGGCGATATGGAGCAAAAAATATATCTCGATATATTTTGCTATATCTCGATATACGATATATATCTCGATATCTTTACAGGAAAAATAACCCCCCAAAAACTACTGCAAAAACAAATATGCCAAATACCACAGTCTTTTTTTATTGAAGTGCAAATTGGTAGGCTGTTCATGTAGGAACAAAGTGCTTCTGCAACATAAAAAAAATAAAAAATCCCTGTATACAAAAATAATAATTTAACTGTAAAATAAAGGAAGAAATAATACATATTGCACTATTTTTAATAAACCTGTATAGAAATATCATTACTAATTTTGGCAAATAAATAAAAAAAATGCCATATATCCCCCAAAAACTGCACAACTGTAGAGTAAAACATTAATTAAAAAAAAGTGATAAAAATGCATCTAAAAATTGACATGATTGTTACAAAATCACACTGTCTGGGGCCTCTGGGGAACTCAGAACAACTGCTAGCATAAAGTTTAAGGTAAAAATAACTGCCATTAAATTATAGTATCTGACTACTATGCAATTAGACAAACTGTTCATTCATTACATCACTTTACCTCTGTCTTTATCCACCTTTATCTTCTTCTCTTCTTTTCGGCAATGTATATAGCAGAATAGGTAACTTAGGCTAATGCTAATTTATAATGTGTCATGTAAATTCGGCCATCCGTCACAATCAGGAAACTTTGAACGTGTCTAGAGCTGGCGCCAGCTGCCAGGCCCGTTTCTAGGGGAGCATGTTAAGTGTGAGTGTGTTAAGCGCCCTCAAACAAAAGCAATGCGGCGAGAGGCGACGCTACACAAAAAAATACCAACAACAACTGATCGCGCGCGCGCGCTGTTTCTGACGCACTTCAAGCACTCGCTGGGCGGGGAAAGATTGATGTGCCTGACCGGACTCGGGGGACTTGAATGAGACAACACGCGAGGGCGGGGGCGAGCACAGCACAGAGAAGGCAAACAAGCAAATTGGCGAAATCAGAATTAAATTTAAACAATATATCGATATATACGATATGTCAAAATCCATATCGAGTTTAAAAAATATCTCGATATATCGTAAATATCGAGATATCGCCCACCCCTAATAAGACACAAGTTACACACTGATTTGTGCACTACTCATTCACAACATAACTCAGAAAATCTCTGTCACTCTCACTCTTTTGCTTTCCTTCTCCTAGTCCGTGTTCAAAAAAAAAAAACCCGACCTGACGCGTCGCCCAATCGCTATTAACCCCATAAATGCTGGTTAAGACAGTTTTGAGAAATACATTATCTTTTAAATAAAACAATTAACGTATAATAATTTTTAAACTGCTTTTAACATTATTATCATAACTTTTAAATGAATTTAAACGTTTTTAATCACACTATTTATAAGCTCTGACCATTAAATGATAGGCCTAATAAAAACATCACTTATCACCTCATGCTTTTTTAACCGGGTTACACACTGAAGACTTTGAAATTAAAACCCTTTATCTTATAACTTTTAACTCCTACTTGCAAAACAACATATCAGACAATATACAATTAATCAATTTGACAGATAAAAAAAGAAAAGAAAACAACAACATTAATTAAAAGCCTACCACTGTAGCCTACACAGTTACAATAGGTGAGTCTGGTGTTTGAAACATTAGAGTTATAAAATACAAAGTCATGATATAGGTGGTAACTTGTTCAGTTCATCACTTATAGGCTTATTCAGGGAAGTGCAGGAAATGGTTGAGTATTATTTTAGGTATCACATATGTAGGCCTATTTAGTGCCTATCATGTCCATTTATAGTCTTTACACATCAGCTTGTATACTTGTATGGTTAAAAAGCTGCAAATTTCAAGACGCTGACGTCACGTCAGGTCGTCACGTGGGTCAACCATTTGAAAGTTCAAGACGTTCGGATAGACGTTCGGATAGACGTTCGATCGGTCGGTCGGTCGTTCGAATGTTTGATTTTGGCACGGAGTACTCGCCATAGTTTAGTGGTGTTTCGGCGGACCTTTGAGAGTGGTTAACGTAATAACGTAAAGTAAACTGTGACGCAATCGGCCTTCAAAGACGGACTTCTGAGGATGCAGTCTTCACATTGGGACACAGCCTATGACGTAGCTACGGCGTGAGTTCGACGCAGAAGTATAAATTGGGCTTAATTGACTTCACCTGTCTTCGTTTAACGTTAATCCAATGGCGTCGCTGTGTCCAGTTTATAACGCTAGCTTCAATTGCACTGATAGATGGAGTGAACATGGCAGAAGCGGTGAAGGTTTGTATTAGGATCAGAGCCCTTATTAAAAGGTAAGAAAATATCAATATACAGTATGGAGGTGACTTTGACTTCAAAATGAGTCTAGAGGTATTGCTGAGGGATTCACTGTGCCTCACAGTGAACAGTCATTACCTAATGAATTAATCACAAATCAGCAGAGCCGGACAGTAACGGAGTACATTTACTTGAATACAGTACTTAAGTACAATTTTGAGGGATCTGTACTTTACTCGAGTATCATTTTTGGGGAGTACTCATGACTTTACTCAAGTACATTTGAGAGGCAAATATTGTACTCTTTACTCCACTACATTTCTATCCATAACCGTGAGTACCCGTTACTTCTAATAAAAATAAATAAATAAATAAAAAAAGGAAAAAAGAAAAATCTCGGAAACCCTCAATTTGTTGTTTCCCTCTCAAACGTGATTGGATTGTGTAGGCGCCACTGATTGGGACAGCCTATCAGCAATTACCTTCAGCTTTCCGCCAAAGGTCAACTCCACAGTCAAATTTAGATAAGAGACGAAACCATGGACGAAACAATGGATGAAGACGCAGCAGGTCCATCCCGGGAATGTGCCAACCCGTGGCCCCACCTCGCCAGACTATTTAAATTTAGTGAAATTTTATGCTTCAAATGGCAAATTTATGGCAAATAAATTTTATGGCAAAAAAAATATTTTTATGGCAAATCGCCATAAAAAATATTTTTATGGCAAATCGCGCGTTTGGCGGTCGAAACGCACGCTTTTGACGTGTCAGTGTGCAATCAGACGCCCGACCAGGCGTTTATGAATACTTTGGCTTGCCATAATTAACTTATCGCCTAACGGCGCTTATTTAATGCCTGGCGGCGTTATGAAGACGCCGTTTTAATATTGATACGGCTGTCAAAAGCACGCAAATTATGAACCATTTGGCTTTCGATAAGTTGGCACCGCGTGGAGGACGGAATAAAACCTTGTCGCAGCCGTAATGCGCCGCAGGCGTTTGCAGTGTAAATGAGGGACAATGCATTGATCATGGCCAAAATACACCGCAGTTTTACCCAAAAAGCGCATTGATCACATATATTGTGTTTTAAACAGTCAATCAAATGACCAACAGCAATTAAATAAGAAAACAAATGTCCAAAAACAAACTTGTTGCCCGAAAAATAAAAACAAAGATGAACCAAAAGTTATAAATGAAATTATTAATAAAATAAGTTTCTTGTCTTTTCTCTTAAATGAATTAGAAAACGAAATAAAGCAATGCCAACTTATCCATTATAGAGTACTCTTGTCTGTACACACACTGCGGTTCAGCCGCGCGTGTCAAACGCTGCCTGTGTGAAAGCAAAACGCGCGTGTCCTGCTCCTGCGCCGCTTGAAACCGGCGTCAGGGTACGCGCGCTACACACAGCCTACGGCGTGAGTTCAACGCATTAGTATAAATTGGGCTTAATTGACTTCACCTGCCTCCGTTTAACGTTAATCCAATGGGGTAGCTGTGTCCAGTTTATAACGCTAGCTTCAATAGCACTGATGGATGGAGTGAAATGGCGGTTAGGGTGTGCGTGAGGCTCAGGGCCCTGATTAAAAGGTAAGAAAATATCAATATTTACAGTATGGAGGTGAATTTGACTTCAAAAGCAGTCTAGAGGTATTGCTGAGGGATTCACTGCGGATGATGAGTGAACAGTCATGACACAATCACAAATCAGCACCAAAGGCTGTTTTTGTTGTATAATTTTTCTGAGGTAAACCTTTTCTAAAAACGGATTATGCACAATTCATTAATAATATATCTATATGTCGCTGGTTTACCAGAGGCCAGACTGTGTCTTAGGAACTAACGTTAATAACCCATGAACGCTTGTGTCCGCCCCTGAATAAAACATTTTAAAAGATTTTGCTACTTTTTATCTTTCAATTGTGAGTTTGTATCTCGCAATTTTGACCTATTTCAAAATTGTAAGATTATAAAGTACAATTCTGAGTTAATATATATATATATATATATATGACAATTGTGCATTTATATCACGCAATTGTGAGGGGAAAAAAGTCCCAGTTAGGCCTACTTTTTTTTAATTTATTTTTTATTGGCGGAAACAAGCTTAAATATTAATCTGACCAACTAGCTGGTAATCATATGTTCAAATTATGCCATACTAAGTTATGACCAGTCTTAAAGGAATCGTTCACATCAAAATGAAAATGTCATTTACTCGTCCTCAAGTTGTTCCAAACCTGTATGAATGTCTCTCTTCTGCTGAACACAAATATGATATTTTGAAGGTATATAACCAAATAGTACCCCGTTGACTTCCATAGTATTTTAAATTTCTATGGAAGTCAATGGGGTCCATCAAGTGTTTGGTTACAAGGTTTTACAACGAGCGACAGTCTGTCAGTCTCCATACGGCTCGTTTATTCCATGCTTAAAGTTGATTTTCAGTGTTTCGACATCAATGTGCTGATAATCCTGATGTTCTCAGAGAGCAGTCCGAGAGTTCGGAGCCGGTGAAGCTCTTCTGGAGAGCCGATGAGCAAGCCATCCATCAACTTGATGAGGACGGCACTCCAACTAAGAGCTTCAGCTTCGGTGAGTTGAGCTTCAGTGGATCTTCCCCAGTGTGTGTGTGTGTGTGTGTGTGTGTGTGTGTTCTGACCCTGTTGTGTATCAGAACGAGTGTTCAGCGCCCAGGAGACCACCGCACAGCTCTACCAGGACATCGCCAAGCCCCTGGTCGTGTCTGCAGTCGAAGGCTATAACGGTGAGGCCGGAACATCTGTAGTTCATCACATCAGATTGGCTGATCCCTCTGAACTTACAGTAGTTCACTTCAGAATTAAATTGTCCTGATAATTTCCTCTCCCCCACGTCATCCAAGATATTTTTGAGGAAAACACTCCAGGATGTTTCTCCATATAGTGTCTTCAATGGGGTCCAACGGGTCGAAGGTCCAGATGTGAGTTTCAGTGCAGCTTCAAAGTCTCGACACGATCCAGCCGAGGAATAAGAGTCTCATCTAGACAAACCAGCCGACATTTTAGAACTAAACACTTTTATAAACCACACATGCTGGTCTTGCACTAGCTGTGATGCGCCACACATTACGTCATCAGGTTGAAAGGTCAAGCGTGATGTAGGCGAAAGTACCATCCAATATTTACAAAGCGAACGTGCAAAGACTAAATCAAATGCCATTTACTAAATAAATAAAATGTAAAACAGCGATGTCTGACGATTGTGAAGTTGGAGGAGAAATTGAGCTGGAGTTTTTCACCCTATCCTACATTTGAACCGAAACACGCGTGACCTTTCAACCTGATGACGTAATGCGTGCCGCATCGCAGCTAGTGCAAGACTTATTGTGGTTATAAACTATATACATTTTTATTCTTGCTTACCCTACTGTAGTCCACTATATGGAGAAACATCCTGGAATGAACTAATCGTTTAAGACATGGTGCAATCTCAACTACAGGAAATAGAAATGCATGCTATATGAACATAATGGGTGTAGTATATTGTGCACTAGAGGCATGTTGTGCACTTACTCAGAGTTTGAATGCATCATCTCCTGTTTCAGGCACGATATTCGCCTATGGACAGACATCATCCGGAAAGACTTTCTCCATGATGGGAAGCGAGCATAACCCTGGAGTGATTCCTCTCGCCATGGCCGACGTCTTCAAAACTATTGAAAATGTAAGTGTCTGCGAATCTTCCTTTTGCCAGGGTTCGTACGAAGTGCTTGGCGTACTTGAATTTGACTTTTTGAAAGTCCTGGAAAACCCATGAAAGCAGCCATATTTATGAAAAGGTGAAAAGGGCTTGAATTATTGAAAGGCAATAATGAACTTGTTTAATTTTATCGATGAAACAATCTTTTCACTCAAAATGAACTCTGCAGCCCGTCTGATATAGAGACACTTTGCACGACTACGAGCGTGATATTGCTCATATAAATATCCAAGTATATAATACAGCTTTCATTCTTCATGTCAATCATATATTCATGAGAAAAATTAGCAGTTTGAATGAGGAAACTATCTTTGTCATGGTATCCTTTCAAAGGTGAAAGTTTCCACAGTCATTGCATGTGCTGCACTTTATTTGTACAATTGTTTTATTCGTTTGTTTTTCATTTGTCTATTTACTTTTTTTTTTTTTTTTTTTTTTTTTTTATCATTTGAAAGATAATAAAGATATGGTTTGATAAGTGAGATCTCTGATTGTAGTTCTTGAAACCCAAAGGTAGTGCTTTAAAAGTCCAGTTTTACCACAAGTTTTGAGATCTGAGCCGGTTTACAGAGCTCACGCTCCAGGCTTTTCCTCACTAATGACGGCGTTGTCTTTTTGGGGCGAAGAGTAGTTAATTTCAGTACGTCTGTTTTGTACATGTGTTAATGGTTCATTAACCAAGGCCTTTTCTGGCAGTGAGCATTTAACAGCTTTATTTCTTTGTGTCTTCTTCCAGTTTCCGGATAAGGAGTTTCTCCTGCGCGTGAGTTATATGGAGATCTACAACGAGACGGTCACGGATCTGCTCTGCGACAGCTGGAAGAGAAGGCCCCTGGAGATCCGGGAAGGGAACAATGTGAGTGTTCGGTTGGACTCGTACAGAAGATGCGAGTGTAGTTTCAGATCTTAAAGGAGTAATTCAACCAAAAATGAAAATTAGCCCATGATTTACTCGCCCTCAGGTCATCCTAGGTGTATATGACATTCTTCTTTCAGACGAACACAGAGTTATATTAAAAAATGTCCTGGTTTATAATGGCAGTGAATGGCTGTTTCTGTTTTGAAGTCCATAAAAGTGCATCTGTCCATATGCATATCATTGATAGATGCACTTTAATGATGGACAGATGCATTTGTATGGACTTCAAAAGCTTCTAAAGCTCCAACCAGGACATTTTTAATAACTCCGATTGTATTCAATGTCATATACACCTAGGACAGCTTCAGGGTGAGTGAATCATGGGCTAATTAATCTGAGTGAACGATCCCTCTGACTGTCCACAGAAAAGCGTGTACGTGGCTGATCTGACCGAAGAGACGGTGACGTCTCCGGAACAAGCCCTGTCCTGGATCACCAAAGGAGAAAGTAAAGCTGCTCTCATTGACTCGCTCGTTCTTTATTCTGCTGTACCGCGCTGCTTATCTCTGATCCTCACTTGATTCACACAGAAAACCGGCATTATAGGAAAACTAACATGAACCAGCGCGGCAGCCGCTCTCACACCATTTTCCGGATGGTAAGAGGCGATGTGATCTGCAGTGTGTTTGGAGTCTGGTTTATTTGGACTGTGTAAGTTCCTCTGGTTTGTGTTCTGTCAGATCCTGGAGAGCCGTGACCGAAGCGATCCGGCGTTGGGGGAGAACGCTGATGGACCCTTCATTGTGTCACATCTGGTGAGTTCAACACCAACACCACCCTTCTGTGTGACTTCATTCACTGACGGCATTCGGATGAGCAACATTTATTACGTTTAGTCAGTGTGTCGTTGTTTCCCGTTTCTGTAGAACTTGGTGGATCTTGCCGGCGCTGAACGGGCGAGTCAGACGGGAGCTGAGGGTAATGACTGTGTTTTACTGTTTCTTCCTTTAGTCTGTTGCTGGTAGGGCTGGGTATTGTTCAAAATCTTTCGATCCGGTGCCAATTTCGATACCTCAGTTTCGATACCGATTCCTAACGATACTTTTTCCGATAACAATTTTATGAAATCCATTTTAACAAGATTACATAACACATTACCCAATTACATAACACAATATTGTGAAATAGTATTACAATTTAAAATCTTATTTGAATATATTTCAAAATGTAATTTATTCCTGTGATGTCAAAGCTGAATTTTCAAAGTCATTACTTCAGTGTCACAGGATCCTTCAGAAATATGAAAAGTTTGCTGCTTAATATTTTGGAAACTATGCTAAATTTGTTCATGATTCTTTGAATAAAAAATTCAAAAGAACAGCATTTATTTAAAAATGAAATATTTTGTACCATTTACACATGTTTTAATGTCACTTTTGATAACTTTAATGCATCCTTACTGAAAAAAGATTCTGACTAACCAACACATTTTTGAATGGCAGTGTACATTCAGTAGGTCATTATTGCAATATAAACGCTGTCAGAGTGATCAACAAGGTAACTTATCTCTTCATTTACCAGTCAAAGACGGAGCAACTTCCTGCTCTTATGTTTACTCCGTGCACTGTCAATTGTCATTGTCATCATATCAAGTCATTATTCGATACTCTATAGTATCGAGGCAATTCGGTCGGTACCTAAAAAGTATCGCACTCGTTACCCAGCCCTAGTTGCTGGTTTTGGAATTAAATGGGCAAACTACCCGATTTTACGCTCGTAGAGAGTCGTAATGATTCGCAAACGACAATGACTGTCGAGATGCAAGAACCGATCATTTTGTCTCGTATAGTGGATGACAACTGACGCGGCGCTTCACAATGTCTCGACATAAAGACTAGCATGTTTAATTTTTCCCGGTCCTCCATGACCGGTTCCGTCACATCTGTGACCAATAGGAGCACAGGAGCTCTTCCCTACACAGCTTTCAAACATGACGAAATGGAGATTACGAATCTGGCACATTTGATTATGTATACGCCTCTGTGATTGTATATCCAAGTTTTCTCTGTAGCGAAGGAGAATATGACTTGCTAGTTAAAGCCGTTTCCAGCTCTCACTGGGTTTCTGAAGCGTCTCTGTCATGACAGTCCCTCGAGGAAACCTCATCAACGCTGGCGTATAGTTGCCAAATCTCCACGAAACTTATTTATTTTTGGGGGCTTTTCTGACAAGACAGCCAGTACAAAACACGCCGCTTCAGAAGCCATCGCTTGTGTACGCTCTTCTTTCTGGAGGTTAGTCGCTAGTTCCGCCGCCTTGATGACATCACACACGCCGCTAATGAGAGCAAGTGGTGATTGGTTGGGATGCAAGGGTAGTCTGACGAGTCAAGAGTCAAAATCGCACAACAGGGACTATCGTAACAGTCAGAAATACTGTGTGTTTTGAACCTGGCACAAATAGTCATTAAAAAAAAACATTGAGTGCAAAAGATTAACACTTGCGCGCACACACTCACTCACTCGCTTGCGCGCGCACACAGACAGTGAGTGAAAGGAGTGCGAGTCAATGGCTGTAAGCATTATCGCAAAAATGATACTTCACAATGATTATAAAAAAAAAAACTAAACCTTGACAAATAAATCTTGTAAAACGTCTAAATATCCAAATGTATATTTTCAAAGCATAAAATCTAGTATTTTCACAGCCGGTAAGTGGCATAGAGTTCCACAAATGAGCGGATACAGCCAAAGTTTGAGCCATTTAGGAGAAGCTTAACATATAACTATTGATTTAATGAATTTGTGTGTTGAAAGCTCTCTTTTGTTTCAGGAGCCCGGCTGAAAGAAGGGTGCAACATAAACCGCAGTTTGTTCGTCCTGCGTCAAGTCATTAAGAAGTTATCCGACGAGAGTCAGAAGTGAGTTATTCCGTGACGTTCACCCTGTTTTTGGTGGCAAACCGTAGCAAACAATAATGTCTGGTTTCCGTTCCATCCAAAAGGGGCTTTGTGAATTACAGAGACAGTAAGCTGACCCGAATCCTTAAGAACTCTCTGGGTGGGAATGCCAAAACTGTGATTATTTGCACCATCACGCCAGCCACTGTGGACGAGACCGTCCGCACTTTACAGGTACGAGGACCATGCGCTTCTTCACTGCTGTCCGCTCTGATATGGGGAGATGTGCTTAACTCATCTGTGCTCTTACTGCGGTTTAAAGTTTGCCAGTGCAGCGAAGCGCATTAAGAACGACCCTCGCGTCACGGAGGTCTCTGATGAAGGAGCGCTCTTGAAGAGATACCGCAACGAGATTGTTGATCTTAGACGCAGTCTACAAGAGGTAAGTCCAGTCTCCATTTATACAGCGCTTTAACCAATATAGTGTTTCACAGCAGCTTTACAGTGATAACAGGAGATTACAGCAACAGAGATTGTTCAGGCTTTACAACAGCTCTAGAATAAAGTTATTGTCCAGATGAAGTTAGTTTTTGATTCACTTCCATTACTAAAATTAGTTATTAACTTAGGGGCCGCTAACACGACACCGTTCTCACAGGAAACTTTTACTGTGTTCTGGCCGCTCATTCGCACAACAACAGTGTTTAGGGCTCGAGAACGCAAACTTTGAAACTGGTTCCAAGGTGCAAAACAACTTTATCTCCGTGTAAACTACAAAACCATGAATCTGTGAAAACCGTGACGGTGCACATGCGTATTATGTGAGCATGTACATCACAGGTTTGACAGTTGTCCGGTTGTGATGTAGTGTTTAATGCATTTGCTGTGCATAATCCATTTGTGATGTAATTACCTATTGTCTCCACTAGAGGGCCACCTGGGGGTTAAAGGGGGTTATTGGAGTGTGAAGGTGAAGAAGTCTGGCCTGCATGTGCTAGCGCAGTGGTTTTCAAACTTTTTCAAGAGCGACCCTTTTTTTTTTTTTTTTTTTTATTGACGCGACCCATAGGCCTATATAGGCCTATTCTTAAGCCTTTTGTTAACAACCGCTTTTGATGATGCACGTGCAGTGGCTTATCCGTGACGCGATCGTAACGCAAAGTTGATTCTGCACTCTTTTGATCTAGCTAAAGCTACAGGGATGCTAATGAACCGGTAAACCATTAACCATTGTAAGAATTTTAACCAATTAATAGCCTACTATCGTTTGCTGTATGCTTAAAAAATTCACTAAAAATATTCCACAACAAATCCTTTAAATTTAATGATATTCAGAACAGAACAAGAATGAAAATATATATATATATCTATAAACAAGCCAAAGCGAAATAATTTAAAGCGAAAGTGAAAGTAAGCGGCGTTGGGCACACGTAACTCTCTCATTCGAATACATTTTTTTCCATATTCGCGATTTATTTGGATGCTAAACTATTATTTATTATAGGCTTATAAGAAAAAATGAAAATGAATATCCCCCCAAATTTTAAATATTTATTAGGCTTCAAAAAATATAAAAACTTTTAATTTAAGTGAACTTAAAACAAACCTTACATAAACCCATTATAAATGTCATATTTACCTGTGCCTTTCCTGTCTAACAAGTATGAAATATACAAAAAATTGAATATGATTATCAAAACATTCTGCACTGCATAAATTATAAACTAAATATAGATAAATCCTTATTAAAGCTACAAGCATTCTTTAGTCAAGAGCAGTTAGTAATTTTCTCCGAGAATTAGCTGCTGCCACTTTAGGACCAGCCACAGCTGACGATCTCACGCATCCCATTCTCTCACTACTCTTTACTTTAATTTAAGATTTTATTTAACTCATTTAAGACTGTTATTGTGAGGATACTCGACAAAACGGACATGGCATACATGTGTGTTGTTCGTTCTAGCGCGAAAGAGAACTTGATACTGGCGCGCGTCTATCTGTGGGTCGTGTGTGTGTGTGTGTGTGTCAGGAGGACATTCACTGACAGCGTGTTCTCTTTTGTCTTGTCGCGCATGAAAAAGCATTTGCACGAATAAGAGCGGGATCATATAACGATAGCTTAGTTACTGTTGTTGTTTCTGGCGTTTCATCGCCTGTGCCGCAAACGCGATACCACGGAGGAGCAGGACCGAGGCGCGCGCGTCTGGGAACATCGCGTGCACACTATATAAACAAATTATAGCAAACGGGATTTTGGATTTTGAAAAGTGGGGAGGACATGTCCCCCCTGTCCCCATTGGAAATTACGCTCGTGGGCTTCTTTGTACTTCACTCATGTTCCAATATCGATCCCTCTTCAGAAAATCACCCTCTTCACATGCGCAAAAATGTGCTTGGAAACATCACAGTGGAGCGGTGCTTACGCTGAATGGCACGAACTGTAGGCTATTGACTATTTAAACAGAGCAGTGTAATTTTTATGTGAGGTTGACTATTTTATTTTGATAATGAACCGGCTGCGATGTCAAGATTGCAGTGCTGGAATGCGTGTGAGGCGCCACCGGCACGATGGAATCATTTAAATATACTCCGTTATTTTGTTCAGGACATCATTCGAAACTGCAACGTATTTATTTATATTTGTGTACACTCGCAATAAAACACAACATTGTGCTTTTGTAAAATAAAGAAAATAAACAAACTGCGGTCTCGGTTTCCTTTCCGTCAACTTGTTTGTGAGGCACCGCGCCAAACGAACCAAACTCAGCAGCATGCTGTCAGTTTTTTTTCTTTCGTTTTATTAATCTATTAATTGTTTAAATAGCCATATTGTGTGTGTTTCTTTTATATAGACTATGGTTTTATGAAAACAAATTTTGTTTTTTAATTTAATTATATTTTCCTTAAATCGTCCTGGCGACCCATATTTTAAGTCTCGCGACCCACCCGAGGGTCGCGACCCAGGGTTTGAAAACCACTGTTGCTAGCGGCAGTAGCCGCTTTGTTTGTATGAATAAACGGTCGGTTCTCTCCGGTGACTTTCTGTGTACGTAGTTCATTGGATATACTGCACATGAGGAAACACTACACCGGTCATAACACGATCTCTTCCCCATCTCCTCTCACAGGTGTCCTCTGTCATTCAGACGACTGAAGCCGAGCGAGAGTCGCTGCGTCAGCTTTTGCAGGAGAAAGACCAGCTCCAGAGAGATCAGCAGGACCGGATCAAGAACCTGACCAAGCTGCTAGTTACTGCCTCAAACGTCGCCCCGATCTCGAAGGTGACCCATTTCACCAGTCGTATCGAGCGTTGGGTATCGTTTGAATTAACGGTTCCTGTTTCGATTCTGTCTTATTGCAAAACATTTAATTGTAGCTTAATATCATGAACAAAAATCAACAGGCTGAAGAACGCTTAAACAAGGAATGTTTGCATGGTTTAAAAATACCATAGAAAAACAATATAGCCAACACTGCACTTTTTAAATAAAATATACATATGAAAATATAGTTACAAATGTTGTTCAGTCTAGAACCAGGTTTTTTTTTTGTTTTGTTTTTTTTGTCGTTTTTTTAGTGTTATAGAGATGGCTGCAGGAATATTAGGCTGCTGTCACTTTAACCCTCTGGGGACCAAGCTGTTTTTGGGGTTCTTGAGATGTTCTGACATGCTCTGACATTTGTGCTTTTTTCAGTTATTTATAAACTTGTTAATGGCAAAGGTGTAAATTCACTCTATATAGCACAAACATGGCTACCATAATATGCGAGCAACGTGTATGTAGATGTTTGTATTTTTAAGAGAATAATGTTTATGCGTGGTTATTGGAAAAAATTTAAATGAAAGTTGCTGAATTGAGACCACAAAACACATATTAAATATGTGTCCACAAGACTTTTGACTAATGGATGTTGTCCCTTTGAGTTCTAGCTTCAAAATTATGTGAAAATAGTCTTGCTTTATCGTTCACAAAAAAAAATACATTGATTTAAATGGTGTAAAACAGGTTTTGCTTGGAAAGCCAATATGCGAGGGGGGGGGGGGGGGGTAGTTTACACTAGGGCCGTGACATTAACGCGTTAATTTCGATTAATTAATCTGAGAAAAAATAACGCAGATTAATCCATTCCGTATTGACCTTTGGACCTGGAGCCGTTAAAATGAAGGAGGGAGACGAGAACGCGCTGGCGCTGCCTGGATCATTGATTGGAACATTTACTTATAAAAAAACACCCGGCATTTCAACGTTGATTCACCGGTGAACGTAAGGGACCAAGGTCGAATCAATGTTGGATTATGTTTCGATTGTGCAAAACGAATCAACGTTGAAATCGTGACGTTGTTTCATTGTTGATTTCGTGACGTTGTTTCACCGTCTCTTCTTTCAATATGGGTGAATAAAGATTGTATGTCGACGTTGTTGAACCAATGATATATTATGCTTCGGTTTTGCAAATTGAATCAACGTTGATATCGTGACGTTGTTTCACCGTATTACCTTTCATCATGGGATAATGAGTCATGACAATGCTGACTGAATTTATGATTAACTGTACACTAAAATATTGTTAACTGTCAAATTACTTGCAGCAATGGCTTAATTAAACACATTTAATAAAAATATAACACATGCTCAAGATTGTAAAACAAGTTTTATTCTGAAAAAACAAAAGTCTAAAAATACTTTCTAAAACAGATGAAAAACATCTCAAACTTTAAATTTCAGCATTTTCGAAGTAATGTTAAAAACCTGTAAAGCAAGTGTAAATAATGTTTATAATTTAATGTTTAATATCAAATGTATAATTTAATAATGTTCAATAATTTAATAATGTTCAATTGTATTGTATTGATTATTTGCTAGGCACAATTATTTCAATGCTCACCCTTTGAACATTTGAACTTTATTTCAATAACATGTTCAACACAATTATTTTTAATTGATTGACAGCCCTAATTTATATACAATTAAAATGCGATTAATTTCGATTAATTAATTACAAAGCCTCTAATTAATTAGATTAATTTTTTTAATCGAGTCCCGGCCCTAGTTTACGCCTTAGATTACAATGCCCCACCCACTCTGCATAATGACTCTGCATAATTAGCCATTCATTCAGGTGTGACACTGACTGAGCCACAATGCAAGGACAAAAGATGTATTTAGAAGAAGACTTATATTGACCATTTAAGATTTCGCTTACATCTATCTTGTAAATATGTTTTGCTATTTTATTAAAAATGTTACAATTACAACAATAATTACAATTTCAACAATATTTCAAGTGTACTCTTTCTTTGTAAAAAAGAAAAAAGATTATAGGCAAAAAGAAAAAAAGATTATAGAAAAAATACATTATTTTATCATATGTATTCATTATTTTGAATATAGCATATATATATAAATATAAATAAATATATATATATATATAACGTTAGATATGAGCAGAAATTGCTAAACAAAAGCTTATTTGATGTGGCAGTATATTCTACAGTAGCCTAAAAACTGTACCCAAATCTAGTCAACAAGTGACTGACTGTAACGTTGTTTTTATGAAATATTAGGGCATATAAATGCTAATTTGCAGTTTAATACGTTGCTTATACAAATACATTTTATTTCAACATATTCCAGTCGATTTTTACTCATCTCAGTAGGCTATAGCAAAGCAGTTTATTCTTTCACACACAGACGCGCGATTTATATTTAGGCTAAACAGTCTTTACAAATATGTACCCTTCATTCATCTCACAGAAAGGCGAGTCATATTATAGAAATGCGATTCATCTTTTTGCGGTTTGCATAGGCCTACACTAACGTTATTCCATAACGTTATTCCACATCAACATTGAGAAAAGAAAACAGCCTACCTCACTCCTCAGCGGCATCTGCTCCTCATATCAGGAGATATTGCTCCTCATATCAGCACTGTTCCGAGGAAACTTTTCTCCATAAGGTAGGCTATATTATGCCTCACTCGATTGCAACGCGCTTTTTTTACAGCTGACGTGGGCGTTCTCAGAATTAGCGTTTGAATAGCACGCGCTCTCCGGGGAGTGGTCAAATTACTTTTGAATGGCTCGTAATGAGCTAGACTGGAGTCGCTCTCTTTTTATACAGATTACAGAAGCTGAGAATACTAGTTTTTTATATAAATTACTTCATTTAAAAGATGCGATCTCAAGCTTTATGCCCGTGGGTCTGTTTGCCTGTTTGACTGAATTTTAGTTATAGATCATTTTCGAACGCGTTTCAAATGGGAGTTTACTGACAGAGAGAAGGCAGAAATCGCATCATGTTAATTTTTCTTTGTCAAAAAGCAAAACACTTTATTTTTATTGTGAGTATACGAAAAAAAAATAGAAACTGAACAGGATCGATTGATGTATTACACGAAAATGAAAGATCAAAATGAACAGAGCATTTAGTGTTTATTTTCATTGCTAAAAAAAAAAAACCGAGCAAAACGCGCAGGTGCGTTTTTGGTCCCCAGAGGGTTAAGAGTTGCTCTACACTCACTTAACGGATTATTAGGAACACCATACTAATACTGTGTTTGACCCCCTTTCACCTTCAGAACTGCCTTAATTCTACGTGGCATTGATTCAACAAGGTGCTGAAAGCATTCTTTAGAAATGTTGGCCCATATTGATAGCATAGCATCTTGCAGTTGATGGAGATTTGTGGGATGCACATCCAGGGCATGAAGCTCCCGTTCCACCACATCCCAAAGATGCTCTATTGGGTTGAGATCTGGTGACTGTGGGGGCCATTTTAGTACAGTGAACTCATTGTCATGTTCAAGAAACCAATTTGAAATGATTCGAGCTTTGTGACATGGTGCATTATCCTGCTGGAAGTAGCCATCAGAGGATGGGTACATGGTGGTCATAAAGGGATGGACATGGTCAGAAACAATGCTCAGGTAGGCCGTGGCATTTAAACGATGCCCAATTGGCACTAAGGGGCCTAAAGTGTGCCAAGAAAACATCCCCACACCATTACACCACCACCACCAGCCTGCACAGTGGTAACAATGCATGATGGATCCATGTTCTCATTCTGTTTACGCCAAATTCTGACTCTACCATCTGAATATCTCAACAGAAATCGAGACTCATCAGACCAGACAACATTTTTTCCACTCTTCAACTGTCCAACTTTGGTGAGCTCGTGCAAATTGTAGCCTCTTTTTCCTATTTGTAGTGGAGATGAGTGGTACCCGGTGGGGTCTTCTGCTGTTGTATCCCATCCGCCTCAAGGTTGTGCGTGTTGTGGCTTCACAAATGCTTTGCTGCATACCTCGGTTGTAACGAGTGGTTATTTCAGTCAAAGTTGCTCTTCTATCAGCTTGAATCAGTCGGCCCATTCTCCTCTGACCTCTAGCATCAACAAGGCATTTTCGCCCACAGGACTGCCGCATACTGGATGTTTTTCCCTTTTCACACCATTCTTTGTAAACCCTAGAAATGGTTGTGCGTTAAAATCCCAGTAACTGAGCAGATTGTGAAATACTCAGACCGGCCCGTCTGGCACCAACAACCATGCCACGCTCAAAAGCTTAAATCACCTTTCTTTCCCATTCTGACATTCAGTTTGGAGTTCAGGAGATTGTCTTGACCATGACCACACCCCTAAATGCATTGAAGCAACTGTCATGTGATTGGTTGATTAGATAATTGCATTAATGAGAAATTGAACAGGTGTTCCTAATAATCCTTTAGGTGAGTGTTATCTTTGTCTTTACTCACGCCTGCACTGAAAACAGCGATTCGTCTCACGCTTGAATAGTTTAAAATTACTTTGGATGTGTGCAACACAGAAAACAGCGAGTCATTCCGCGTTTAAAGTCATATTACAAGTATTATAACAAGTATCTGATTCCTGACCTTAAGAATTTTTTTTAATTCCCAGCCCTAATCGTAACTGCTCCGTGTTCGTGAAGGCCGTGGATCTGATTGTTGCATTTGATCGCACAGGTTCCCAAGCGGAGAGTGACGTGGGGTGGGAATCTGCTGGAGGAAGATCCCGGCTCCACTGACATGAGCTTCGCTGAGCCGTGCATCAAGAAGAGAAGAGCCGACTGCTCTCTGCCTGGAGAGGGTATGAGTCTCAACACTTGAGAAAGTTGCTTGCATTTGGAGGTTATTCTGCAGTCGCTGTGAAGCACGTAAATGTCATGTTCAGAATTAAAGGCTTGGCCGAAAAACCTTAATATGGTCAGTGCCACACCAGGGACTGGAGACTTATTTATTACTTAATTATTTAAAAGAATGTTCTTAAAAATCATCATAAATGTTTGATTCTTTTAGTCTGTTTCTTGTTTTTGACAGTTTTCCTCAGTCTGAGTAATTCAAAACTTGTGTCCTTTAAATATACAAGTTGAACAATAAATGACTTCCTAAAATAACCTAGGATAACCTTCAACTTCCTAAATCCCTCTTGTCTTAAAAGAATATAATATAATATAATATAATATAATATAATATAATATAATATAATATAATATAATATAATATAATATAATATAATATAATATAATATAATATAATATAATATATATATATATATATATATATATTTTTTTTTTTTTTTGCTTTATCAAATTAATTGTAATTAAGCATAAGACGGCAATGCAAACCAACTGGTCCATCTAAAGACAGGCTCATTTAACAATTATTTTTAACTCCCATTAAAAACGCGACGCTGATTGCTGAATTCCAGTCAAGCCAAGAAGATTTGTGTGTCCATCACTAGATAAAGGGTTCATGAGGCGTTTGCTCAGTTGTGGTGTTTTGTGTCCAGATGTGGATGAGCTCGACAGCCGCTTTGAACCGAACATGGAGACGAACAGCATCACGGCCCGCAGCTCCTCGGACGGGTGAGGACGCATCATCAATATAACACTGCTTTTACTCTCTAATGGGGCGTTTAAATCGGCTTGAGTTGTTCCAAGTTTACTGTTTACTGATAAAAGTTTTCATAATCGCGATAAGCCAACTCGATGTAAGTGTGATTTCATGTAAACTGCGAATACTGGTGAATACTGCTTAATCGGTCAGCTCTAGCAGCAGTCCTCGCATGCTCTTCTGCAGCATAAGTTGCATGTTTCTGTCATTTCTCCTCTGTGTTCAGGAGTCATTTCCTCGACTCTCCCCGGGCGAACGAGCTGGCGCTGAAGGTGGCGTCTCTGGAGCGTCAGCTGGACGCCGAGACTCAGAGCAAACGCAGAGCCGAGGAGAAGAGCGTCGCACTGGAGCTGAAGCTGGCAGAGCTGGAGAAGCCTTCAGAAGCCCTCCTGCACTCACAGGTACAACCCGAGCTCTAGTCCCCACAATGCACTTCTGTTTTATGCGTATTGGGGATGTGGTGGTGAGGATATTTTCCCACCGGTTAATCGGCTTGTGACGACACCGGTATCTCAGAAGGGGGCTTTTAAAACGCTAAATTGAAGACAAAAGTAAAATGCACATGGGCACTCGTAATGGTGCGGTCCAGAGCAAGAGTTTTTCCATAGTAATGAACTGAAAACGTTTGCTCCACGTCCGTGTGCATTTTAGTTTCACTTTCAAATTAGTGCCAATTCAAGGGTGGATTGCTTGAAGGGCGAGTTCATTAGCCTATTATCCTTGATGAAAAACACAACAAAACAGTACAATGACAAATTCGCTTTGCTTTGACACCAAATATTCCATCATCTTGTCAGTCAACTCCTCAATCTCGTGATTAATGAGATCTGACTCCTGCTGATCTGTGCTGCGACTCCTTCAGCTCATGATTTATTAGACACTTTCAGTTTTTAATTGTAGTTTCTGTTCTCTAACTGAACTAAATCATTTTATTAAAATAAATCAAATTGACAGTGGGTGGCGGTTAGTGTTGTCAAAAATATCTATTTCAATAAAAATCGATACTGAAATATCTGAACGGTACCACTACTAATTTCCCGAAGTATCGATACACCGATACCAGCTGAGCTGTCACTTTCACTTCTCTCCAAAGGCGTGTTGACAAACACCACACGCGCGCTCATCCCATTCGCTCTGGTTAAATAGCAAACGTGAATGGAGCCGATCACACCCGACGTGTTTTTTGCAGTGAGAGGCGTCTATTTTCAATTGGTTTCCAGCGAATGTTCTGCACGCTGTTTATGTGCCCCAGACGCCTCGCGTTTTTGAAGTTGGAAAAAAAGCAACTCCGAGCGGAAAAAGCGCCCGACGTCATTGCGTTTTTTTTCCCACTGTCCAATCGAATGAATGGAGAGGCGGGCCTTCCGCTGTAGTGATGAAAGCTACCGTTGCTTGAACGCCGGAGAGTGCGATGATGGAGGATAATCTTGTGGTGCTCTCACGGGTTACCAGGAGCTTAATGACTTCACGAACCGTAACTACCACAATGTTAACAGAGTAAATAAGTTTAATAAAAGGCTGATTTGACGTTTACTTGACTGACAGGACAGCTGTTTCAGTGGTTGCCTAGCAACATAACAAACGCAGTGTCTGAAAGCCTATTTGTTCAGCGCTGAGGTTTCCTACGTGCGTTTGAACGATCCATCACGTGAACTGCGCCTGGACAGGAAATGCAGCGCGCTGCTCAGTCGTTCGTGTTCGGGGATGATGAGAGAAGATTGGGGGATTTTCAGAGACCCCTTTCTTTACTGTTGTGTGCGTTTTATGAAAAACCACATACACTTGAACTTGTATATTGGCATCCTGACCTTGAGAATAAAGCTGATAAAGGATTCTCTGGCCGGAATCTTTCTGTAGTGCTCCCATCCTAAAACGAACCACTAGTCCATACTTTACACGCAGCGCACTGCTCGTTCTGTGTGATTGGGGCAGTGCTGTGTGCCTCGTGTTTTCAAACCTGAAAAACGCATTAGGTGTGATCGGGGCCTAATACAGCAAAGCACTTGAAAGACTGACGCCCGGATCTAACGTCTAACGCCAAAAGTCTTAGGCATGTTAATATCCCCACCCCAAAAATGGCCCCAAAAATGGCTGTAAGTCAGTTATTTATATCTTTTGCTGTAGTGTCAGTAGGAAATATCAGTTTACATTTCCAAACATTCTTTTTGCAATTAATTGTAATAATCCAGTGAGATTTGTGTATGCACAAGGAGTCTGACAACAGCCAGGATGATCTGATCTCACCATCATCGAGTCCATCTGTGATTACATGAAGAAACAGAAAAAACTGAGACAGACTAAATCCAAGTAGACAAGACAGACAAGTACACACTTAAATGTCTATAAAGATATATGGCTCATAAATGTGTGACATGTATTCGCTGAGTTTTGTTTCAGTTTATAGACGTGCTCAAGAAAAAAAAGTTCACCGCGACGGAGAGGCAGAACGCACACCCTGTTTATTTTCTTTATTTTACAAAAGCACAATGTTTTGATTTGATTGTAAGTGGACACATACAAAAGGAGAAATATCACAGATTCTTTTTTTATATTTCTTTTTTCTGTATATGACCATAAATGACGGAGCAATTTAAGTTTATTGTGCTACAATGTGGAGAAAATCCAGCAAAACGCGCTGGCGCATTTGTCGACCTCAGAGGGTTAAAAAAAAAATAAAAAATACCCCCTTAATATTGTGGCAGTTTTTTTTCTCCATGGTATCTCCATTGTATCGAATATCAATATTTTTCAAACTATCGTATTGATGTTAGAATTCTAGTATCGTGACAACACTAGTGGTGGTGCCGCGGTGGGACACCGTCTAGCAAGTCTAATGCGTATCCCCTTTTGCAGTGATGTTTTCTCTTTACAGGGCTCGCAAAATTTCAAAATGGCTGGTAGTCTTCAGATTTTGGTAGCCCGAAATGAATTTTACTAGCCCATATAAAAAGACTACAGTTTTTAATGTAGAATATTAGGAGGTTAGGAGTCAAAACAATGAATCAAACTTTTTCAAAACACAAAATATCAACAAATATGCACCTGGTTGTAACTGAACTGAAGTGTGTGTGACCAGTGTGGAACATGAATCAGTGTGTGTCTGTGGCTCAGCCCCCAATGAGGGTATGATTTAAAAGTAACACTTTAGTTTAGGGTCTAATACTCACTATTAACTAGTTTCATTAACATGAAGACGGCAGGGTTTTATCATCACAGAGGTCCCGAATGTGAGGTAGGCTAGTCGGGGGTTAGGGGGAACCCCTGAGAAATTTAGATTTCTCTGATCTACATATGTGCATTTTAAGATGTTTTGAAGGCCAAAACAATTGGATAACAATAGCTTTAAAAGCATGTAAGTGCAGGGGCTGCTGATTATTTTTCTCTCCTCATCAGCATCACTATAAATGTGTCGTGTTTTTGGTAATCTGCATAGATTTCAGTTGATGATTCCAGTTGATGAAGGTCAAAGGTCTTCTCCAGCGGGAGAGGGACCAGATTAAGCGGGAGAGGGACCAGATCCAGCGGGAGAGGGACCAGATCCTCTCTGTTAAATCCCCGTTCTCCCATGATCCCCAGCTGGTCGAGGTGAGAGAGCAGCTGCGAGAGCATCTGCTGTTCGAGAAGGAGAGCGATCGAGAGGAGTTGCAGAGCAGCCTGGCCTCCGTCAGTGAGGAGCGAGAGCAGCTCCTGGAGATCCTGAAGCTCAGCCGAGAGGAGAAGAGCCAGCTGAGGAGAGACCTGGAGGAGAAGGACCACATCGTGAGTCTTGAGGAGTTCAACCTAGAGGGATAGTTCCCCCAAAAATGAAAATTAGCCCATGATTTACTCTCCCTCATCTTAGGTGTATATGACAATCTTCTTTCAGATGAACACAGTTATATTAAAAAATGCTCCGGCTCTTCCGAGCTTTATAATGGGAGTTAATTGGTATATATTTTTTTGGAAGTCCATCAAAGCGCATCCATCCATAGCCCCAGTTTCTTCTCTCTCATCAGATGCTGCAGCTTCGTGAGGATCTTTTGTTGTCTTATGAGAGAACCAGAGAGCAGCAGGAGAAGCTAGCGGCGATGGAGACGGCTGAAGCTAACGTTAGCGCTCTGACTGAAGAGCGAGACCGGCTCCTGGAGTCTCTGCGGGTCAGCGGAGACGAGAGAGAGCAGATCCAGAGAGAGCTGATGGAGAAGAGCGAGATGGTGAGATGCTTCACTTTCCCTTTAGACATTCTGTTGACTATAAGCAAAGACTTTATATACTCACAGACTGCGCACTCTTACAGACGATTAAAGGGGACATATCATGCAAAATCTGACTTATGCCGTGTTTAAGTGCTGTAATCGGCGCTTCTACCGACTCGGAAAACGTGAAAAGTGAAACCCAGTAACTGTGTTCTGGTGAGCCTTTCTCTGCAAGCATGTCTAAAAATAATCCCATCAGATTTCGCTCTCCTTCTGACGTATGAATAGGGTCTTATTATAATATTACAGGCCCTTAGGCCTAGTCCACACGGACATGGGTATTTTTATAACCGGAGTTTTTCCTCCTGCGTTAAAAAAAAAAAAAAATCCCGTCCCGTATTACCGAAGTGGGAAAAACCATATCTAATTTTAAAGGGTCAGTTCACCTGAAAATAAATTCATCATTTACTTGCCCTCATGTCGTTCCAAACCAATAAGACTTTTGTTCATCTTCATGACCGCTACAGAACTGCCACTTTGATGCTTCAAAAAGTTCATAGAGATCGTAAAACTATTCATATGAATCGAGTGGTTTAGTCCAAATCTTCTGAAGAGACTTGATCGCTTTAATGATGAACAGATTGAATCGACGCACACGATCTGTTCATCATATAAAGCGGTCGAGTCGCTTCAGAATATTCAGTTAATATGGATTAGTTTTCTTCTCTCTCTCTATTAGATCGCTTTATGAACCTTTTTGAAGCGACAAAGTGGAAGTTGCGTAGCTGTCAGTGGAGGGACCGAAATCGCTCGGATTTCATTAAAATATCTTCATTTGTGTTTTTAGGATGGATAAAAGTCTTACGGGTTTGGAACCACAAGTTTTCCATTTTTGGGTGATCTGTCCCTTCAAGAGTGTGTGTGACCGTAGATCAGACTTCAGTGCAGGGAAGTGTTCACTGGTTAGTGAGCGTATGTTTGTGTTAACCCTGTTGTTCTCCACCACAGCTGACACACATCGGGTCTAAAGCAGAGCAACTGGAGAAGCAGAAGATCCTGTTGGAGTCTGAAGTCCATTCGCTCAGTCTGGTGAGCCTGAGTCGTGTTTCCAACCCTGAAGAACCAGATCTCAGCTTAAATGAGACGCATTCTGTCATTTACTCTCCCTCATTGTTCCAAACCCATAAGCCTTAGGTTTCATAAGAAATATCTTATTTGCGTTTTTCATATTAACCAGAGATGTTTTTGTCCCTCTAACCAGAGTTTGGTTTTAGCCTGGTTTGGAACAACATGGGAGTAAATGAGTTTTCATTTTTGGCTGAGCTATCCCTTTTAATCTTAACTTGTTTTTAAAGCCGAGTGTCATTGTGTTTCAGTCTCTCACTGAGGTGAACGCTAGTGTGTCGTCTGTCAGTAACACGCAGTCCAAACATCTGATTTCTGAGATTGATGCGTCTCAGGAGAAGCTGCTGGTAAATGCTGATGCGTCTGAAACATTTGGTTTACATGTGAACTTCAAGACTCTTTGACCAGAAATCTGACATGAGGTTTTACTTCCATGTGAAGGCATCCTTTGAGAGGCTGCAGATGATCATCATTCGTCCCACTGATGCGTTAGAGGCCCTGAATTGCAAAGAGGGGGCTGTGATCTATCCGCTAGTTCAGTTCATTCCAGTGGCGAAGAGAAGCATGCACGCCATGCACACGGATATAACCACTGATCTGAACAACGCGCTGATCGAGATTGCGGTAGGAGTCGGCAGAGACGCGAAATCATCTCATTTGAACATGTTCCGTGTAACAATATATCGCAATACAAAAATGCAACTATGTATTGTGGATAGTGACTATGTATTGTGTATAGTTTACAGAGTTTTAGTGTCAATACTACATTAAACTACTATATATAATGTATAATAATGCAATGGGGGAATATCTGTGGTCCTGATAATGCCAAATGTCTGATGTTACTAGTAAAAAGTGGCCTACGTTATTTTAAATATCTAGTCAGTGACAGTGCAAGCAGATTAGTCTAAAATAATTCTGTATTTTCTTGAATTATTGTATTCATATGTCTTGGAGTATCGCAATAATACCGAATCGTGACGTGAGGGTATCGTTACACCCCTACTGAATTGTTAACGTAAGCGAAACACGATGTTGCAGGAGGCGTACGGGAGACTAGCGCAGTGCTGCAAGACTCACTTTGAGACGGAGATCCAGCGTGACGTGACCTTGTTCGTGGAGTCTCGACTGCAGGACCTGCTCGTCCTCACGGCTCGCGCTCCGGCTCTGGCTTCACCGTCACTTCAGGACGACTTACAACAGGTCTGGGATCAGAGACTCTCAGATCTGGTGGAAAGACGACAACAGTACCTGCAGGTGTGATCATGTTCATTGTTTGGCAACAGGCCACCAGCAAACACCCTTCATGTTTACTCAATTCACAAATTGTTCTACGTTGAATAATTCTACGGTTGTTGTACGGTCCTAGTACTGAGCCTTGTGGCACTCCATACTGATGAGTGAAGAAATTACTTGACTGTAGTTTTCCATGTTACTCTCTGGTACTGAAGTATCTTATTTTGTGTGTTCATCAGAAATTGGAGTGTGTTCTAAGCATTCTGGAGGACGGTGTAGCCAAACACTCGGTGCTCGTGTCAGAGGAGCGTCAGCACAGGACTCGTGCGCTCGAGGATCTTACGGCTCTGCTACAGTCTCCTCAGTCCGCCGCTGTTGTACAGCTCCACGAGCAACAGATCGCGCGTCGCTCTAAAGCCCTCGAGCATCTGAAAGCGCATTATATTGTGAGTAATGCATGTTTTGAAATGGTTTTAATATGTTTTTGTCTTGCTCCTCTTTCCTGACCTATCTGTGCTCGTCAACAGGCTCTGTTGAACGACTGCGAGTCTGAGATCTCGGCGCTCAAATCAGCGTCATCTGAGTCTGAGCGGCGGCTGAAGGATCTGAGGAGAGAGACTGTGACTCTGCTGAAAGCGCTGAACGGCACACTTCCCCAAAACTGAGGCTGAACTCCTGCAGGACAATCTCAGTCTGTCGCTGCAACTGCAGAGAACGCAGAAGCAGATGAAGGTACGGAGCAGAGGAATTTATGTAATGTGCATCTTATTGTGAACAATTTCGTCCATGCAAATATTTTTTTTAAGGTGTATGGAACTTTTTTTTTTTTTTTTTTTTTTTTTTTTTTTTTTTTGCTCTACTAAAGCATATGGTTGCAGAAATTCAGGAAACATGCTAAGTTCACATCCCCGTTTCTCTGAAAAACACAGCCAGTTTAACTTTTTTTTTTTTTTTGGTTCTTTTTGCTGTTACTGTTATTTTACACATTCCGTGTTGTCAGTCGGTTTTTGTTTTGGTCTGTGTGACTCCGCCCACTGCCAGTTCAGCCAATAGTATCTCAACTGCCCGGGATTCCAGTTGGCGGGAAACACAGCGTATTGCAGCCATGGAAATGAGTAAACAAACTGGGTCAGAGGTTGCTGATTCCACACTGCCTAAAAAGCCTCTATCCATCTAAAAATCTCTATGAACGAGAGCATATTAAAACGCAGATAAATCAACTCATTAAAATACGCAAGTCTCCTCGGCTTTTGTTGTCAATTGCGCTCGTTCCTGTTGCATGGCTTCAAATTAGCATCGAGTCTGAGGAGCCGTGGAAACGACGATCTCTGATATTTTGAATTTGGACTGCAGTACCGATATCGACCACTAGCTGTCATTCTTACAGACTGCACCTTCAGGGTTCCAGACTGCGACCATTTTTTGAGAATGTGCGAGTTAAAATTTGATGTGGTCGCATTTAATTATCTGCATTGAACTTGTTTTAGCGCCCGCCAAAGTGAATTTTTGTCCCGCCAAAGTCTTATTTGATTGGTGAGTAATGTAGATGAACTGCTGCGCTTGTGACAGGGCGCATGTTTACCTGAAGTACTTTTCTTAACCTGTTAACCGTTGCCAGAGCGCGGGCGCACTGAAGCGGTTTTTTTTATAAATAGTTCAAAGTTACTATCAGATTTAATGTTATACCTTGACAAACTATACATCATTACAAAGATATAAGACTCAAGTTTCAGAATTTGACCACTATTGTATTCTGAGAAACTTATAGCGACAGTTATTTCTTAATTTGTGTCAGGAGTTATGAAATGAAAAAATGAGTCGATACCTTTGATATGAATTATGCGCGTCAGCCGCTTTCATTCATAAAAAAACTCCCGTGCCGTCGTCATGACAGCGATACACAAAACAACGTCCTTCCGGGCTTTTAGCTAAAAAATGTGCAGATTTGGAGAAATATTGATATATTCTCATAGGTTTACATCAGATTTCTATAGACAGGAATAATATTTATTGAATTTATACCCAAATGCGTCGATGTAATCATCATGAGCGTTTGTATACTCTGTTAATGCGTTTTCAATTCATACCAATAGCATGAGGGCGCCCTCGCCGCCCTGTGCACAGTATTAGAACATGAAGAAGTGCCATAATCATGTGACAATCCAGGAAGCCTCGAACACACACACAGCTAACAAGAGATCGCGCTGTAACTATGGCTGTAACATGGAGATACAGTCGTTTTGAAGACAATAAACATGTTTGCTATGATATTTGAGTTACCTGTGTTTTTCAATCCATGCCAGGTATTTCCATAATAATAGATTATATTTATAATGTAATGCTAATCTATATAGACTATCATTGTGCAGAACAGTATACAATAGTATATTTTCTGTCTGATTTTTTTATCTGTAGCCAAATTAGATCACAGAAAATTATTTAAAATACTCGATTTGCTTTATAAAGTAAGTTTATAAGCACAAACATGGTTTTAATCTCATAAATTGTCGTGTATTGATGGTGTGCTAAGCTAACATGCTAGCTAGCCCTAGGTGCACCTGCCACCTAGAAGTTATATTTTTATTATTTTTTGAATGCTTACAGAAATGTTTCTTTATTCAAGAAATGCATTTAAAACAGTTTAGAATGTAAGGGTGAACTTTGAGAAAATAAATTAGTGACTGAAACCATATGAATAGCATGTGAATAGCCAGTCGTTAGTAACTAATGCAGACAAAAGAAATGCATATTTAGAGCCATAACCTGGCTGGAGAGGTGTGAATGTGTGCAGGGGGAGACTGAGACTGAATGGGGCTCGTTTGCACCACAAAACAATAAAGACAATATACTGCATAGATGGTAAGAAGATGACACTAAATATCAGTAGCATTTTAGCATCAAATCAAAATAAAGTCACATGACATGGTCTTGAAAAACATTTCACTAAATACAGAGTTTTGGACTTATTATCTTAAGATTTTAAACATAAAATGTTTAGACATGTGGCATTAGCTGTAGTGCATTTCTAGACTGCTCCAGGGCCAACTTCAATTTTATTTTCATGAGGATGTTTCATAAAAAATAATTTCTAATAACTTTACAAAACTTTGAAGCTATTTATAACAATTTTTGTCATTATGACAATAATTAATTCTACATTACAATAAACTGCCAGGTGTCAGCTTTCAAATGAGATCATACTTGTGCTTTTAGTACAAAGGGTTCATGAACTGTATCTGTTTCAGTTTGGGTATGTCATTTCTTGGGATTTTTCAAAAGTGGGGTTGCAGCTTAACAGGTTAAAACACACAGTGGTCATGGTTTAGCCTGCAAGGGTGGTAACTTTGTCTTTTTTTTTCTTTTTTTTAAGTACACGTTTGTAGCAGTATTACTGTTGTTGAGTGTCATGACTAGGGATGCGAATTGAAAACTGGTTCCACTCGAGAACGGGTTCTAAGTTTTATGAACAATCGATATTGTATGCCCTCGACGCTAACGCCCGCCTAAGTGATATTTTTTTTTTGTCCCGCCAAAGTCTTATTTGATCGGTGAGTAATGTAGATGAACTGCAGCTCTTGTGACAGGGCGCATGTTTACCTGAAAGAACGAGCAGAGAGAGAGAGCTCTTCAGAGCCAGGCGAAAGTGTAAACAAGACTTCACCATCTCCAAACTAAGCGCTGTCTTGCTCTCTCTCCCTCGCACATATTAATCAAAATAAATCGACACGATGGTAAAAGGTCGGAAGACCAAGTTTCATGTGGAGCATTCGGAGATATTTTTTTTTCCTGAATTACCGCTGGGTGTGAATTGTGCTAAATAAGTTGCCTTATCTTCTCTGAAAAGCATTCCGGACATTAAGCTGACATAAAACAACACTTTAATTAAATGAAAAAAACTATCCAGTGATGAAATGTTTTCTGTGTTGACACAAATCTTGGATGTCCATGTCCTAACCGCTGGGATAATCACACAACGCACATGACACATCCAATTTGCGAACTAATGACTCCTTTGAACCGATTAATTTTAATGAATGGTTAAAACAACTGATCTTTCCAACAGTATACTCAGGAGACGTCTGAATCGGTGTATAACTAATCAGTAACACTTTACAATATGGTTCTATTTATTACATAAATTACATAAGTACAGTTTGCTGACTCAAGTTTAAGCTTTTCAAAAGAACAAGTGGTTTTATTTATTTTAAAGCATATGACTAAATTTTTCCACACAGTGCTATCAAGAATCAATAAGAGAATCGTTAAAGAATCGGATCGATAAGCAGAATCGCCAGTGGCATTATTGATATAATTTTACTGTCTTCACATAGGGATGGGAATTGATAAGATTTTAAGCAAACATTAAAGAACATGTTTTTTTAATAGTTTTTTGAGAGTTAAAAGATTAAAATGAGGTCTTGTCACTTTCAGTCTTTTTACATCAGTGTAATTTTATTTTTTATTTTATTACATATATTCATTTTATTTACAAACTATTTATTGTTATATTGTGACCATGGGTGGAGCAGATATCGTTCTGGGTGAACCAATAGCTTTGATTTCATACTATTATGCAAATTTTGTGATGTCAGGGTTGTGCTGGATGGAAAGGCAAGATGCGCATAAATTCTAAAATATGCATAAGAAACGTTCATGCTCAGTTGAGGCGTATACACTTTCAATTCACCTATTTGTATGCTCTATTTTTGTTATCACCAAAAAAGCCGCTGGATGGAAACTCGAAGATCTGCATAAATTCTAAAAATCAGCATAAAAAAAACATATGCGCAAAAAACTGAGGTGGATAATTTTTTTTATCCGGTAATTCGTCATGCACAAACTATGATGGAAACCCATTTAATTTAGAACATGGTTGGTGGTCAAAATAAAGAAGGATTTTGCTGCGTTTGTAAAAAGGTATTTAAATTGGGTAGCTACAATGGGAATCAACGGCGTAAAATCTCATATGCAGTCTATTCCTTAATTTATAAGGAAAGACAAGTAGTTTGTTTAGGCTTGGCTTGTAGGGAACTACAAACCTGCGCACATATATTCAAACGCACATAACGTTAGAACCTATAGAACCCATTCTTAATGCGCATGTGAACGCCATCAGCGTTTCTCACAGGATCGCATTTAAAGTCTGTGTGTGTGTGTGTGTGTTTCAGCGGATGGCCTGTGTGTGACGGGAAACCTCCTGTTGGGAGGTCATGTGACTGAAGACGCACTGGGAATCTGAAGACTGAAGAATCTTGTGCTGTCAGAATACAAATAACTCACTCTTTATCATAAACATCTGTGTGTTTTTCTGGTATAAAAATAAAATAAAATCAGAGTAAAACTGACAGATTTATTTCATTTTAGTATATGTAACCTTTAGGGCCTGTCCTAAATTCATGTTATTGCTCTAAATATGATTCTAAATAAATAATCTTGTGGTACTATGTGTTCTGAACTTACTATCATGATTCTGTGTGAGCAGATTGTGTCAGTGTGTCTTTCCCAAACTATTTTATTAAAGTCTTTCTTCACTAGCCATAATTATCTGGCTGATATTTAGAATGCATTACAGTTAAGAACTAGAAAAAAAAGTTTGTTGAGACAAACTTTAAGTTGGCTTGAGAAAGCATGACCAGAGAGTTTGAAGAAGTTTAAAGAAGTTAGAAGTTTAAAGAAGTTAGAAGTTTAAAGAAGTTAGAAGTTTAAAGAAGTTAGAAGTTTAAAGAAGTTAGAAGTTTAAAGAAGTTAAAAGTTTAAAGAAGTTAAAAGTTTAAAGAAGTTAAAAGTTTAAAGAAGTTAAAAGTTTAAAGAAGTTAAAAGTTTAAAGAAGTTAAAAGTTTAAAGAAGTTAAAAGTTTAAAGAAGTTAAAAGTTTAAAGAAGTTAAAAGTTTAAAGAAGTTAAAAGTTTAAAGAAGTTAAAAGTTTAAAGAAGTTAAAAGTTTAAAGAAGTTAAAAGTTTAAAGAAGTTAAAAGTTTAAAGAAGTTAAAAGTTTAAAGAAGTTAAAAGTTTAAAGAAGTTAAAAGTTTAAAGAAGTTAAAAGTTTAAAGAAGTTAAAAGTTTAAAGAAGTTAAAAGTTTAAAGAAGTTAAAAGTTTAAAGAAGTTAAAAGTTTAAAGAAGTTAAAAGTTTAAAGAAGTTAAAAGTTTAAAGAAGTTAAAAGTTTAAAGAAGTTAAAAGTTTAAAGAAGTTAAAAGTTTAAAGAAGTTAAAAGTTTAAAGAAGTTAAAAGTTTAAAGAAGTTAAAAGTTTAAAGAAGTTAAACGTTTAAAGAAGTTAAACGTTTAAAGAAGTTAAACGTTTAAAGAAGTTAAACGTTTAAAGAAGTTAAACGTTTAAAGAAGTTAAACGTTTAAAGAAGTTAAACGTTTAAAGAAGTTAAACGTTTAAAGAAGTTAAACGTTTAAAGAAGTTAAACGTTTAAAGAAGTTAAACGTTTAAAGAAGTTAAACGTTTAAAGAAGTTAAACGTTTAAAGAAGTTAAACGTTTAAAGAAGTTAAACGTTTAAAGAAGTTAAACGTTTAAAGAAGTTAAACGTTTAAAGAAGTTAAACGTTTAAAGAAGTTAAACGTTTAAAGAAGTTAAACGTTTAAAGAAGTTAAACGTTTAAAGAAGTTAAACGTTTAAAGAAGTTAAACGTTTAAAGAAGTTAAACGTTTAAAGAAGTTAAACGTTTAAAGAAGTTAAACGTTTAAAGAAGTTAAACGTTTAAAGAAGTTAAACGTTTAAAGAAGTTAAACGTTTAAAGAAGTTAAACGTTTAAAGAAGTTAAACGTTTAAAGAAGTTAAACGTTTAAAGAAGTTAAACGTTTAAAGAAGTTAAACGTTTAAAGAAGTTAAACGTTTAAAGAAGTTAAACGTTTAAAGAAGTTAAACGTTTAAAGAAGTTAAACGTTTAAAGAAGTTAAACGTTTAAAGAAGTTAAACGTTTAAAGAAGTTAAACGTTTAAAGAAGTTAAACGTTTAAAGAAGTTAAACGTTTAAAGAAGTTAAACGTTTAAAGAAGTTAAACGTTTAAAGAAGTTAAACGTTTAAAGAAGTTAAACGTTTAAAGAAGTTAAACGTTTAAAGAAGTTAAACGTTTAAAGAAGTTAAACGTTTAAAGAAGTTAAACGTTTAAAGAAGTTAAACGTTTAAAGAAGTTAAACGTTTAAAGAAGTTAAACGTTTAAAGAAGTTAAACGTTTAAAGAAGTTAAACGTTTAAAGAAGTTAAACGTTTAAAGAAGTTAAACGTTTAAAGAAGTTAAACGTTTAAAGAAGTTAAACGTTTAAAGAAGTTAAACGTTTAAAGAAGTTAAACGTTTAAAGAAGTTAAACGTTTAAAGAAGTTAAACGTTTAAAGAAGTTAAACGTTTAAAGAAGTTAAACGTTTAAAGAAGTTAAACGTTTAAAGAAGTTAAACGTTTAAAGAAGTTAAACGTTTAAAGAAGTTAAACGTTTAAAGAAGTTAAACGTTTAAAGAAGTTAAACGTTTAAAGAAGTTAAACGTTTAAAGAAGTTAAACGTTTGGACGATAGAACGTTTGGACGATAGAACGTTTGGACGATAGAACGATAGAACGATAGAACGATAGAACGATAGAACGATAGAACGATAGAACGATAGAACGATAGAACGATAGAACGATAGAACGATAGAACGATAGAACGATAGAACGATAGAACGATAGAACGATAGATAGATAGAACGATAGATAGATAGAACGATAGAACGATAGAACGATAGAACGATAGAACGATAGAACGATAGATAGATAGATAGAACGATAGAACGATAGAACGATAGAACGATAGAACGATAGAACGATAGAACGATAGAACGATAGAACGATAGAACGATAGATAGATAGAACGATAGATAGAACGATAGAACGATAGAACGATAGAACGATAGATAGAACGATAGATAGAACGATAGATAGAACGATAGATAGAACGATAGATCGATAGATAGAACGATAGATAGAACGATAGATCGATAGATAGAACGATAGATAGATAGATAGAACGATAGATAGATAGAACGATAGAACGATAGATAGAACGATAGATAGATAGATAGATAGATAGATAGATAGAACGATAGATAGATAGATAGATAGATAGATAGATAGATAGATAGATAGATAGAACGATAGATAGATAGATAGAACGATAGATAGAACGATAGATAGATAGAACGATAGAACGATAGAACGATAGAACGATAGAACGATAGAACGATAGAACGATAGAACGATAGAACGATAGATAGATAGATAGATAGATAGATAGAACGATAGAACGATAGAACGATAGAACGATAGAACGATAGAACGATAGAACGATAGATAGAACGATAGAACGATAGATAGAACGATAGATAGATAGATAGAACGATAGAACGATAGATAGATAGAACGATAGAACGATAGATAGATAGAACGATAGATAGAACGATAGATAGAACGATAGATAGATAGATAGATAGATAGATAGATAGAACGATAGATAGATAGATAGATAGAACGATAGATAGATAGATAGATAGAACGATAGAACGATAGAACGATAGATAGAACGATAGAACGATAGAACGATAGATAGATAGATCGATAGAACGATAGAACGATAGATAGATAGAACGATAGAACGATAGAACGATAGAACGATAGAACGATAGAACGATAGAACGATAGAACGATAGATAGAACGATAGATAGAACGATAGAACGATAGAACGATAGAACGATAGAACGATAGATAGATAGAACGATAGATAGAACGATAGAACGATAGAACGATAGATAGATAGATCGATAGAACGATAGAACGATAGAACGATAGAACGATAGAACGATAGAACGATAGAACGATAGAACGATAGAACGATAGAACGATAGAACGATAGAACGATAGAACGATAGATAGAACGATAGATAGAACGATAGAACGATAGAACGATAGAACGATAGAACGATAGAACGATAGATAGAACGATAGAACGATAGAACGATAGAACGATAGAACGATAGAACGATAGAACGATAGAACGATAGAACGATAGATAGATAGATAGAACGATAGAACGATAGAACGATAGAACGATAGAACGATAGATAGATAGAACGATAGAACGATAGAACGATAGAACGATAGAACGATAGATAGATAGAACGATAGAACGATAGATAGAACGATAGAACGATAGATAGAACGATAGAACGATAGATAGAACGATAGATAGATAGATAGAACGATAGAACGATAGATAGATAGAACGATAGAACGATAGATAGATAGAACGATAGATAGAACGATAGATAGAACGATAGATAGAACGATAGATAGATAGATAGATAGATAGATAGATAGAACGATAGATAGATAGATAGATAGAACGATAGAACGATAGAACGATAGAACGATAGAACGATAGATAGATAGATAGAACGATAGAACGATAGAACGATAGATAGAACGATAGAACGATAGAACGATAGAACGATAGATAGATAGATAGATAGATAGATAGATAGATAGATAGATAGATAGATAGAACGATAGAACGATAGAACGATAGAACGATAGAACGATAGATAGAACGATAGATAGAACGATAGATAGAACGATAGATAGAACGATAGATAGAACGATAGATAGAACGATAGATCGATAGATAGATAGATAGATAGATAGATAGAACGATAGATAGATAGAACGATAGAACGATAGAACGATAGAACGATAGAACGATAGATAGAACGATAGAACGATAGAACGATAGAACGATAGAACGATAGAACGATAGAACGATAGATAGATAGATAGATAGATAGATAGATAGATAGATAGATAGATAGAACGATAGAACGATAGAACGATAGAACGATAGATAGAACGATAGATAGAACGATAGATAGAACGATAGAACGATAGATAGATAGATAGATAGATAGAACGATAGAACGATAGAACGATAGAACGATAGAACGATAGATAGATAGAACGATAGAACGATAGATAGAACGATAGAACGATAGAACGATAGAACGATAGAACGATAGAACGATAGAACGATAGAACGATAGAACGATAGAACGATAGAACGATAGAAAGATAGATAGAACGATAGATAGATAGATAGAACGATAGATAGATAGATAGATAGATAGAACGATAGAACGATAGAACGATAGAACGATAGATAGAACGATAGAACGATAGAACGATAGAACGATAGAACGATAGAACGATAGATAGATAGAACGATAGAACGATAGATAGAACGATAGAACGATAGAACGATAGAACGATAGAACGATAGAACGATAGATAGATAGAACGATAGATAGATAGATAGAACGATAGAACGATAGAACGATAGAACGATAGAACGATAGATAGATAGAACGATAGAACGATAGATAGAACGATAGAACGATAGATAGAACGATAGAACGATAGATAGAACGATAGATAGATAGATAGAACGATAGAACGATAGATAGATAGAACGATAGAACGATAGATAGATAGAACGATAGAACGATAGATAGATAGAACGATAGATAGAACGATAGATAGAACGATAGATAGAACGATAGATAGATAGATAGATAGATAGATAGATAGATAGATAGATAGATAGATAGATAGAACGATAGATAGATAGATAGATAGAACGATAGATAGATAGATAGATAGAACGATAGAACGATAGAACGATAGATAGAACGATAGAACGATAGAACGATAGATAGATAGATAGATCGATAGAACGATAGAACGATAGATAGATAGAACGATAGAACGATAGAACGATAGAACGATAGAACGATAGAACGATAGAACGATAGAACGATAGAACGATAGATAGATAGAACGATAGATAGATAGATAGAACGATAGAACGATAGAACGATAGAACGATAGAACGATAGATAGATAGAACGATAGAACGATAGATAGAACGATAGAACGATAGATAGAACGATAGATAGATAGATAGAACGATAGAACGATAGATAGATAGAACGATAGAACGATAGATAGATAGAACGATAGATAGAACGATAGATAGAACGATAGATAGAACGATAGATAGATAGATAGAACGATAGAACGATAGAACGATAGAACGATAGAACGATAGATAGATAGATAGATAGATAGATAGAACGATAGAACGATAGAACGATAGATAGAACGATAGAACGATAGAACGATAGAACGATAGATAGAACGATAGAACGATAGAACGATAGAACGATAGAACGATAGAACGATAGAACGATAGAACGATAGATAGAACGATAGATAGAACGATAGATCGATAGATAGAACGATAGATAGATAGATAGAACGATAGATAGATAGAACGATAGATAGAACGATAGATAGATAGATAGAACGATAGATAGATAGATAGATAGATAGATAGATAGATAGATAGATAGATAGATAGATAGATAGATAGATAGATAGATAGAACGATAGAACGATAGATAGATAGATAGATAGATAGAACGATAGATAGATAGAACGATAGAACGATAGAACGATAGAACGATAGAACGATAGAACGATAGAACGATAGATAGAACGATAGAACGATAGAACGATAGAACGATAGATAGATAGATAGATAGATAGAACGATAGAACGATAGAACGATAGAACGATAGAACGATAGATAGATAGATAGATAGAACGATAGAACGATAGAACGATAGATAGAACGATAGAACGATAGAACGATAGATAGATAGATAGATAGATAGATAGATAGATAGATAGAACGATAGAACGATAGAACGATAGATAGATAGAACGATAGAACGATAGAACGATAGAACGATAGAACGATAGAACGATAGAACGATAGAACGATAGATAGAACGATAGATAGAACGATAGAACGATAGATAGAACGATAGATAGAACGATAGAACGATAGATAGAACGATAGATAGATAGATAGAACGATAGATAGATAGATAGATAGATAGATAGATAGATAGATAGATAGATAGATAGAACGATAGAACGATAGATAGATAGATAGATAGATAGAACGATAGATAGATAGAACGATAGAACGATAGAACGATAGATAGATAGATAGATAGATAGATAGAACGATAGAACGATAGAACGATAGAACGATAGATAGATAGATAGAACGATAGAACGATAGAACGATAGAACGATAGAACGATAGAACGATAGAACGATAGATAGATAGATAGATAGAACGATAGAACGATAGATAGATAGATAGATAGAACGATAGATAGATAGAACGATAGAACGATAGAACGATAGAACGATAGAACGATAGATAGAACGATAGATAGAACGATAGAACGATAGATAGAACGATAGATAGAACGATAGAACGATAGAACGATAGAACGATAGAACGATAGAACGATAGAACGATAGATAGAACGATAGATAGAACGATAGATAGAACGATAGAACGATAGATAGAACGATAGATAGAACGATAGAACGATAGAACGATAGAACGATAGAACGATAGAACGATAGATAGATAGATAGATAGATAGAACGATAGATAGAACGATAGATAGAACGATAGAACAATAGAAGGATAGATAGATAGAACGATAGATAGAACGATAGATAAACGATAGAACGATAGAGCGATAGATAGAACGATAGATAGATAGATAGATAGATAGATAGATAGATAGATAGATAGATAGATAGATAGATAGATAGATAGATAGATAGATAGATAGAACGATAGATAGATAGATAGATAGATAGATAGATAGATAGATAGAACGATAGAACGATAGATAGAACGATAGATAGATAGATAGATAGATAGATAGATAGATAGAACGATAGATAGATAGATAGAACGATAGAACGATAGATAGAACGATAGATAGAACGATAGAACGATAGAACGATAGAACGATAGAACGATAGAACGATAGATAGATAGATAGATAGATAGAACGATAGATAGAACGATAGATAGAACGATAGAACAATAGAAGGATAGATAGATAGAACGATAGATAGAACGATAGATAAACGATAGAACGATAGAGCGATAGATAGAACGATAGATAGATAGATAGATAGATAGATAGATAGATAGATAGATAGATAGATAGATAGATAGATAGATAGATAGATAGATAGATAGAACGATAGATAGATAGATAGATAGATAGATAGATAGATAGATAGAACGATAGAACGATAGATAGAACGATAGATAGATAGATAGATAGATAGATAGATAGATAGAACGATAGATAGATAGATAGATAGATAGATAGAACGATAGATAGATAGATAGATAGATAGATAGATAGATAGATAGATAGATAGATAGATAGATAGAACGATAGATAGATAGAACGATAGAACGATAGAACGATAGAACGATAGAACGATAGATAGAACGATAGAACGATAGAACGATAGAACGATAGAACGATAGAACGATAGATAGATAGATAGATAGATAGAACGATAGAACGATAGATAGATAGATAGATAGATAGATAGATAGATAGATAGATAGATAGATAGATAGATAGATAGAACGATAGATAGATAGATAGATAGATAGATAGATAGAACGATAGAACGATAGATAGAACGATAGATAGATAGATAGATAGATAGATAGATAGAACGATAGATAGATAGATAGATAGATAGATAGAACGATAGATAGATAGATAGAACGATAGATAGATAGATAGATAGATAGAACGATAGAACGATAGATAGAACGATAGATAGATAGATAGATAGATAGATAGAACGATAGATAGATAGATAGATAGATAGATAGATAGATAGATAGATAGAACGATAGATAGATAGATAGATAGATAGATAGATAGATAGATAGATAGATAGATAGATAGATAGATAGATAGATAGATAGATAGATAGATAGATAGAACGATAGATAGATAGAACGATAGATAGATAGATAGAACGATAGATAGATAGATAGATAGAACGATAGAACGATAGATAGAACGATAGATAGAACGATAGATAGAACGATAGATAGATAGAACGATAGATAGATAGATAGATAGAACGATAGATAGATAGATAGATAGATAGATAGATAGATAGATAGATAGATAGATAGAACGATAGATAGATAGAACGATAGATAGATAGAACGATAGATAGATAGAACGATAGATAGATAGAACGATAGATAGATAGAACGATAGATAGATAGAACGATAGAACGATAGAACGATAGAACGATAGAACGATAGAACGATAGATAGATAGATAGATAGATAGATAGAACGATAGATAGATAGATAGAACGATAGATAGATAGATAGATAGATAGAACGATAGAACGATAGAACGATAGAACGATAGATAGATAGATAGATAGATAGAACGATAGATAGATAGAACGATAGATAGATAGATAGATAGATAGATAGATAGATAGATAGATAGATAGAACGATAGATAGAACGATAGATAGATAGAACGATAGATAGATAGAACGATAGAACGATAGATAGAACGATAGAACGATAGAACGATAGAACGATAGAACGATAGAACGATAGAACGATAGAACGATAGATAGATAGATAGATAGATAGATAGATAGAACGATAGATAGAACGATAGATAGAACGATAGATAGAACGATAGATAGATAGATAGATAGATAGATAGATAGATAGATAGAACGATAGATAGAACGATAGATAGAACGATAGATAGAACGATAGATAGATAGATAGATAGATAGATAGATAGATAGATAGATAGATAGATAGATAGAACGATAGAACGATAGATAGAACGATAGATAGATAGATAGATAGATAGATAGATAGATAGATAGAACGATAGAACGATAGATAGAACGATAGATAGATAGATAGATAGATAGATAGATAGATAGATAGATAGATAGATAGAACGATAGATAGATAGAACGATAGATAGATAGATAGATAGATAGATAGATAGATAGATAGAACGATAGATAGATAGATAGAACGATAGATAGATAGATAGATAGATAGAACGATAGAACGATAGATAGATAGATAGATAGATAGATAGATAGATAGATAGAACGATAGATAGATAGATAGATAGATAGATAGATAGATAGATAGATAGATAGATAGATAGATAGAACGATAGATAGATAGATAGATAGAACGATAGATAGATAGATAGATAGATAGAACGATAGATAGATAGAACGATAGATAGATAGAACGATAGATAGATAGAACGATAGATAGATAGAACGATAGATAGATAGAACGATAGAACGATAGAACGATAGAACGATAGAACGATAGATAGATAGATAGATAGATAGATAGATAGAACGATAGATAGATAGATAGAACGATAGATAGATAGATAGATAGATAGAACGATAGATAGATAGATAGAACGATAGATAGATAGAACGATAGATAGATAGATAGATAGATAGATAGATAGATAGATAGATAGATAGAACGATAGATAGATAGAACGATAGATAGATAGATAGATAGATAGAACGATAGATAGATAGAACGATAGATAGATAGAACGATAGAACGATAGATAGAACGATAGAACGATAGAACGATAGAACGATAGAACGATAGATAGATAGATAGATAGATAGATAGATAGATAGATAGATAGATAGAACGATAGATAGAACGATAGAACAATAGAAGGATAGATAGAACAATAGAAGGATAGATAGATAGAACGATAGATAGAACGATAGAACAATAGAAGGATAGATAGATAGAACGATAGATAGAACGATAGAACGATAGAGCGATAGATAGAACGATAGATAGATAGATAGATAGATAGATAGATAGATAGATAGATAGATAGATAGATAGATAGATAGATAGATAGATAGATAGATAGATAGATAGATAGATAGATAGATAGATAGAACGATAGATAGATAGATAGATAGATAGATAGAACGATAGATAGATAGAACGATAGAACGATAGATAGAACGATAGAACGATAGATAGAACGATAGAACGATAGATAGATAGATAGATAGATAGAACGATAGATAGAACGATAGATAGAACGATAGATAGAACGATAGATAGAACGATAGATAGAACGATAGAGCGATAGATAGAACGATAGAGCGATAGATAGAACGATAGATAGATAGATAGAACGATAGATAGATAGATAGATAGATAGATAGATAGATAGATAGAACGATAGATAGATAGATAGATAGATAGATAGATAGATAGATAGATAGATAGATAGATAGATAGAACGATAGATAGATAGAACGATAGATAGATAGAACGATAGAACGATAGATAGAACGATAGAACGATAGAACGATAGATAGATAGATAGATAGATAGATAGATAGATAGATAGATAGATAGATAGATAGATAGATAGAACGATAGATAGATAGATAGATAGATAGATAGATAGATAGATAGATAGATAGATAGATAGATAGATAGATAGATAGATAGATAGATAGATAGATAGAACGATAGATAGATAGATAGATAGATAGATAGATAGAACGATAGATAGATAGATAGAACGATAGATAGAACGATAGAACAATAGAAGGATAGATAGATAGAACGATAGATAGAACGATAGATAAACGATAGAACGATAGAGCGATAGATAGAACGATAGATAGAACGATAGATAGATAGATAGAACGATAGATAGATAGATAGATAGATAGATAGATAGATAGATAGATAGATAGATAGATAGATAGATAGATAGAACGATAGATAGATAGAACGATAGATAGATAGAACGATAGATAGAACGATAGATAGATAGAACGATAGATAGAACGATAGATAGATAGAACGATAGAAAGAACGATAGATAGATAGATAGATAGATAGATAGATAGATAGATAGAACGATAGATAGATAGAACGATAGATAGATAGATAGATAGATAGATAGAACGATAGATAGAACGATAGAACGATAGAACGATAGAACGATAGAACGATAGATAGATAGATAGATAGATAGATAGATAGATAGATAGATAGAACGATAGAACGATAGATAGAACGATAGAACGATAGATAGAACGATAGATAGATAGATAGATAGATAGAACGATAGATAGATAGATAGAACGATAGATAGATAGAACGATAGATAGATAGAACGATAGATAGATAGATAGATAGATAGATAGATAGATAGATAGATAGATAGATAGATAGAACGATAGATAGAACGATAGATAGAACGATAGAACAATAGAAGGATAGATAGATAGAACGATAGATAGAACGATAGATAAACGATAGAACGATAGAGCGATAGATAGAACGATAGATAGATAGATAGAACGATAGATAGATAGATAGAACGATAGAACGATAGATAGATAGATAGATAGATAGATAGATAGATAGAACAATAGATAGATAGATAGAACAATAGATAGATAGATAGAACGATAGATAGATAGATAGAACGATAGAACGATAGATAGATAGATAGATAGATAGATAGATAGATAGAACAATAGATAGATAGATAGAACAATAGATAG